>NC_046222.1:5937708-6249838 GCF_009819885.2 Catharus ustulatus | reverse complement strand
TTAAAGACTGTCCTTTCTTCTATTGACAGGAGCACCAGTTACAAATTTCAGTAGCTCAATGTTGCACTGTAAATCAACTTTAGGCAAATAGATTTTCAATGATGACTGACCAAATCAACTTATTTTTCTTCAGTGTATTGTTTCACACACTGGCAGCATCATTAAATTGGAATTAGCTGGTAGCCCTGAAACTCATTAATTTCTGCTTAATTTGTAAATGTGACTTTCCTGTGGTATATTTTAACATAGGCTGGACAGTGTTTTTCATTCTTTATTCTTGTTGGATCTGTTAATTTGCTGTCTCTTTTCCATATGGAGCCCCATGCCATGTTTACCTTACCTTTCAGTATGACTGTATTTGGCCAGAGGTTAAGATCCTGTCCTTTCCACCAGGTTTTCAAGGATCTCTGTGGAATTCTGTGTATGATAAGGCATGTCTCACTCCTTGTACATAATCAGACCTGGAGTTCACCCTTGGAAAACACTTTGGGCATTGTAAGAGCATTTCCCTCTTCTTGAGGGCCAATCAGAGGCTGCCTTTGGAGTTGATATAAAAGGAGCTCTCTAGGTCCCCTACAGAATGCTGCAGTCTGGGATCTCATGTGCTGTGATCCATGGAGGGGGGAACCATTATCTCTAGCTCAATCTAAACTGATGCATAAAATAGCAAATATTTCAGAGTTTAAAATCTTTCTCTGTGGTGCATATATATAGATATATATACACACAGAAATATAAGAAATGGAATTAATGTCCTCAAGTATTTGGAGTTCATTTTACATTTACACTCATTTTATATGCAAATGACTCATAATACTTTGGAAAATGAATATATTAATTTGATTAATTTCTTACCTTATTTAAATTTTTGGAAATGTCACCTGTCATTCAATCTACATGCCAGTTATGACAGAACAACAAATATTACCTAGAGGTGAAGCATTAAATTTCTCCTAATCACAAAACAGATGTGACAGGTCTCAGTTGATGTACATGGACATTGCTGAGTGTGCTGAAAATATGGAGATATTTCACTCCCTTTAGAAAACTCATTAGAAAAAAAAAAAAAAAACTTTAAATCTGTAACTGAAAATGGTTTTTTTCCTGTGTCATAGCAAACAAACACAGGGTTCTATAAATTTACTGGTGAGACCCTGAACTAGATTTGAGGGTGTTTTAGATAAAGCAATTTATGAACAAACTACTGAATAACTGGAAAGTTGGGGAGGGGATTTTTTGGTTTGGGGTTTTTTAAGTGGATGCTTTGCTGAGGAGTTTTAGAAATTTTGTGTCTGAAGTTTGATGTCGACTAAGAAGAAATAAATTCCTCCATGCCTTTATTACCTAGTAAAATACTGTATCCTTGTGTCTGTCCTGGGCTATCCAGCAGGTAACCTGTCAGTTCCATTATTGCAAGAAGGTTTAGCCCAGCAGTCATCAGCTCTCCCTCATTCTTTGCTGTAGAATTCTGTTTAAAACCACTTGAATTCAGCATCTTCTCTGTAAGAAAACCATATTTTTTAAGTGTTAGTCCAGTATTTAGAGCTTTAACATCTAGATTCAGTTTGCCATATTGTTTTGAGACAGGACTGATTAACAATTCTATCCCAAAGCTTTACTTAATATAGCATAAATTATTTCAGCCTTTCTAGGAATTTAATGAAACATAATGGCTTTTAATGTTTTCAAATAAGTTTACTTTCTTCTAATGCAAGTGATGCACAATTCTAGTGTGATAATAGTATTTTTTTGTGATGGTTTCTTTACTCCACTGGGGGCTTGCAAATAGATGCTTGTGGTGCTAAACCTCCCTGCAATCTTCTGTTCAAGACATTTCCATCACCAAAGATTTCCTGGGACTGGAAAAACCCAACATGAAGTTGCATTTAAGCTTCATACATGCATATAGAGATTTTTAACCACATATAAAACACAGCTGCTTACTGAAACAATCTCAGATTTTTGAGAAAGTGATTCTAGTTTTGAGTGCATTCTTTCTTGAACAACTTACTGAAAATATGAGAAGTTAAAATGACCTTGAGGAGAAAAAATGCAATTATTTTCTTAGTTAAATATCCATTTGAAAAAGTTTACTTCAAAAACTACTCCATGCGAAAGTAATGTCTACCTACATTAATAGTTTTATTATTAATGGCTTTGGACTATATTATATCATTTAATTGGTGTTTATAAATAGCTTCCTTCCCTGTGGTTATGAAATATAACATTTACCAAACTTCTTCTTTGATGGAATTTACATATGGCACATCATGATGATTAAAAGCCAGCCGTCTTTTCACAGCATGGCAAGAAATAGGATTTGATTTATCTTCGTTGCTCGCCTACCACTTGCTGTGACTGTACTTTTGAAATTTTAATATTCTCATTTCTCAAAAGGAGCTTGTTATGTAAAGTATTATGTAAATATCTTTTATGCTTTGTTTTTGCCTTTCTATGTAAAAAAATTGGAATTTTAATGTGATGAGCAAACAAAGCATGAAGGTGGGAATGAAAAGCCTCAGCCAAAGAGATTTTGTGTCAAGAGAGGCAGATTTATTTATACTTTGAAATCTGAAATAATTCAAGTACAGTGTAATGTGAGCAGTGTTTTGAATCCCTTTCACATGAACTGTTGATCAATAATCAGTTGCAATGTGTCACTTCCATACTCCCAATCCTTTTATAGATTCGGTGCAGTGTGGTTTTCCCAGACAAACCAGGGAGTACAAACCAGCTGAGTGTGGGCAGACAGATCCCTTTTCCTGCCCTCCTCCTCATGCTCCCCTCTCACAAATGACTCCCCAGCAGCAAATATGGGAGGTCCAGAGCTCAGGCTGATCAGGCAGTGATGGGATGATCTTTATGGGGTGAGGATGCAGCAGCTCCATCTGCATCTGCTACAGCAAAGCACATTTAAAAGAGCAGGGATTGTGTATTCCTGTTGCATCTGCTCAGATTTTAACACTCTCCCTTTTAATATTGGCCTTCCCAACACAAGAGATTTGATCAAGGTGTTCTTCAAAATTCAGTGCCACGCTGGGAAAGTCTAGTATAAACCTGTTGTCTGTCACCTCCTAATTCTTTTTAAGCAATTAAGCACCTGCTGATTCTCTGAGGTTACACCAGGATTTTTACTTTGATTTTTCTCCATATTTTAGTTCAGTTCTTTTTTTTCTGTTGCTCAGTTCAGCAAGGGAGCTAAAACGACTTTGACTCTCCTCCTTTCCCCTTCTTGTGAGGCAGGCTGTGCCTACTAAACATCTGTTCCTTAGAAAAATTAAAATAGGGATAAATTAAATGTACTGAGTGCTGCGGTTTAGAAAACAGAATATAGAACTATGTATCCAATTCAAATAGAATATTGTCTAAAACTGCACACAAGAGAGAGAATTAACCAACACCTGTACCAAAGGTTTGAAACAGGAGGTGCACAGTGGGTGGTTGATATCAAATGCAACCCACAGATAGAGTGGGATTTTTTTTTTTTTTTTTTTTTTTTTTTTTGCAATGGGTGTTTTGGAGTTTTGTTTTGGTTTTTAAGGGGCTTTTTTTTGTTTGTCTGTTTGTTTTTTTTCTAGAGAGATTTTCAGGGTATTTAATGTGCCAAGAAAGAAGGAATAATTACACTAAGGGCAAATGATAGGTAGGTAGGTAGATGATAGATAGATATATAGACAGAGTTCTGATAATTTGAACTGGTGAAGAAATACTGTCCTCTGTAGAAAACAACCCTACTCTGATACACCATTAGAAAATAAGAGGAAGCAATCATACCCCTCTCCTAATTTTTAATAGAATACTTCATATACTTGTCAGTTTTCTTTGCCAGTTTTTAGAAATTAGTATGTCAGAATGAGTAATTATCAGTTCTAAAAATAACAGATAAAATCATCCCAGAAGTGGAGCCCTGCTGGGGCTGTAAAGCTGGTTAAGATGGGGTTTGTCTTGGAATGCTCTCAGGCCCTGCCCCATGAGATGTTGTACATCCTTAAATCATGTTGGATCTGAATGGTAAAAAGGATTAAATGTTCTGCAAGGCAGAGTAAATTACTTCCTGTCTCAGGAAGAATAAACATATAAAACTAGTGCAAAACGTGTTTTTCTTGCTCTGTGCATTGTTATAAATGCTATTTGTTGTGATAAACAATATATACAAATAGATTGTAACCACATTACCTCGACTGAAACTTGTTTGCTAGCTATAGAAGAAAAAAAAAAAGAGGATTAGGTAGGACTCCTTGGGATTTAGTTTACAAACTGTAAACTGTAGCAAATCTCCATTTTAATAATTCTTGAAGAAAGTATGACACTCAAGAATTTCAAATTCAGAAGTTTCCTACTTGCTGTCTGGCTTAGCAGTAGTAAAGTCATGCTGTTTCCAAAAAAGTAAAAATATTCTGTCTTGAATAGTAAAGGCCTCCAATCTCTAACATGGTAATGTCAGACACTTCAGATTTTTTTTTTATCTTTTCACTTTAAATTTTTTCTTTTTACCCTTTAAAATTTGAACCTGTTTTGCCTTCCTCCTAACCCTATCTCACAGCAGGAAATGAGTAGATAATTCTAGTGGGTGCACTGGTGATTTGGCCAACACCAGACCCATGGCATAAATTGGTGCATTGGCTGGGAAATCTCAAATTGGCAAACTAAAACCACTACATGAAATTGATGTTTCCACCTGGTTAAACCAAAACTGTGACAATGGTGAAGACTACCAAAGTGTTGGGTGTGTAATGGTAAATTTTATGGCACTTAAATAATTTTCTTTGTCCAAAGGATATGCTATAATGGAAATAAAACAGTATAAATGACCTGTGGTTGATCTTTTGTAGCCTTTAAAGAGTACTGTAACAAATTAGAAAAGCCTTTCTTTTGTGTCTGTTGTAGTTTTTTAAGATGACTGTTAGGATGCTGAACTGGAAAACATTCAATTTCTGTGCAGGCATTTCAAGAGTTGTTATATAATCCTAACATTTAAGCTGGGATAAATATCTTTTTATTCCAATCATACATTCATTTTTTTTTGTCGAAACATAAAAATGAGCTTATCTTTTTCTTGCAGAACAGAATAATTTGTATTTACCATTACTGAGGAGGGCTGTAATTATACTTGTGCAGATTAAGACACTGATGAAAAATGAACGACCTTTTCATTGCACATGCCAGGTAGGGCACAGACTGCACAAGCGTGCTCACAGTGCTGATCTCAGACATGCCCTCATCCAACAGAGGATTTCTTCTTTCTGCAGAAGAAGAAATAGGTGCTGCAGCATGTCTGATAACTCTGTGCTTTGTACGTGGGGAACAATGGAGTGTATGTGGTCTCCCAGTGGCAGGAATAGCAACAAACAGATGGCTTTAGTTTACCCCTGCAGTGGCTACCCCGTGAGCAAAGTGAGCTATATTTTGCATTGTTTTGATAAATCTGTTTCGCTGCACTTATTCAAGATGTGAGTGGGCTCAGAATAGCGGTAACAAGAAGTGTATAAACAAAGCTAAAAAACAAAACAATCAAAGGACAACCCCTAGACTTATTATTTCCAATTTTGGGTTGTTAAATGACTGTAAAGGTGTGGACAGTGCTTCTCAGGACTTCTGTAGAGTGCTATGAAAAATAGTCATGGTCTGGATTCATGGTGGCCATCAGCTGACCTGACACTTGAATCTATCCCTGGAGTGTAACAAAGCTTTTTTATATTTCATTGGTTTGCTTTGGAATTGAAGCTTTGGGTGTTCTGACCTTAGACACTGAGATGTTCAGCTAAAATGAAAATAGTTTATCCTATGGCTCAGCTTACAGGCAAATGCATGCCAAAGAGAGCTTAGAATTGCTTCAAAGGTAGAGAGAAGAAGGAGGAAAAATGCTTACCCTGCTCCTGGAAACTTGTGAGACACAGGCAGTGTCTAGCAGTTGTGTCTAAATCAAGATTATCTCTGGCAATTTGTGTGAGAGTTTTGCATTGCAGTCTCAATATGTGTTAAATGGTGACACACACTTCTCACACCTTCTGCTGTGCTCTCCTGGGACTTTTGCCACCCCCTTTCTCTCTGGGGCCTGACAGGTTCAGGCAGGAATGGAGGCAGGAGTGGGTTGCAGTGAGTCACCAGCATTCTGTGCCCTTCACCAGGACAAGTGAATAAATGCTTTATTTCCCCCTCTTGCTACAGTTCATTCGAGGCTGATAGAACTTCTTGCAGCAACATGCTGTACAATTTATTCCTTCTTCCACTGGTTAACAGCCCCCCATTACATCCTAGCTTATATTTTTTACAAATATTGTATTTTTGCTCATTTTTTTTCTTATGATCCATATCTCAAGGTTGCATCTGTTAGTGACCAGTAATTGATTACCAAATATTTTTTCTACAGTCCTGGGTGTTCTGTCTGTACTTTGAGCCTCTGGTCTCATTTCATGATTTCACTCCTCTATCTGCATTTTTAGGCTAGATTCATAAATAGCTTGCTAGAAGAGGACTAACAACTAGGTACTGTTTTGCATTATTGCTAAAAATATTTCAAGATATCAACAGCAGTGGGGTTTACACCTCAGCACTGTGCAAAGCTAAACCAAATCAAATCAAGTGGGAGTCACCTGATAATTAGAGGGTTGCTGTCACTGTTTATTATGCTAAAATAATTCTCTAGATGAGCCTAAAACAAGCCTAGACAAAAGCTGTTGTCTCTCTGCCTTGAGTCCTTGCAGAGTCACCCATCAGTGGTGACAACTTTACTGGGTTAGAGAGCTGCACAGCAGCTTCATGACTTGAAGCCAGTGCTGCCATTCAGTACTGCTATTCACATTATTTCATCATGAAACCACATAATTAGATTTTTTCCTTGTCCCATTTTCTAATTTTTGATGTTGCTCTTCTCTATTTGGAATTTCAGATTAGGATGATTCCCATCCCTAGCTAGCAAGTCAACCTAGGAATATGTCTGCTGTGCCTTAAATAATTTTGTGGTTTGTGTGCCTTTTTTTTACTACAAATTAGTATATTACAAGCTAAATCAAGGTAACAATATCTTGAAAAGTAGTCCCTCCATGGAACCTCAAAGAAATAATAATTGGAGGCTTCCTTCCCAGGTTTTTTTCCTGTTGCCTCAAGCTGACTGTTAGTTTGGTTACAGCCCTGCTTCTTTCCTTCCCAAACAGGCCAAAAACTCTCCTGTGGAAATTCTCTTAACATGTTTGTCAAAAGATACCCAGACAAAAAAAAACCTAACCCCAGCCTTCATTAACACAGAGTTTAAGTTGCCTAATTGCATCTCATAATTTCTCAGGATGCAGTTCAGCAAAACTCAACATGAAGAAGAAATAACAGGGCAAAGGCAAAAAAAAAACCAACAAAAAAACAACTTTAATCCTGTGTCCTTCACAGAAAGTACCTGAGAGCAATACAGCCTAATATATGTGAGGGATTAATTAATCTGCGCATTCTGGAGGTTTAATACTTGGTAAGTGAAATTTTACATTTACATGGACTATGTGCTTATGGGCAAGGAAGATGTAGAATGGGAAAGATACTTGGAAAATATCTTTTCCATGGAGTGGGAAATGAAAGATGACTGAGGAAGGAGCTGTAACACAGAGGACAATTCAAAGAGAGGAATATTAAAATAGCAAGTCCTTAATACAAAAAGTACTAATGTTAGAATTAAACTTTATGGTTTACTTTAAGTGCTGAATAATGATTTCTTGGTTATTTAGGAAATAGGTAAATTAGGAAAAAACAAAAAAAAGAGTACTTTTGTCAGATTAAAGTAAAACCGTTACAACTTGTTGCTATAGAGTATTGTGAAGGATCAAAATCTGGTTGTATTGGAAAAAAAATATATAAACCAAATAGATAATGGAAATGAAGCCCAAACAACTCACTAGGGGCTTCTTGACAGAAAAAACTGTGCTTTGTTCTGGGAATCCTTAGACCTCACACTGTGTGAGAGCTGCTAGAAGCCTGTTCATGTGGGGACAATCTGAGATGCAGCCAGCTGTTCTGAAAGGGGCCTGGGTGTCTGTCCACCAAGGAGAGGGAAAGGTAGACCTTAAGATTCACCACTCTTTATCTTTTACACTTTATTAATCCTCTCTTCTGAGATTTATTCTTTATTCCTCAGCCCCTACTCCCTCTCCATGTTCACTTAGTCTTTGTCTCTCATTTCAGCTGAGTGCCTTTTCTTTTTGCCTGTGTCTAAATCCTATTAACTACATAAATAAGAGATATATCATTACAACTAACTTAATGAAAATTAGCTGTGGTTTATTTGAAAGAAACTGTGTGGACCCCTTACTTTAAGAGGAAAAAAAAATCTGCAAAACATTTGTGAAGTAGGGCCAGCATTTTTCCCCAAAACCAAGAAGTCTTTCATCAAGACTTCCAGAGTATTTTCACAGGGGCTGAAATCTGTGCAAGCAGGTTTTCAATCTCTGGCACCTGTTGCAAGATTTATGAAGTAGGTTTCCATTTCATTTTAGAAGTGACTGCCAAAGGTATGGCTTGGGTAGAAACTTTATTTTTTTTATCTGAAGCAAGCTGGGATGTATGAATGCATGTGGGTGAGGCAATTTATACTATTAAAATTTCATGCAGCAGCATTGAAAGCAGAATAATTTTGAGGCACACTTTTTTTTTTTTATTCTGCCATGGGCCTCCTTCTTTTGGTAATTAGCTGAATCTATCAGCTGCAATCAATGGACTTGTTAAAGAATAATTATCCACATCCCTGTTAATGTACATTGAGTTACTTGTGTGTTTGTTATAGGTGCCACAGTATTGATGTCTCTACTATATTAAACACAGGAAAACTAAAAGCATGAACTAGCCTTTATTAATAGACAGTGTTTTAACTGTATTGAATTGGGATTTTGCTGACATCAGGAGAGCAGAAAAACCTCCAATACAGTGATAAAGTAAAAAGGCATCATTACTGTGTATTTGAGTGCTGACAGTTATTGTTTAGACAATTATTATTAGAGGAGTATATTATATACTGCAGGAGTTAACTTGTCAATTGCATGTACAGAAAATTACTTTTGCTTATTACTTATACCAAAAATAAAGACAGAAGGAGCAGTAAATGTCAAGTTAGGAATTTTTTTGCAAATATAAATTGGTTTCTCTTTGGAGATATATGCAGAGATTTTGTGTGTTCAGCTTAGGCACAAAGCTAGTCTGCTTAACCCACTTCTACAGATGATGTATGTGGACTATCAAATGATTGGCTCTAACTGAAAATACTAATCCATCAAATAAAAGGCCTAATTTTCTAAACAATAAACTTTTTTTATCATCCCTTGCTGGCTGTCACTGACAGAATTCACAGATATGCATGGCTGCTTGCAGAGGCTGTGTGGAAAAAGTGAGAGAAAGGACTCTACAACCTGTGTGATTTTGCAAAGTGATTCTTCAGTGTTTGGGCCTCATGTAAAACTCCTAACAAACCAAGGTTTATACATGTTGAAATGTCACAGCTGTTGAAAAGTTTATATCAAGCCTGACAAGTAACTTTGAGCCTTTTGTTTTGTGAAATGAGGTGCCTATTAAAAGTGCTGTTTTATGGTATATGTAAATAGAGGAAAACACCTTTTCCAAATGAAGAATGGGAACTAAGCTTGTAGTATACTTCATTACCAATCTTACAAATTTGAAGCTGGAGTTGGAGCTGAGTAGAAATTGCTTGTGATATCCCTGTGATATTTCTGAGATCTTGGATCTTGCAGAGTCTGTTCTCTCGTGCTAAGTGAGGCAGGTTGTCAGGCCATTAAAAGCAATTTGTTTGTGCAGCTTTTATTATTATTTATGTTGTTTTTGGGCTCCTTTTTCTCAAAGGTAGAGTTCTATGAGCTCCTCATGATGTACCAGGCAAAGTCACTGGAGGTGCTGAATGTGTCTTTGTTGGATATGATAGTTAAGCATAATCTTTATTGATGGGGATATTATGTTGTCATGACTTTTCCTTGTCACTCACACTTAGAATTTAATGACTTTTTTTTTCTTTTTTTTTCTTTTTTTTTTTTTCCCTTTTAACAAGCCATGTCTATTGACAAAGACAGCTCTGAGTTTTGGCCATGATGATATCCTTTATAGGGGGGCACATACATTTTCTGGAATCAAGGTATCTGCTACCTGCTGTCTTATGCTATCCCCACAACTCTTTATGGAGATCCTGAAATGTTGGGTCTTGATGAGCAGCATAGTTTACCAATGCAACTGAAATTTGGCTGAAATAGGGGTTTCTTCCCAGCCTAAGAAAACAGGAAAATTTTGGGCTTGATGCTTGAGCCACTGCTTCTATTTGGATATGTCTGGTTCCCCAGAGCTCTCACTGCTTCTCTGTTGAGCAGCTGAGTTTCTGACTGGGTCAGTTTTGCCTCATTTCTGCAGCCTCTGCCTCTAGGTTTGCCAACTTACACATCTTGGTATAACTTCACACACCAACACATCATCTCAGCTTCTGTACATCCCTTCCTTTTCTCTCTCCTGCCTACTTATGGCTGCAGCAATTTTGAACAGAGCTTAAGATGATGAATTCCATGAAGTGGATTTCTAATGTGTATCTTCTAATCACAGTGGACTATAAGAAAAATGAATTTTTGTGTCATCATCTGTGCAAATACGTAGTCATTGCTTGTCCTTGCTGTGCTTGCTCCCTTAGTTCTGAGTTCCCTGGGTTTGTTTATGAGCATGTGCTCTGTACTGCTGTTACAGCACATCCCAGGCCCTTCAAGGGCTCAGCCTCTGTTTGTACATCTGTTGGCACAATCAGGGGATGGACCTGAGCAGAACTGGGCACACTTGCAGAATGTAATCTGGTGGAAAGGTTTTTTAGGCCATTTTTCTCAGCAAAGTATTGAGTGAATCAGTAAATAAATTATTTTTGTTTCCCTCAATGTATTTTTTGGCTTTTCAAGTCTTTAACTGTATAAAGGCAAAATGGAAAGGATAAAACCACACTGATATTGAATGTGTTTTGCACTCTGAGATTTTGATAGTACTGTACATGGAAGAGTATGTTAATAAATCCAATCTCAGCTGGATTGCATGGTGGATGGTAAAAAGAATAGAAAAACAAAAAAAAAAAAAACCAGAAAAACAGAAAAAAAATCCACAAACATTTAGCCTGCTTATTATGTTGAACAATTTTAAGGCATATTAAAACAGACATCAGCATTTACTTTTATCAGGCAGCAACTAAAACTCTGTAGTGTTAAATGCTAAAAAAATAGGTTTTCAATTTTGTTTTAATAAAAACCCAAGACCTAGTCTCATTGAGAAGTTACTAATGACTTGGCCAATTATTCTTATCAATTCAGTAAATATTTTTTACTCTATCTCAAGTTATTTGCTACACTTTGGTGCCCAGCATCAGAAAAGTGCAGCTTCAGATATGACTGATAGGAGCTGAAAATTGGTTTCAATGAGTTTCATCAATTTAGGACATTGGTTTTATATCTGACAACACAGGAAAATTAATTGACAGCTGTCATTTCAGCTGGAGCCCATTCAGCTGCAGAACAATGAAATCCTGCAGAAGGTTAGTTACTGGTTTTTTTTGTTTTGTTTTGTTTTTGTTTTGTTTGTTTTCTTCCCAACTGGCTTTGCTTGCAGTTCTGAGTATTATGAGAGTGGAATATATTTCTCCAACTCTAATTGAGCAGGAACACAGCATAAAACAAGTCCCTGTTAGATTGACAATAAAGTTATCAGCTAAAATCATTATGTGGAAAGGCAGCAGACCTATGAAGTTCTGGAAAGGCTCTATCTGCTTAAAAGGTTTGAGTGTTTTGCTGTTGCTTTTGTTTTGGCTTTTTTTGTTTGTTTTTGCTCCTGAGTTTTAGTTTGCTTGTTTTGGGGGGTTTTTTGGGTTTTTTTAAATATGTATTTGGTTTTCCATTTACTGTAACTTGTTCCACTTAAAATGTCAGGACAGAGACAGACCAGTGGAATCTTATTTTTCTTATGTATTCTGTGCTAAGGTTTTGTAATGAATTGGTAGATCTACAGAGCTTTACAGAATACACTTGCTATTGAACATAAATATGAATATTGCAATATAGATACATCCAGAATGCAAATGACACTTAATGCAATGAACATAGATCATGCTGATATAGTCCCTCATATTTTATTAAAATCTTAGACAAATGGACTTAATGAGTACTTCTTTTTAAAATTATCAAAGTGTGCACTATTAAAACCAGGAAGTTTTCCTAGAGAGAATTCAATACTAAATTGACTTTCAACAAAACTATGCAAAAAAAGAAAATCAATTATAGCAATCATATTATCTTTCAAGTATGTCCAATAAAGTCACTTAATGGATATAATTTATTCTTTATGGAATTGCTCTTTAAATGTACTGGAAGGCACTTAAACACAGGAAACAGAAAGGCAATTAAGATTTCCCTTTCATATGAAATGTATGAATGCATAAACAACCTAAACTGGATTTAAGAGTTCTACTAAAGAAAGTTTTTTCAGAACAGAAAAAAAAAAAAATAACAAAGAACGATCTCTGGCTACCACTTCCTTGCTTGATTAAATATCCTTAATTATTATATATTGCCTGAGGTAATAGATTTTGACAATTTTTCCCACTTGCACTCTGCTCAGTCCTCCTAACTTTTTCCTGAAATAATGCAGTAGTTGTGTATGTATCAAAGTATGTCAGCCAGTAAATTATTCAAATTTTTGCAAAATTTGTCTAATTTAAAAAATGTGTCTACCCCACACAAGTTTTTCCAGGTAAATTGGGAGTACAATGAAATTAGGCACCCTCTTGTACCAATCATGTTGTATTGGAAGCTTGGAAATAGATGAGAACCCTACCTACTCTCTGCTTTTTTTTGGGAAGGTGTTAAACTAATTTTTTCCTTGCTTACCCCACTTGAAGTATTTTCTAGATAGAAAAACAGTTACATTAGGAAGCACACAAAATTAGGATGTAACATGAAGTGACTGCTCTTAGAATGTGATATTCTGTTGTGTGAACAGTAAGGTCAGATAGCTGAAAGGCAAAGCTTAGGCAGGGAAAAAATATTGAAAAGAGGGTAGGGGATGTTGAGAAATAGTGGGGAATAATGTGGGAAATGAAACAAGCTCATCAGCCTGTAAGCAGTAGTACAATGATGTAATGTCCACTTTAACTTCCTGGTTTTATGTTTGTGTTTAAAAACATCTATATTCATAATTATAAACAGCTAATAAATGTTCTCAAGCAGTGAAGTCCAAACATAATGAAAACATTACTTTTTATTATTATTTTGTACTCTGGCAATCTATGCCTCACATGGTCCCTTATGCAAAGGTAAAATGGCAAACACACTTAGCAGAAATTAGTTAAACTTTTTCATTCTCCTGCTGGAATGTATCACTGCTTCTGCTCAATTCCTGGGAGCTCTGCAGTTCACAGAGAGGCCTTGATACCTGTTCATGCACAGAAGTTTGCCTGGAGATTTACAAATCAGGATAGGCACTGACATTTCCAGCCTTAGAAAATTGCTGCTCTACGTCCATGTGAATAAATTTTGACCTACTTTCTAAGAACAAACTTAGTGCAATGAAGCAAGGTTTTTATTCATGAATACACTTCATCACTGCTCAAGAAATATGCCTATTTGGTTGAAATATGGGCTATTTGGTTGATATTTCAGTTTTCTTATCCTCATGTGTATCCACACATCTTATAATATGCTGCTGACTGTACAAATCATGTGAACCTCAAGGGGCAGGGAGAGAAAAAAAAAAATAGAGTAAATAACTGTGTGCTGTTTTTTGGTTTTGTTTTTTTTATTTACTCATGTCAAAGTATATTTTTTATTTTTTATATCCATGTTCTGAAATATAGATTGCTTGTTGAATAAATGTATATCACCTTTCCAGACTGTTAAGCAACAAGATTGTATAGCAACGAACAAGTTATTGAAGAGAGGTTGGTAATCTGCCCCATACTTTGGTTTTGTTTAACAGTAGAGTATTACCAGCACATTGCCCTAGCATTAAATATAATTATAAGAATTTTAAAAAGAAACATATACCATCTCAGTCATAGCTTTTGGGGTGGTTTGGTTTTTGGTTTTTTTTGGGGGGGGGGTGGTGTTGGGGGGTTTGTTGGGTTTTTTTTAACTTTTAGGGGACCTTGGTTTGTATGAGCATTTTCTGGAGAAAGCAAAGCAAAACATGTAAAAGATAAAATTGGCTAAAGTAGAATTGTTCTTCTGTTTTGGTAGGCTTAGTATTCTGCATAAGGCCTTCATTTTTTTGTGTTTTCAGTAAAACATACAATGAAACTCAAAGATGTTTGCAGTGTCTCATGTAGTGCACAGATGGCATCTTTACCCCTATCTGCGTGCCTTGTCCTTTCAAGGATATCCCTCTAGGTTCATTGCCTTTATAGGAACCAATTCATTTCTGGAAAGAGATGGTCTTTAAAATTTAATTTTAATCAAAATAAACCAGATCTCTTGAGTATAAAATGTTTGCCAGAAACTAATTTTATTCATTTTTCATGCATTTTTTTTTAAAAACATTTTGTGACCAGGCCTGTTTGTAAAGGCCAAGTAAACAATTGCTAACTGTACAATGATATATGAGTTGGATAGAATTACCATTCCTGCCTTGGCTGTGCAGTGTTTTGGCCCTAATCTTCCCATGGATTCCAAATAGATGGACAGCTATTTCCCCACAGTAGAAAATGAGCCTGGGGGAAAGTGAGGTCGAGTTACAGTCCATTTCTGTGTCATGGTTTGTTTTCTGGGTTTCCTTTTTTGCATGTGTGGCTTGGCAAAGTTGGGTTTGCTTTCCTTCTCTGTCATTATCCTGTGATGATGTGGTAATAGATTTTAATGGTTTGAGACTCTAATGTCCTAAGGTTACTCTCAACTGCTTTCAGCAGGATGCAGGTCTAAATTTGGCTTCAGTTAAGTGAGGAAATAGGATACAACAGGAGAAGCAGGTAACCTCTCTAATAGACAAATATTTAGATGCTAAAGCTCTTTCATCCATAGAAGAAATAAATTTAGAGCTGTGTTCTGGTCTGCTGCCAGTTGAAGTGACAAAGAGCAGAAGTTGACTTTCTAAAAGGGATTAAATCTTACCTGTAATATTTTGAGTTCATGTCTGCACAAGGTGCAAAGACACAATGGCAAAAAGGCTACGAGTATCACAGACTTGTGGGACTGTGAGAACTTGTTTCAACCAGTCATAAAATGCCAAACAAGAGAAATGTTTGTCACAGAAGGATCAGCAAATCTATAATATTGAGGTTTGGGGGAAGAGCATTATACCTGCCAAATAAATGTATCCCATGCCTGCTTGCCCCAGTGAAAGACCAGGAACCACATGTGGAAGGAATGGAATGGGTGGAATTCTCCAAACCATCAGTGTAAGGAAGTAGGATCAAATAAGTGGTGAGGTTTTTGGGTTCTTTTATAAGCATCTTGTTTTTCAGTTTCTGCCACAAACTCTCCTCAGAAATTCAGTTTTATTCACTGAACTGTGTTTCGATTTCTGAAAACATCATTGCTGAAGAAAAAGTGCTCTCAAACACTTTTTCTTGATACTGAATGCATCTGTAATAATCAGTGTACTATTAGAAAAGGGTTTAGCATGTAGCTTCTGTTTTTTGGAACAGTATTCTCTGACCTTGTTGGAGGTTCAGTTGCTGCTGATGTAGGAATAGACCTTGTACACTATATGTTCTTTTGCCCTTCTGAATAATTTAATTTTTCATTAAATAGAGTTTGTTAAATCAACCTAGCTTTTTATGTGAATGACAATGAAGCCCCATTTGAAGAAAATTAGCCTCTTTATGCTGAAAGAAATTATGGTACCAGGAGATGAAATAATAAATCCACAAACTCTACATGAATGCTTATGTTTGTGCATAACCATAGCTCTGCAAAACTATTGACAAATTGCTTTTCTGGAGAACAGATTTCTCCCACTATGATTTTATGTATGTTATAGAAATACAGTTATTGAGATGTAAAGGCACAAACCCCCAGCCCAACCAGACAAACAGCACTAATAAATTATTCAGCTTTTCTTCTTTTGGAACAGTTCTGCTCTCAGTTCTTAAACAGAGAGGACTTCAGATTGAAAGGAAACAGCATCAAAAGCTGTGGACTGGTCAGGAACTCTCGGGGTTAATGCCCTTCATGGCTGGGATAAGTGGAAGACTTACTATGGGCTTGGTCATTTTCTTTCTCTATAGTATTAATGCACTAAAAATAAATTTCCCATACCAGGAAATACAGAGAATCTCAGATGAGCTTCAGTAAAACTCTTGTATCTGCATTTATTCCTTTGCTTAATGCTGCTCTGAACTACTCCACAACCTTGGCACAGATGTTTGCCTTTGTTAGCTACTGTTCTGTGTTTCACACACTGAGATCATATTATAGGGTTGGGATACTTTTTTGTTGTTAATGCTTGTTTGGTTTGGGTTTCTGTTTGTTGGGTTTTTTTGGTTTTTTGTTTATTTTTTCTTTAACTGCATTATCAAATTACAGGATATGGCTTAGTTTTTTATTCTTCTTAGTCAAAATTTGCCCCAGGAAGCCTTTTACAATATAAATCTTTACACATTTAGTGTTCATACTGTGCATGCAATGTGTGGGCAGTTTTTCATTTGACATTTTATATTGAAAAATTGTTTTGGTAAAAAAAAAAATTACAGAGAGACCTATCAAAAAAGGGCTGGAGTTTCAGGCTGCAAACATGTCAGTACAGTAGGCATTTGTATATTTATAATATCTGTGTAGGTTGTTCTAGTTGATTTTTTTAACACACAGATGTCAAAATATTATTTTGACCCTTGTGATGTTAGGCAGCAGAAGTGAGTTTTCTGTGCATTGCAGCAAAGGCCAATGGTGCCTCTCTTCTCTGGCTATCCCCTGCAGTTTTCCTTCACAGCAGTTCTGGGATCAGTTCCTGACACACCCTAATAAAAAAAGGGATTAGGACCTGCTGCTCTTTCTTGACAGCCTTGGAGTAACAATTGGTTTATCCTAAAAAAGTCCCTTCTTGATTTTACACTCAAATTAGCTCTGATTTGCTTAAGACAGGAAGAAGCAGCACTCCTGGATGGATGGAGGGTGGAGGGAAGGATGAAATGTGGTTTATCTGCACCTCTCCTGTTTTACAAAATGCAGTGTAGGTCAGCTGGAGATCCAGTGCCCATTCCCAGGTAGGATCCTATTCGCTGGTCTGAAGAATTGTTTTTCATCTCTGGTAAAATGCAAAGACTTCCATCAGAGTCCTGTTTCTCATTATGTTTTCCTGAACTTCTTACCTTAAGAAAGTACAAAATTCAGGATCTACTTCTGGGAGAAAGCGGATTTCAGGTTTTCTGTACCACCTATCAGGTGTATGTCTTCATTATTGGTCCGTAGGGTTTTCTGAGTTGAATCCTCTTTCATCACTGCTGTTCTGCTTTTCTCCATCCTCAGTTGGCTGACAGTTCCAGTGGTCTCTGTAAACAAAGAGAGAGACTGAGGACCTTAATAATTTGGAATCACATTAAAAATGTGGGTACAGCAGAGGAAAAATTATGATGATTTTTCCAAGGCTTCATAAAATTAGTCAGGTGAATATAGATGTTTTAAGATCTTGGGTATGAGTTCTGTGGTGATGACCTGTTCTGGGTGTATTTTAGGCTGTTAACACTTAATGTAGTTTTTGATATTGCAAAACAAAAATGGATATTTCTGTCCGTGACAATCGAATGTCAACCGGAAAATAAAAAGAACCACTTCCAGGGAAGGCCTTCTATCTGTCTCACTTTATCTAGAGTCCAGAAATTGAAATATTAGGACCATAATAGCTAGTTTGAGAGAGACTGAAAATACAAAGAGCAATGCTGTACATACAGAAAAAGTGGGGTTTTTGGAGTTCTGTCTTCCCCTCTTTGTGTAGTGCCAGTATGTTTCAGTATGTTGGAATTTTTTCCTTTGAGATCCTGCAAACAGAAGCGCCTTCTGGGTGATTTGATAAAGTTCTGTGATTCTTACAGTGTTTTCCTGTGAGAAATTATAAATGTGTTCAGAGGAGTTGAGTAAAGATGCACCTTTAACAACCACAGAGGTCTTTAAATTAAAAAAAAAAAAAATTAAAAAAAAATACTACAATAGTCTGCTGAAACAACGTCCTAACTTTTTACTTCTGAAATGTAGATGTATTCCAATACTGCCAGAGTGTGTGTACAGAAGTTGCTGGAAGAAGGAGCAAGCAGCTGCATGCCTAGCTTCTGCTGTCTCTGAAACTTTAGTTTGACACACATACCATACCTTGAAGCACAGCTGGCTGAAGGAGGCACCTTTGTCTTGGCAAGCTGTCACCTCTCAGCTGGTTATCAGTGGAACCCCTGCATGCTGGAGGTAAATATTTGCAGTAACTCCTGCAGATGGGGTGAGTCTGAGGCAAAGAACACAATGCTGTGAATACCCACTGTTCATCTCCCAGGATGAATGTGTGGTGACAGGCTGATGGGAATAGGAAGTGCAAGGGAGTGAGATGTTGCTTAGAAAGAGGTCTTTACTGCAGACTGTACATAAACAAATTTTTGACACCTTGTGGGGTTGTTTCCATTTTGATCAGTCTGTTTTGTCATTATTTGAAAGGTTCTATGGAGTTGGGAGTTTATCTAGAGACTTTTTTTTTTCTGTTTTTGTTTTTCAGTCATGCTTTAGCTGGCAATTTGGAGGGGGAGCATTGTTCTTTTCCCCAGACAGTTGTGAATCAACCAATGTGACCTTACAGCAGGAAGAAATATTCTTGCTTCTAGAATCTCCTGTGAAGTTGTTCAATTGTTTACTACCTTTACTCTCAAATACAGTGGCCAAATGATGTATACACCATAAGGCTACTTCCTTAATTCATCTTTCTGACTGGTTGTTACAGGCTTTTGGAAAGAGTACTATTTAAGCCCTTTGCAAAGAGAAGCAGTCAGTGGATAATGTTTCTAGATGTGAGGGGTTAGAAGTTTGTATCAGGAGCAATCTCTTCATGTATCATAAGACAAAGCAAAATGCAGGTTTGTTTTTAGTGAAGGCATGGTTATCAGCTCTGCCATGTCTCTTCTGTGTTTGTCCATCTAACTAGATACTTGTGTTTACTTCAGAGTGTTGTAAAACACATCTTTGGTCTGAAATTTATACTTGTAAGAAAACAGAGAAGATAATACCCTCTAGAGAAGCTGCTCTTAAGGAATTTTTTACTAAATTTTACTTAATTCCTCTTCTCTCTTCGTTTGCAAAACAAATTAGAAAATAATGTCAATGGGATGATTATAAAAAAATACAAATGAAAGTATCCATATGATCAGTGAAAAATCAGCTAGCATTGCTAATGCAAATATAAATGAGAATGTAACAAGTACCAGCAGCAGAGCATGGGGGGAAAGAATGATTCAGATTTGCTTTCTCATTCTCCTAAACACAATTGATGCATTCAATCTTATTATGCAGAGTTAGGATTTTTATTTTCCTTGGTGATTGTTCACTCTTTCTGTTTTAGAGAGCTTGAAAAATTAAAATTTGTTCACTTGCACTACTGCCTGGGTCATAGCTTGACCTTCTTAGTAGCTGGCTGGCAGAATGTTTGTTAGCAGTACAAAAATTTTCCCATGGTTGTTTTGGTGTCATGATGGACATGGTTTGATTCAAGACCACCTCAAGTGAAAAAAAAAAAAAAAAAAAAGCCAGTCATGAACTGGAAAGAAAGGTATTGGGGTTTTTTATTTTTTTTTTTGTTTGGTTGGTTTTTTGGGGTTTTTAGAGTGTTTTTTTGGGATTTGTTTTGTTTTTTGGGGGGTGGGTTTGGTTGGTTGGCTGGTTTTTGGGGTTTTTTGGGTTGGTTTTATTTTGGTTTGTTTTTTTGTTGTTGGTTGGTTGGTGGTGTTTTTTTTTTAAGAGAAGTGATTGCAGAAACTTGCCCCTGGGCAACTGTTTTAATGGATCCTCCTAGAAGAAAAAGGAAGAATTTTCTTAGGTTGTAAGTGGCATAAATAGTTAAAAGCAGTCATTTAGGTGAAGTTGAGGGGGTTGTGAGAATTTAAAATATTTGGCAGTTTCCTAAACTTCCAAATGCACTTATATAATTTGTTTTGTGTTCATGTGTTTTGATGTGTATTAGTTGGAATTCCTTTTCACAGCTTGTCCTGTTCTATTTAACAATAAAATTGTATTGAATGCATCATGGGAAGGATGCCTGGACATAAATTTTTATAAATCCTCTCAATATAAGCAAAGATAAATTAGCTGTATTAATAAGTTTGATTTGGCCAATGTCTTAGTTTAATTTGGGGACATGGCTCTTCCTTTGGTGATGACCAAGCCTTGGTTTCCAGTTTTCCAGTTCTGTGTGCTTTAGGAGCTCCAATGCACAGGACATCTGTTTTAAGCGAGGAGGTGGAAATTGGAAAGCTTTTCTCTAGTACTGTGTAGGAAAGACCAAACTGAAAATATGTGCACATTATTGCTGTGAAATCAAAGGCCATCTCTGCCTTATCAAGTGGCATTAGGGAAAGGAGGAGTTGATTGAAAGGGCTGGTGCTGAGGACCTGCTCTGTGCCTTTCTGAAAGCTTTTCCTGTCCTGGAGCATCTGTCAGAGCTTGCAGAGCGCTACAGGTGTTCATGGAGTATATCCAGTTTAGTTTCATCTTCAAGCAATCTGTTTGTGCCTCCCAGGACTGCTGATAGATGTGAACCAAAACATTGTAAGTGGGAATGACCAGATTTGTCCTGAGAAAGTGCTGCTCATATAAAATGACATAGGACTCACCTATGTGAGACAGGCAGGGATGAAATTTTATTCTAATCCAATTCTATATTCAAATTGCAAGCAACTTCTTGCAAGCAGGTGAACACCTGAGTTTGAATTTCTGCCTGAAGGAAGCAGGTTGCTAGCCAGAACATTTTCTCAGCCCATCTAGCTAAAGAGCACTTCTAGAGGAGTTGTACTGATCTGTTCAGTGCTTTCAGTGAGCAGTTAGCAGAGGAAGCTCAGAACAAAGGGTGCAAGCCTGGCTTTGCCCGAGTCAGCTATGAACTATTGTTGACTTGAGAGGCTTGTTCTGAGAGATGAGTTCTGCCCTTTCCCCATCTGCTGTGGTTTCATCTGCCAGGAAACTGTCCTGGTGGCTGACTGGCCCTATTTCAGATGTTCTGAGGGCTTTACTTTCACAGTCCTGATGGAATTAAGGAACCATCCTCCTATCTGCTAAAATCTAAGATTTATCCTTCCCCTTGCATTTCTAAACTTTAACTAATTTGAGTTTACTTACTGCTGTTCTTACCATTTTTCATTTTGAATCTTGGTTTCCTTTTTTTTTTTTTATTTCCTCCCCTCTTTTTCTCACTCCCTGTTTATTTACTTTTTTTTCCTTAAAGAGAATATGCTGTGGTTAAGGGCTTGTTTCTTTCGGGTTTTTTTGTTTGGTGGGGTTTTTTGGGTTTTTTTGGTTTTTTTTTTGTTTTTTGTTTTGTTTTTTGTGGTTTATTCTGGTGTTGTTTTTTTTTTTCTTTACCCCCAGAATAAGTATCAAATCTCAAAGGCAGTGAAACTAGATAAAGCCAAAGTGCTGCCCCAGCACTCTGTATCAGTTTACATAGTGCAGGAATAAATTATCAGGGGGAAGAAGAGGTTTTTGGGTTCTTTACCACTTCCTATATTTTGCATCCAATTTTGGCTACATCAAGACTTGTGGAAGCATCAAATGTGTGATAGTGGAGATGAATCTGCTCCTAGTTTCCTTTTCCCAGGGGCAGAAACTGAGCTCAGGCAGGATTGTTCTAAGTAAGGTTTGCCGCTGGGATCAGATGATGTAAGGAATATTTCTCAGGGCCTCAGTATGATGGGAAGTTGCTTCCTCTGATTATAGGACTCAGTCACTGATTTGTGACAGGAGTCTATCATCAGATCAGACTTCTTTTTGAGAGGAGATAATATTGGGAAAGTTTAAAATCAGTCTTCTTTAGTGCATTAGCCATAATTATTTAGGGAGAATGGGTTTCCTTCAACTGCATCTTCAAAGACAGGAATTTTCTGTGAGGAAAATGTAAAATTTGTATCTCTGAATGAATACAGAGCACAGGCAGTTGTCAGCCTGAGCATACTTCAGGGAGGCATTATATTCACATTTTGGTTGTGGAAGTTGGAGGAACCTGCAGAAAGTCAGCCTGGCTGGGTGGTAATGTGAACAGTGGAGCCTGTAAGCACGCTGGTCTCCAGAGACAACTTGGAATCCAGAGGGAATGCACCCATTTGAGTTGCATGACAGTGCCAGCAGGGTGTCTGTCATGAGAAAACTGAAACTTGCCAGATGTTTGTATCTGGAACACACCCCCAAAACATCAGAGTGATTATTGTGGCAGAGCAAAGGCCTTTGCAGGGCATGAAACATGATTTTACCATACAGGGAGAGGGATTTCAAGAAAGAGGAGCTAATTCAGGTGGGGTAAAGTTGCATTTTCTCATTTTGTGGGGGCATGGCAGTGGAAATGGATGCCCTCTAGAATCAGACTGCCCAACTAAAAGGCTGCTTTCCATCTGTTCTGAGGTGTGTGCTGCTGGTGTGGAATAGACACGTTGTTGGTAATGTGGAGACTAAATGGGGACTGGGCTGCATATGCTGGCTTTGACAAGTTTAAGGATTTCCATGCCTTGCAGGAGGAAAGGTGGTCTGGCAGAGAAGTTGTGTGTGTCAGCATAAGGATTTTACCCAGAATATGCTCACCCTGATTTCAGGGCTTCAGGGTCCCCTGGGCCAATGCCCATTTGCCTTTTCTCTTTCAGCCTCTCTTTTGTTCTTCGTGTGTGCCCTGAAATCTCTGATATCCCCAAGTTTAACTCGCGTTGTTCCCTCTGTGTGTCACCACAAACACTTTCCAGAGTGTCTACTCACTTTTTCTCCCCAGGAACCTCTTCCCCTCCATCTCTTGCCCCTTTGGTGGCTGCTGTCACTCACCTCTGAGTGCTGTGGTACCAGGACAGTCTTTTTTTGGTTGTGACACCATGACTAAAGACTGGGAGCTGTGCTGGCTTGAGCAGCATCTGGCTCTTTCCTGGTGGCTGGCTCAGTTTGAGAATCAGATTCACATCCCTTCTGCTTCACCCGTGACAGTCCTGCTCCTCCAGGTTTTCTCTAAGGGGGCTGTGAGCAAGAACACTTTCAGGCACACCAGTGAAACGAGTCAGGATCTGAATAAAACCTGAGTGCATTATCAGGGAGAGGTAAGCTAATGGAAGATGAGTATGCCTCTCAGTGAGTTCATTGTGCATTTAAAAGGAATGCTATTCAGTTAATTTATTTTCATGTGTTCTAAACATCTGTGAAGGCATAATGCTACTAGCAGGTATTAAAGTGCTATCAATAGCAAGAATCCAGTTATTTAATCCCATTTATGGAATTTGCAGTAATTTAGAACTGTTGACTGGTTTCCAACAGTGACTGACTTGTTACAATGCACCCATAAGTGTGCATTATTTTGTTGATATATGAGCAAAACAGAAGCTCTTGAATAAACCAGTTTCAGATATTAGACCTCTTTAAAATTATCAGTTATTTATTAGTTGAAAAATGGTAGGAAAATCAACAAGCTGGAGTACAGGCAGAAGGTGGTTCTGTTTGTTTGGTGCTGGTGCTCTGTCAGTATAGCAGCAGCTGCATTGCAAATGTGAGTGATTGAAGCAAAGTGTGAAAGTAATATCAATTACAGTGGTATAGAAACTGATAGTGTGTGTTTATGCTGCTTTTATCTTTGGTTCAAAGGGTCGTGCACTATCTCTGTAGCTGTGTGTTGAAGAGTTTTGAAATATATTTCCAAACCCTTGGAAAGGGAGTCCTTTGAGTTCATAAGAAAGTGGTTTTTATTATGACTGATACAGTGGTTTTTTCACTATCCAGAGCATCCCTTCAAGAGCAGCTCTGCCATAAAACTGATTTTTCAGAGTTCTGTGTTTTGAAGTTATTTTATTTTCTGGTATTTGATTTAAAACACGAAATCATCCATGACATTGCAATTAAATAATGAGACAGAGAAGGAATAAAGGCAAAATGAGGTACTCAATATGAATAAACAATTCATCAGGTGTCTTATAGGCACTCACATGGAGGATTTCTGCTTTGGGTGACTGTGGCTCATAAAGAAAATTTGCAGTGTTGAATGGGTCTAGAATTGAGAATGTTGCATTCAGGTGTGTTTCCCTCTGTAGTGCTTTAATCACAGCCAGCTACCAAACACCTCAAAGCCACTTTGTCCTCCCTTCCCAGAGAGCTGAGCAGTCCTGGTCCTGCTCCCTTCCAGCTCCTTGTGCCATTTCTCACTGGCAGAGCATGGCAAACTGGAAAGTCCTTAGATTAAGCTCTACTTACTGACAACTAAAAGATCAGCATATTATCAACATTATTCTTATTCTAAATTCAAAAAGCAGCACCATACAAGCTACTGGGATGAAAATCATCCCAGGTGAAACCAGGACACCCTACAGATGTTCCAGACACTGGGACTTAAAGCACAGCTGTAACACAGATTTAAGAATCATGCCTAATTGCATAAAGAGAGTTTTTGAAAATAAATTTTTGAGGTTTCTGAAATTCTTAAATACATCAGCAGATCATGGTAGAAATGTTCACAGGGAAAACAATTCTTTTTATGTAGCAGATAATAGATCCAAGTTTGTGTTTTCAGGCACAGGAGTGTACAGTGCACATAAGGATGAAAGCAAGTTTGTAGTGATCTCTTTCACTGCAATAAGCAGGAGTCCTGGTGGAGAAAGGTAATATTTTACTCTTCATTTAGGAAGGTGTTATAGCATACAAGAACTGGATTTTTCAGGCTACCTTGAGTCTGGCATTTCTTCATTTTGAATACTTTGCTTAGCAACCATTTCTTTATATGATTTTGTGGAGGCAATTTAATATTTATGTAGTGATGGTGCCCATGGGCTTGATCACGATCAAAGACTTGTTGTACTAACATGCACATAGACACAATTTCTTTGCTTTTAACTGTTTCTCAACTGGAACTTCTAATTCAGTGTCATCACGTTAAAGCTCCAGGGAAAATATGTCATGTTACAGCTGTTTTTTAAGTTAACAAAACTGCATTATGACTTTTTATAGAGTATTATTTACATTCGGTGGAAGAGACTTAGGATACATGAACTTCCCTGAAGGTGAAATAAAGGAGTGTTGAAAACAAAGGTTCCCCATAAGAAGAAAATTAATTTTTTTTTTTGGCAGGTTTGCATAGAGACAATTATGGATGAATATCTGCTTTAAAATCTTTCTTTTCTATAAAATGGCTAACTGGGAAATAAAGGGCTGCAGATTTTCAACAAAATGGCAGTGGTTTTGTTTTGTTTTTATTTTTCTTTGCCCACTTGGGCATGAGACTGCTATAAAACCATATTACTGCAAGTAGAGTGAAAAAAAGAATGTATCTACATTCAAAAGATAGAATTTTTAGCTTTTTGCAAGCAATGTTTAGACAAAATCCCAGGATGAAGTTTACCGTGCTGATTCTTAAATAATTTCAGTGGTCAGAGAGAAGGAACAAAAATCATCCCAGGCTTCAAAGATTTAATTCATGAAGGAAGATTTAGAAGCTGACTGAAAAAGAAGAATATATTTTAAGGGGATTTTAGTGAAATTTATGTATTGGGGGAGGATGGCTAATGTTAAATGAACTCTTTATTCATGCAGCAAGAAAAAGGGGGAAATTGAAAGGGATTAGGAAAGGTTGAGAGAAATCTTGAGTGAAAGATTTTTACACATAAAGCAATAAATGTATGAAAAAAAAACAAACCCTGGAAAGTTTATTGAAGTGTAAAACATTGATGGATTCTAAAGGTTTTTAGTTTCTGAGGATAAGAAGATATGGAAGCGAAATAGTTGAATAGAAGTGGGAAAGCATAAGATGCCAAGTTTAAGTTGTGTGGGGTTTTGTGTTTGGTCGATTTTTTTTCCTCTTTTCTTGAAAATTATGTATTTGAGATAAGAAAAATGTATTTTAAAGAAAATTATATTTGTTTTGTCTCTTTCAAAACCTCTTTTAAAGGTGAAAGCAAGATTTGAAAATCTCTGATGCGTACTGTTCTTTGAACCTTACCTCTAAATCTTGGTGACTGCCACAAAATATTATGCCAAATTATGACACAAAATCTAATGCAATGCAATTTAAAGAAGATTTT
The DNA here is from genome assembly GCF_009819885.2 of Catharus ustulatus. Classification (NCBI taxonomy): domain Eukaryota; kingdom Metazoa; phylum Chordata; class Aves; order Passeriformes; family Turdidae; genus Catharus; species Catharus ustulatus. Next base: position 6,223,644 of record NC_046222.1, on the reverse strand, counting down.
ACACTATGTAATTGTGTTTAGTGACTTGCAAGTGCTATGTGAATGGAGTCCAGTCAAAGTTTACTGTGTTGTAATAACATATATAGGTCCATTACACTGAGAACCACAAAATGGAAACTAAAAACCACAAAATGCAAAAAAAAAAAACCACAAAATGCTTAAAAATAGACTGCAATCAGAACTGTTTGAGGAACACACTGAAGTAAGTAGTGGTATTTATATGTGAAATATTATTGGGGGTTTTCTTGTTTCTCTTTTTGGGTGTAGTAACACTGATTTTAAAAACTTGATACTTTTTTTTCCAGTAGGTAGACCAACAGAGTAATGTAGATCTCAGTTCATAGCATGATGTTTTGTATGAAGTGACTGGAATGGGGAGTGTCTGGGCACCAGAGCATGTCTGAGCTCAAACCTTGTGAAGAAATTGATTAAATTTTTGAACCTGCTGCCTTGTGTCTTCCAGGGGCTCATGCAATAAGGGTCTTTTATTCCTATGGAGAATTCTCAGATTACCATCTCATGGTTTTAGACTTTTGAAAGGTCCTCAAAATGTTTTATCAGCTATTCAGATTTGCTGGAAATCACCACTTAGACCAGCATCTTCTAGCCATGATGTTAATTTTGGACCAGACTTTACCTTTCCTGCACATAGTGCTGAGGTAATCCATCATCCCACTAAAGCCAGGGAAATTCAATCCATCACTGCTGGATTCTGATGCAGGGCTGTAAGGGGGATGCAAGTCATCTTCCCAGTAGTAATCAAACAGCTGTGGTACATGCCACTTTAAGCTTGTATCATCCCATAATAGATGGGTTTCTTCTACATGGGAGCCTGCTGCAAAATCTTCTGACAGATGGACTGTCTTGCAGAGGTTTCTTTTTGCAGAATTTAAGGCTGTGAACTAGTTATTGACAAATACTACATCATCAGTTCCAGCTGAAGACACAGACTAATAAGTAGAACATTGGCACTAATCCTTATTTAATCAGCCTTAAAATGGTAATTTCAAATTGATGAGGGCATAGGGAATAGATTTTATACTTTTAAAGTGCTTCTAAAAATACCAGGAATGTGTGTATACAACCAAGGATGAAATTAAAGTGCATTCTGCATGTATGGTGAGTGAAGCATGCTACAGCAAGCTGAGGTTGGAGCCATACTGGCACCAAAGAATTTCTTGTTTTAAAAACAATGCATTCCCACTCCAGGTTTCAGAGTGTCTGAGGGAGCACTGTTGGTTTATTTTTGTTCTGTGGCTTTGTTATTTACTCAAGCCCTTTCAGAAGCTGTTAATCATGTTAAATCATTAACTTAATATAAAAAGCCCCAAAACCTTAGCAAGCTAAAGCATCAGGACTCATTAATCTGAATTCTAATATTTTATATAATAATTATATATCATATAATAATTATTTATATTAGGCAGTTATCTAAGTATTGACAATATTGACAATAATTTCCCAGTTGTCTTTACTGTATATTTACAGTAGTTTCACGAATACAAGCCGCACAGATTATAAGCCGCACTTCCGGTGCCTCGACAACGTTGCTGTCTTTGTCAATAGATAAGCCACACCCCGAATATTAGCCGCACTTTCGTTCGTCGCGAGAATCCGTGCGCAGCTTTCACAAATTGGCCAATTAGTAACAGGATCGCGGCATAGCGGGCTTTACTGGCTCGGGGCGGGGCCAGGAAGGCTCGGCCCGCTCATGGTTGCCGACGGGGCCGGGTGGCCCAGCTCAGCGCCACGGCTCGGCGGGGCTGGCCGGGTGGTGCTGCCGCCGCCGCCGGGCTCGCTGGCCCCCCTCTCCCGTCAGCACCGCCCCGCGCCGCGTTCCCTAGCCCTGCCGGCAGGGCTGCCGCCGCTGCCAGGCTCGCCGGCCGCCCCCTCCCGTCTGCACCGCCGCCGCGTTTCCTCGCCCTGGCCGGCACTGCAGGCCCCCGCACCGCCGGGCTCCCCCACGCTGCTGGCCCCAATTCTGCTGGGCTTCCCCCGCTGCCAGGCAGCCCCACCCGCCGGCCTTCCTGCTTCTGCCATGCTCCCCTACACTGCTAGCCCCAGTTCTCCCGGGCTCCCCCGCCCTGCTGGCTCAGGCTCTGCCGCCCGCCCCCGACACTGCTGGCCCCGCCTCTGCCAGGCTTTCCCACCTCTGCCGGGGCCTGCCAGGCTCCAGCTTGGCTTGGGGCTGCCGCGGGCTCTCACTTCCGTGTTGGCAGCTTTTAGAATTTTGTTAATGTATTAGCCGCCCCGGAATATTAGCCGCACTTCCGGGTTTCCACCAAAATTTTGGTCAAATTGGTGCGGCTTGTATTCGTGAAATTACTGTATATTTAGACAACCTGAGGCTGATAGCCAAACCTTTGATTTTTACAATATAACACACTGATGTCTATAATGATTTTATTTAATAGTGGTGCTGGCTATCATTATTAAATATGACCAATAAGTATTCATGTGGAAGCAGAATTAATTTGTAGCCACTTTGCGAGTTTCAGCACAAAGATACACAATGCAACAGGGGAAGATTTGCTGTTCAGGTGGGGTCATACAAATATTTAATAAACCTTACTGAGTGCATTAGTCTGCAAACATCAATCTCCATCTATTTTGAAACTAAGGAAAGCAAGCATGGAACATGAATCAAACATGTAGGTGCTTTGGTTGGTTTTTGGAGTTTGATTGTTTTTCAGATGTGAGATTTATCTAAACACAGTTAATTAATCATCTAATGATGGAAAGTAGCTTTGTAGAAACTGAGACCAGGAATGTTAACAGGCACCAAAATCAGTTGTAACTTTTTCAACTTTCACATTTAGCAGCACTTAAAAAAATAAAAAAAAAATTAAAAAAAAAAATAAGCCAAATAATTTGAAAATGCATCAAAAAAATGTGGTTGTATTAATGAAATGAACCCTCTGTTTTCCTTTTAGTTCTTGCTCCAAACCAAGCAAGCAGAGTTTGAGTGTCTTTATAAAGCTTCTGGAAGTTGGTACAGAAAATCTGCTAGAGATCATTCCGCAGTCTTAAAATGAAATTTAAACTTTATCTTTTTAGTTCAGTGAAATAACCAGTAGATTTACTTGCATAGATTTTTGTCTATTTGATAATCTCTTCATTCAGCAGTTCTGGAGTTGCTTGACACGCACAGGTACCAAAAGAAGAGGCAGTGCACCTGAACCTTATTTTCAAAAGATTATACAGGAATACAGAAAGCCTAAAGCACCTGATGTGACACCTGGACTACTGAAGATAACCAGAGGAGATAGAGAGGAATGGGTTATGCACTTTGGTAGGCTACAGAATTTTGAAGGCCTGTTATAAGCTTATGATGTGCCTTTCTGCCTTTCTCTTTTGAAAACACTTCAAACCTAACAATATGCACTTAAAACCCCACAAACTAGGCACTTTTATTTTGAAAACCTCTTGGGATGTACTGGATGTGACCACCTTCTTTGGCAGTATCTTGTGATTAAAAACAGGTAAACGCTGGCCACAAACAAATATAAAGCCCCTTTGTTGTTGTGAGTATATATTTTGAAAGTTTTTTAGAAGTGCAGCCCTGGTGTAGCCAATTAAACCATCACCATCCCCAGCAATTTCACTTCACCTTCTGCCTCTGATGTCACCTCATGGGAGCAAACCTGAGGCACTGTATAATATTATCCTGCTGAGGGTATTATCCTTGTTTTGGAGAAAACAGGAATTTATACTTTGCAATTGCTTTTTAATCTTTGAGGAAAAAATTGCTTGTATGTCCTTCCAAATACTGAATATAGAGCAAATGGCTTCTGGAAGCAGAGGGGAAGGGTAAAGAAGTAAAAATGTTAAGTACAAACCTTGTGTTTTACAGAATGGTACAAGTTTGGCAATGAGAAAAATAGTGGCAAACCATTCTGAAAATATGTTTTAGTACTTAGTGCATAACAAAAAACTGGGAATAAAGACAAGATGATTTGTAAGAGCAGATTCAGACTTAAAGTGAGAGCGATTCAGGTAAAATATGCATGTTGAGTAAAGCTCTAGAACTAACAGACAAAAACTATGAAATATCTTTCACAATAGTGCAGTTAGGTAGGAAACACTTTGTATTTCATATTCGTAAGTTGGAGTTCAGGAGTTCTGTAAATCATACTTTTCCATACTGAAGAAAAAAAAAAATTCAACAAATGAGTGAGCTATTTCTTCTGGGTCTTTTCTGAAATACGTTGGATGATGAAAGCTAAGGCTTTGCAATATATTATGCAATATTAATGATTTTATTTTCTAGTTTTTCTTAGTATTTTCTTATCAGTTGTCATTGCATTTTTCCTGACACAGGTATTATAAAATAGTTACTGAAAGTATTGTATAATAACCAAAATAGAACAGTTCCAGTGTTTTGGTTTTTTTCCTAGCTCTGTTTATTTAAGTCAGAGGACCATAATATCAGTGAATTGGTTAGATACAGGAAAGTGTGGTAAGTTGCCTCATTTTGATGTGGTCTATCATGAACATTGCAGAGGTTGGCATTTATCCATCTTCTGTCCAAAAAACTGGAAGTCACATGAAGTTTGAACACCAAACAAGAAGACCTTGTTGCCTCATGCCACATTTCAAGGATGTTATGAGGATTGATTTTTTCATAACAGTCTCCAGTCCCAAATATTTGTGTATTAAAAGGTTGAGCTTACAAAAGAGAAAATCAACTTTTTATCAAAGGAAGTATGCCAAAAGCTGTAGCAATTTGCTCACAGAAATTTAGACCTAGACTTGGCCCTGGTCCTACTTTATTGGGTTATTTTTGTTAGCTTATTTTTTGTCAATACCATCCAAGTAAAAACTGTTTCCAAAGGTAGGTTACTAAAGGTCTGTGGTCCTCAGAGGACACATTTGAATTCAGTGACAATTTTTAGATGTTGTGTTTTACTTTTTTGAGAGGATCTTTGAAATAGTAACTCAAGTTGAGTGACAAAAATTATTTGGGGTTTGTGCTTAAATTAAAGCATGTATTTGAGGTTTTGTCCTTTGCTGCAACCCCTTTTGTATCCATTCCAAGTTGTGAAGTCAATGGATCACTTTTTTTTGTGTGTGTCCAGGCACTAAAAAGGCACTGTCTCTCTAATAAAAAAGACAGGAAAGCTTCTTCCAGAGTCTTCTAAGTTACTCTGACATGCCATTTATAAACATTAGGCTTTATTTAGTAGGTCTGAAAGTTCAAGCTTTTGAGAAAGCTTCCAAATTGCTTCCATGCCTAACTCATGAAAGGCTTCTTATATTCTAGAGCAGATAAGACAGCTGCAGGAAGGGTGGCACAGTGCCTGCTAGCAAGGGGAAGGGTTTTATTCCAGATAATGCACTTTGTGCGAGCTGCCAGAGATCTGGCTCTCCCTCCATCAGGAAATATCTCGATCAAGATAAGATTGTGACAGTCTCTGAGCCTGCCAGGGGAAGGCTATTGCCTCTCATTGTTCATCTTCAGAAGGAGTAACTTCCAAGAGCTGCAAATATTTCAGATTAGCTATCAGGGGGCAATGGTGTGCTCTTTATAGTCTGACTGTTTGCTGTAATTTCCCTGTAATCACTGTGAAAGTCAGCAGTCAAATTCATTTAAAATTTCCATGTTTTCATCATGTCTTAAGAGGGAGCAAAGAAGCTGGAGAGTTTCTTTACCACCTTTGGTGGGGGTGTGTTTATAATCCTAAAATAAATTCAGAGAAGCTACTGATGTCTTCAGTAGGAATCCTTTAATATTAAAAAAGTTTGCTCCTGCTTCCTCTAAGCTCTCATTGTTGGATTCAGCTGTGTTGTGAGAACTCTCCTATGACAAATCTAGACAAGGAAGTCTGAAAAATACTAATGACTCCTGCTTATCCTTACTGAAGATAGTTTAATTTAGATGAAAATATCTGCACAAAGTTTGAGTGGTAAATAAATTCACTTCTCCTAAGCACACTTACTTCCAGCTCTGCTTGACGAAATAAAGTTTGGATAACAGATGAAATATAAGTGCAGGGCTGGCCTGTTAGAAGCAGCATTCATTTCAGGTGTCAGTGTAATTAATAGTCTAAAGCCTTCACTTCCATGTAAGACATGCATGTCTTCACCTGATATGATGGCTCTAATGGAATAAAGAGCTCTCAGTAATGAGAGGGGGTGAAATTTGAGCATTCTGGAAAAATAATTTTTATTGAGGGTTATTTTCCATGCTGATTTGTATACTCATGTTCTGTTGCAAAAGATGGAGATAATAATTGTTGATGGGGCAAAAGATTGGTTAGTTTGTTTTACTGATGCTTAAAAGTTGATATCATCTTTCTCAGGAGCACCACCACAGTATCTATATAACCAAATTACTTGCAAGAGCCTGTTACTGTTGTATTATTGAACAGATAATTTAAATATTAACTGGGATTTTCTTTTTTTCTTTTTCTTTTTTTTTTTTTTTTAAATCCAAGTTGCTCAGTACACTGGAAACGATCTAGGTGAGATCTCAAATAGGCAGTATGGTTTTGCAGAATTTCCAGTTAGTGCTTCTAATTTTCTTTGGCAGGTCCTGCCCAAAATCTGCTCAAGCCCTCTGACACTTGGGCTGTTTATACCACTGCAACTGTATTAAGATTGTGGAGGAAGTGCCAATAGTTGCACTGTAATTCAACCTGCATATAAAGTAAGAAAAGGTTGGAGAGGGGAGAGAGAAATTTTGGGTGAGAACTCAAATGGAAAAAAGTTATTTTTAATATTTTTTCATCACTTATTTATACCTTCTGTGAAATAAAGGAGGAAGAGGGAACCAATTTCCACAGCATACTGTTTGATGAGCTGGTATTTCAGTGCTGGATTCCCTTTCTGACCCTTTTCCTGGTCACACAGCAAATCTCTGACTACTACATGTTCCTTCAGACTTGCATACCAAATTGGTGATGACATTTTATCTGAATGATGGAAGTCAGGGGGAAAAAATCATAAAGAAAACTGATGATTGTGTCTGTCACACAACCCCTGACTTTTCTTTCCCAGAGTCACTGTGTTGGGTTTTCTTTACACTTCTTAACTAGAGCAGCTTCCTGAGATGCAAGACTGAGGACAGGGACGAGCTGCCTGGGATTTGACAGCTCTTGAGGGAGAAAATGAGAACTGCAAAAGAGGAGGAGGAGGAAGATTCAACTTGGAGTGATCTATAACTCCTCTGTAAATATAAGTTTAAAATTTGGTATTCTTGCTCCATTCTGATTAATAACCAGTTTAGATTTGAGAAGATTAATATCCTCATTATTAAGATAATTTAGCAATATATGGGGAAACTCCAGGCATTGGAAATTTTGTGAGCAGCAGCCTGTTGGTAGCCTAGTGCTTGGTTATTTCTCACTGGCTATTACACTTGCTTGTACAGGATGTGGAAAATGTGCATGGTGGAAATTATATTCCAAAGAGGAAGAGCAATTTATATAGTGCTTACTTAAAATGATGCATTTAAACAAAGGAAAACTTTCTTCATTTAAACAAAAGTTATATAGTATAGTTATACTAGTCCTTGGCATTCTTATTAAGTCACTGTTTTGAAGGTCTAAAGTGCTGTACCATCCATTTCCTTCATTAGCAATATTTTGGTCTTTGTCAGTCTCAGCAATGTTTAGACTGTGTATATGAATAAATATTGTGTGTATATACTGTGCATGCATGCAAGTTTTAGAAAGTCAAAATATTAGTGCTTAAATGGAAAAAAAAAAACAAACAAGAAAAATCTAGTACCAATGAAATGCACAAACCCCAACATTATCTCTACTAGGTGATGGTTATTAGTTTATTAAATTGTTGGGATCTGTAAACTTTTTTTCTGACCTCCTTTGAATATCAAGTTTGAAGTGGGACATGTTCATCCATGTGGGATTACAACTTTTCATAGAGACAGAAGTGTGAAGGATGATCTTCATAGCAGAACAGCAAGAAGACAAGAAAATGATAGGTAGTTAACCAAAGGTACAGCAGTAAAAGGCTTGTTCTGAATGCTCCAGCTAAGAATATATCTTAACCCCAAAGGGTTCCTTTCTCCTTCTCCTCCCCTGAAACTGCTTTTTCATGTTATCTCTGCCTCAAACCTCTTATCTCTGCTCCTTAAGCTTCAGCATGGAAATCATAAAAAGGCAGGAAGCTGTGCCTGTAGAAACTTGAAAAGAAGTGTAAGAGAATGAGACTAATGCAGTTATAGGGACAGAAAGAAATTATTTCTTGGAGGAGTGAGCCCTGCCCCCATGTTTATTTTTAATTTTTAGAGGATGTAATAACTTACTGGTGAATTTGATGAGTTTTATTATCTAAGACTTAAACCTGACTATTTATGACTTTCAATAACGTTATATTAGAAATTGTGGTGTTTTAATGAGGAATGCATTTCCTTTTCCCCAGTTAAAAAAGATGTTGCATCTGTGTGTGCTCTTAATATTAAGAACTTGTTGACAGTTGAAAGTCAGAAAGTCTGAATCCAGAGGGTTTTTTTTAATTTTTATTTTGATTTTCTGGGGGAAAAAAAATACTTATTTTATGTGCAGATCATCACTACAGAAATTAGTTATCCTCCTGCAATGCAGCAGAAGCAAATAAGACCCTGTGTACTTCATGGTATTAAAATAATTATTTGCATCTTTTGAGAACAGCACAAAGATTACCAAAAAATTGTGTAAGATGAGCTGAATTACAAAGTAGAAAATGGTTTCCATTTTAGTTGGAGACTTATGCTTGATCATGTTTTTAATGCAACTACTAATGTGATCATTGCTTTTAGGTAACTCAAGTTCTAAATTTGCAGATGTATAATGACTATGAACATCTAAATCTAGAAGTAAATATCAGGCTATCTAACAGTAGTATTTCAGAAGGAATAATCTGATTCTTTTAACAGTGCTGTTTAATATTATTAGTTTGTGATTGTTTGTTGACCCACCTGTTCCATATAATGATGGTGGGAAAAGCCTTAACCTAATTTTCCATCTACCTAGTTCCAAGGAAGGAGAGATTTTGCTAAATAAAAATCTTCTCTACTCTAAAAAAAACCCCATATATTGTGTGTTATGTGCATGTAAAATATGTGGAGTCCTGCATACAAAGATAATAACAACAACATAAAGAAGATTACATAACAATAAAGTAGAGAAGATTTCAGTAGCTCTCCTTGAAACAAATGAGAGAAAACAAAAATTACAAGCAGTTAAAAATGGAAATGAAAACTTTGTAGTTGTACTGCATTTGAAAGCTCTTAATAATGAATGGTAATTTGTGCTTTTCCACTAATTGTAAAATAAACTTAATTTAAACAGATGGTCCAGGAGGTGAATTTGCAATTTGTGATGCATGATGTCATCACTCAAAAAGAAAGTATCACTTCAAATCTTCTTTCTTGAATCATCTTCACCAGGCAAGCCCAGCTTGACATTACTTGTTTATTTTGCTGGCAGAGTATTTTGAGAGGGCAGTGAAATGAGAAGGAGCAAATATCAACACAGAGATAAAGTGTCTGCTTCAATCTGTGGTAATAATAACCACAACCCAAATTTTGTATTGTAGAAATTAAAATGAAGATTTTCTTTAGTGGATGGATCTCTATGAATGGAAGAATGACACAATGTATTTCAACAACAAAAGTATCTCAAAGAATTTTAATATTATTTTAATAATATTAGAAGATCCTGGTAGTTCTCCAGCCTTTAAAGTAAATTTAAAAACACAAAAACAGCATTAAAAGTATGTTTGGTACTATAAAGCAATCTGGCAAGAGAAATATGGCCCTGTATACAAACTTTGAGCTTGCTCAGCAAATGACCTATTATATAATTTCTTTCAAGAAGATCAAGGAAATTAAGTGTGACGTTATTAAAGTATCACATACTGTGGGTGCAAAACAGGTGCAATACCCAATACTAATATGCTGACTTACATCAGAACAAAAATGGGGCAAATTTAAAAGTTTTTAATTTTGACACATCAAAGCCTTTTGATCCCCAGTAATTGTTGTTTCCTGTTTTGCACTAATCATCACTTCCACAGCATTTTAAAATGCGTTATTCTTTCTTTTGAAAAAAAACTTAAAATAATAGTAGCCAGCAGATATTAATATATTTGCAAGTGTCACTCCTCTCATCATGTGTATCAAATGCATTTTGAATTCAGAACACTGTTTTGAAGTTTTAGATTTAATTCTCTATGTCTTTTTTCTTGCTGCAGTTATGCTGAACCCAGCTACCATATACAGGGTTCAGAATTTGTGCATTGTTGGATCCACCATGTACTTAAAAACCAACAAAACTGTTGCAGGTGAAAACTATTATTGAGCAACGAATAACCTTTGGCAAATCAATGGTATATCAAAAATTACTAACCTGACCTAGTCTACAATTTCAGCCCTCAAAAATAAAAGAGTAACTTGTAAATAGGGAAAAAATTAAAAATCTGCATTTTCTTTTTAAACTTTAAAAATAGCTGAAAGAGAAGGGGAGTGGAAAAAAGGTTTTCTAGTCCATTTAATCTAGTTTCTTTCATCTTTGTTAAGGAAAGTTTCTATTTCTCCAGATTATGAGGGATGGCATTGGGACTAGGAAACAAGCCTAGGCAAACTTGTCAACAGAGGCAAATGCAGATTAAAAAGAATAAATATATATAAAAAGGGTAATTTTAGAATGATCACACATACCTCTAATAATGTGTCAGGAAAATGGAGATTTGTTAAAAATTTATGGTTTTTTTGGTTTTTTGCCTTTTTTTTTTAATATGGTACTCAAACTTTGTCCTTTTTTCCATATTTTGTTTTTCTTTTAAGGGTTTTATTAAATACAATAATAATAGACAGTGGTTATTTCTGAAATGGCAATTTTCATTATGTGAAAGTTAAATATATTCATTTAGCCTGATAATAAAGTGTCTGTACAGCACACTGCCCACAGGGAGACCAGCTGCCACATGAATTATCTGTCTCTCTTTGCCTCTTCTGGGGAAAGCAAAGCAAAGCTGTTCTATGACTGGTGGAGAAGTCTGAAAAGATTTTATCTCCAGTTCAATGAGCAGTTCTCACTCTTGAAATGGCAGTCTCAGATATAAGTGAGGATCTTGCAAAGTTTGGGGTGGTTCATGTAAATTTTTTTCCTGAAAATTACTTTCTTCAAATTTGGAATCCAGAGAAATTTGCCAGTAGCAAAGGGAGCAATGGAAGTGCAACACAAATATTAAAAGCAAAAAAGATATTTTGTATTTCTCTCAGAAAGTGTCCTCCTTTTAGGATTAGTCCTAAGAAAAAGAGTTTTATGCACTTTCAAAATGCTGAAGAAATAATCTTCTGTCCAACCAGTGACTTTCATGTAAGAGTGCCACATATAGATGGAAAATGGAAAAATATAGCTATATAGGAGTTATTTTGGTAAATCTTAATATATATATAGTGCATATATGTATGAAACAGCATAGTATATGCCAGAGGAAGAACACAGAATTCTTCCCATGCCTATCCATTTGGATCTAAAGTAAGCTGATTCACTTGTTTCCTCAGTCCTGTGGTAATCCTGGAGATTTTCAGTGCCTCCATTATGGAAAAGTTATTTTGTTTAAGTTAGTGATGTAATGTGATGTGATTTGAATGGGTGCTTGTTTTTAAAACAGTCTGGGAATGCATGAGCCAGAAGATTGATAATTGTCAGACAAAAAGATCAGAGGTCTTCAAAATAGTGCCCAGAATGCCATGAAAGCAACCAAGGCACAAAAATTGCAGTATCTGACTGTGGCTGAGGAGAAAGGGATCATTATTTGGATTCTGCATGAAAGCAGCTGCCTCACTGTTCAGTACAAATATCCCAGGTAGAAAATCAGCTCCTGTCTAACCAGGGCATGTGTTGGAGCTCTCTTCCAGTGGATATTCCATGGATAGAGAAATTTCTATGTCGAGGATGGAGATTTAGTAAAAAAAAAACAATTCTGTAGAAATGCAGTTTTTCTCTCCAAAGAAAACTTTTTTTCAGTCCTTAGTGAATTGGAACCTTCTGGAAAATTGTATTTGGATGGCAGTTTTTTAGGAGAAGAATGGAGTCATAATTTAATTTGGAAGTGAAGTCCAAGTGCCTGTTCCCAGCATCTCAGTAGGTCAGGTACGTCAGGGTCAGGGTCAGCTTGGTGGCCCAGCACTGATGGTCATTCCAGTATGACAGTGTCTTTCTCATACTGGGAGACTTAAAAAGAGGTTTTTTTGTGTGGCCTCATATAGGGAAGTGGGCTCACTTAGCTGCCTTTAGAATTCTTTAGATTAAAAAATAGTCCATGCTCTTCTTACACTGGAAATACTAAGAAAATGCAAGTCGATTCTCTTTTTCTTTAATTTAGTGAAGGGGAGCTTGGACAGATTTTGTATTTCTTCTTTTTAATTTTGCACATTTGACTTGTTTTAATTAAATTCCTGATAAATTTCATCCTATCAGTTTGTTGGTGGAACATAGTTTGTATTCTAGAATGATCACCTGCAGGCATGTGGGAGATTTTCTTTTTTTAATACTCTTCCACCCCAGTGTGGATGTAAAAGCACTACAGTGTGTTCTGTTTTAGATCACAGGAGCAGTAAATTACTTTTAAGTTCATGCTGGACAGTAGTTTGTTTTTTCACCTTAAAAATGCTTACTTTATGTGCTTTAGAAAATCAGAAAATACTTCCAGTGAAATCATGTTCTGTGTCTGATGATTTTTTATTTTTTTTTCATTTTCTCATTATTTTTACCTATTCATTAAAATCACCAGCTGGGTAGCTTCTTTAATTTACTTCTGAATCTCTTTGGAAAGCTCTTCTAGCAGTAATACTTCACCTCATGCATATAAAACCAGCTGCTGACCAGAGAGCAGCTTATGGCTGACAGAGTGTCAGCCTTATGTGCAACACCTGCCCCAGCTTTTTATGTGCTGTAAACAACAAGGTGAGAAATAAGCACACTATGGAGCAATTGAAACGCTAAAGGAATCCTAATGCAGTGCCTGTGAGGATAACTCAGTCTGGGGGAAAAAAAAAAAGTGCAAAATAAAAACAAAATAAATGTTTTGTGCATTCCCCACCTGCATTTGCCACTGCAGTGGCAAAGTTAGTTTACATCTTTTAATCTTGATATATAGGTAGAAGATCAATTAAAATTCTTCTTTCTAAGAATAAATGTTGCTGGTATTTTGTATAAGTCTGTTGCTATTATTTGAGGTTTTTCCAAACGTGGATACTCCTCCTGAATCACAAAAAGAAAGGCTTGGATGGGGTTTATGTGTTTACTCATGTTAACCCCCTACATAAACACAGAACCTCTATTTTGGTTGTCAAGAACATTCAGTAAGAGAGATTGTGCAGTGGGTTGAGATCATCTCTTTGATTGCTTTAGTTCTTTTATAAATGGATTTTCCTTCTCGTGTCTTCCAGACTGTCAAAAGAGAATCTTTTATTGCAAACCGAGTCCATCTCTTCTTGCCCTCCAACAGAGAAAGGGCAAAGAATTGAACAACTCTTCTCACAACTATTTGTGTATCAAGAACCTTTGAGTCCAAAAAACAAATATTTTATGAGACACACACATGCTAAAAAAGGGGTTCCCTTTACCTTTTCCTGAAAATCATACATTTTGACACGTCTAATGTGGAAGTTTTCCTGTGTAGGTTTACATTTGAGTTTAGATAGTGCTACGTGTTCTTCAAGGAATACCATGTAGAATAAATATCTGCTCTGTGTTGGTCAAAAGATGACAGAATTAAAGGGTTTTGTACATGTTTTGCTGCACATGGTAGTGAGCAGTCAGCAAGCCATGAATAAAGAATATTCAAGGCTGACTCCTACCTTGAGAATCCAGATCAGATTCAGTAATTTTGTTGTGACTGGTGTAAGTGCTAGCCGATGGAATTTGAAATTTCTTGTTTGAAGAAATGCTAGCTGCTGTTTCAGTATGCTCAATTCCAAACTTTAACTGGCAGATTAAAAGTGAACTGTGTGTGGATATGTATCCACAAATATCTTGCCTTTTTTTCAGCAATTTTTATTATTGCAATTCCTTTGTTTTTCTTCTGTCTGTAAAGCATTTTGTCTAAATATACTTTTTTGGAGGCAGTGCTGGGAGTGGTTCTTTTTCTATATACAGATGCCACTTCTGTGTAAAACTTAATTATATTGAAATTCCTAGTTCTAGGAGCCTCTTTAAATAAATATGATCTCTTATAAAATTTTTCTTCATGTATCCCCTGTGCCATTGAGCCAGATTTCACTTTTTAATTCATTTCCATATCAGAATTATTACTCAGGCTTTCAGTATAATGGTGGAAATGCTAAAATCAGTGATGTATTGCTAGTTAGAAGGTAGTATGACCTGTCCAGCTGTTGCATGTCTGAGCAGTTAAAATTAGCTCCTGTCTGGCCATTTTGGCAGGGTATGGAAATTAAAAAACAAGTTCAGACTCTTTCTGGGTCTCTGGTAGAACTTCCCACCTTCTGACAACGTTGCAGACTGTCACTGATGCTTACATTTGTATTTGTATCACTGGAGAGGCCATGGTAAAGAGTGCAGATTATTAATTTAAGAAATGTATTTATATGCAATCAGATGCTATTTCTTACTGAAACCTCTGTACCTCAAACATGATTAGAAAGGCACTTTAGAAAGGTTGTAAGATTTCTTAGTGCTTCTGCTCAAGTCTAAAAACTGTTCAGTGTGAAAGTTACCTCATTTCTGACATAAATCAGGTGTTTCACATTTTATTGTTGGTAATATATTCCTTTTTCCAGTAAAATATTTTGTGTCAGTGCTAGCTTAAGCATTTCTAGGACACAAAAACCCATAAAGAACTTGGGAAGCATAGGGCTCTCAGAACTTTCACTTATTCTGTTTTTTCGTGTCATTTGTGTTATCTCCAGATATTTGCTAATGAAAGTTCTCAATAGTTTGTGAGGGCCTGAAAAGCTCTTAGGATTTTTCTGTGTGGCAATCATTATTTCAAGGGTAAGAAATATACAATGGCAAAAAAATATACAAAATGCACTCAATAGCATCTTTTCCTTTCACTGTTAAGGTAATTAGAACATTTTGCATATTGCTTCATATTTTAGCAAAATGTGTCCTTGTATTTCTTCTGTAAAATGTTCTAAATCAGTCTTAGTACTTTTAGCTCCAAATCTAACAGGTTTTAGTGTGCATTTCTCTAATGAGTTGCCAAAATCTGGCACCTGCTTTTCCTCTATTACAGCACATGCTTTCTATAGACTTCAGGTAAACCTTGCACCTCTCCACTGATGATTTTCTTGGATCTGAAGTAACCAAGAATGTCTTTGATTACTTCAGCATCCTTGTTGATCATCAGGCTGTGTTTTCCTTTGCCTTGTAGGGATTTGCTGTTTCCTTAGGGTGACACAGTAATGAGGTAACATTTTCACTTTTAACTGTATAGCGTGTGTTCTTACAGAATCAACATTATAGTTGCTAGTAATAAATTTTTTTCTTTGTACCCTTTAAAATTTGAGCTTGTTTTTTGCCTTCCTCCTAATCCTATCTCACAGCAGGAAATGAATAAATAATTCTAGTGGGTTCACTGGTGATTTAGCCAATGCTAAAGCTGTGACAAACGTAAATGAAAACTTCACAGAGATTTTGCATTTTTGTATAATTTAATCTATTCATCAGTTTTATTGAAAGTAATATAAAGTGACAATTAATTCTATCACATTTGGCTAATATGTAACTCAGCTGTCATGCACCCACAGAGATTGTTTCGGGTGTTCAGCTGTCATGTGTAATTTATAATACAGTTTTGTTGCATGAGAGAGGCAAATTTAAAGCTGAGTATGTTTGTTTATGTTTCCCTGAATGGAGAGGAAGGGTCTGATAACAGTCTTTTTAAAAGTGGATTTTCATATATTTGCTTTGATAATGTTGACTTCTGTAACAACAAAAGAGATTCAACAGCTCAACAAAAAAGGATTATTGCAGAAACATTCCCTGAGATACCTGTTACATGCCTGCTGTTGGGAAGAAGAGGTCAGAAACAGTGGAAGAGATCAGATTCTATCAAAGCAACAGCTCACCCAATGAAATAATGATAAATGCAGTAATTCATGTCATTCACTGATATTTGTATCTCTTTGCCAACTCTCTCAGTTGGTTTTCCCAGGTGTCCCCTCCTATACTTAGTACTCAAAATATTGACTTAAACAGTGTAATTTATGATCAAAGGAAATAAATCTCAGTGGAATAAATCAAATATGTCACCCATGAAGGGTAATCATCTTTCATTTTCTCAGCTATTGTTCAACCCTAGATTTCTTTCTTCTAATACTTATGAATTAACAGATGCTACTTCTATATACGGTAAAATAAGTGTCAATGTCTTCAAATATATTAAAATTATGTTGAATAAGGAGAACTGATAGCAGAACTTTTAAAACCCCTTTATGTTTACAATGACCAGCCAGCAGTATTTATAAAATTTTCTTTTTTGTTTTACATTCTTGCCATCTTTTCAGCACAAATACACTAGACTCTCATAATACTGTATTTCAAGGTTTTTTTGGTACCTCCTTCCTCTCTTGTGATTTTAACAATTTATCCAACCCCAGGAACAATGTCTGTAGGAATAGCATGAGTAGCAAACCCTTTTTTGCATGTGGTGATCTATCAGCTGACTTGCTGGGGCTTTTTTGTCTGAAGTGCTGTGCAAAAGACAATGAGGTCATACAAAAAAAAAAGTATTTAAAAAAAGGTCTTGTGTCCTTTAACTCCAAACTTTCTGCCACTCTACAGGTGAGTCAAACATGGGTTATCAAACTGATATTGTCAAACATCTTAAACAGGCTGTACTTGCCTCATTCCTACATGAAACTTTTCCTGTCCTGCAGAAAAACTTAAAACTCCCTCCAGAACTTATAAGCAAGAACTTTAATTGATGCTGCTTGGAGCTTTTCCTGCTACTTGTCTTTCAGTAAATGGTGTGCATCTATCTTTAATTGCCTGCCTGATGGTAATAATGGTAATCCCCCAGTTTTAGAGAAAAAAAATAGAGCATATAGCATTTAGAAATATTTGCATTGAAAGTTTTTTTTTTTTTATTTGCATGAAAACTTTTGTGTCAGGTTAGTCAGACTTTTAAATTATGCATTTGCATTATTATTCAGAAAGAAAACACTGACATCATAAATCATTAATTTAATCTGGAAGGGGTTTTTTTTAGTTGTTTATCCCAAATGTAAAAAGAAAAAATGCAGGGTACTTTTGATAGCATTGTAATATTGAGTTGATATTCATGTCACATTTTATGAAGGCAATTAATAACTTCCCATTGAAAGTCTAGATTTCTGTGGGATTTCCAGGATAGGTTGTGACAGATTTTTTTACTGATGTTCAATGTTCAAATGATATTTCAGTTTGCATCTTTGTTTATGTAGTTGTTTTTTTTTTTTACTTTTTTGTCCATTTATAACCTGTTTGTAATTCGTGTTTTGTGTTCTCTCAGAAGTGTCTTCTGTCTGTGTTTTCAACTATGTTTAGCTTGCATCATCTTCACTTAAAACTCCTACATTTTTTCAGATAAAAACCAGTGAAGCAGAAATTGTTATAACTTCTGATTTGGTGCCACTAACTACAGAACGAGGAAACTTTTCCATTCTCTTGATTTATGTCTCAAAAATTGCTCACATATTTTGTATACAGAGGAATAATTACAGCAGCTTTCAACTCAGAATACCTTCACACGTGTTAATTAGGACAATTATTTCACTGCTGTATGATTACTCAGACCTTTATGTGTCTGTTAAATGAAAAGCAAAGATGTGGTATTTTTGTGAAGTTAAAATATTTGGGGTGATTTCCAATAATATTTTTGATCAGGACTTAATTATAGGATTAGATTGTTTTGACATGAGGCATCTTGCTAGATACTTGAAAGATTAACATGGATGTGAGCAAGCAATTTATACAGCTGCTAAGAACTGGGTGACTTACTGTGTTAACAAGTGTGGTAAAAAATTAATTTGGAAAGGAGGTAAAGATCTGTTAGAGGAGGAGATCCTTAGCTTGCTTTCAGTATCACAGCATCATGTTCTGCCACACTAGAGAGCAGGTAAACAAGAGCAGAATGAGATCTGATTGGAAAATAACTGCTTCACTAGAAGTAAAAGTATTTAGAATTTTCTCCCTAATTTCCTGCTACATTGAACCTGTGATTTCTGAGTAGAATTGCCATATGTGGAACCAATCCCCACAACCCAGTAAAAGGTGTAAAGATTGTTAATTTACCTCTGTTCAAATCTTGCTCGTAATTTCATTGTTGCCAATTTGATTGCTATTGGGCAAAATAATTATTTGTGTCTTCCTGATATTTTTGAATTCCATGCCCTGGTTTTACCTCCAAGTTCCTGAAGTGAAATGTTGTACATTAGGTTTAGAGGCTTTGTATGAATTTCTTGTATGCCTGTAGCTCTATATTACCAATGTATCTCTTAACTAGAAAGCTTCTATTTGGTTAATTTAGGCTGTTGACACAAAATTGGTTTTTAACTAACTTTGAATTTGACAAAGATTCATGGGGAAACAAGGGTTTCAATTTGAGAAATAGAGAAAGTCACTTTGCCTCAAAGGATGTGCAAGTATTTAATGGAGAGTAATGTGAGAAAGTACCTGAGGCAATGAAGAATTTGATTTTTTTTTTAAATGCAGGTGAACTCTCAGCCACTAGAAATACTCATCCAACAAATGTATCAACAAATGTGCAGTAATGTTAAAAAACAGTTCCATTATGATTTTTATGACCACAGATGCATAAAAATCAAATTTTTAGCAAAATTTTTGTCACTACAGTTTGGTTGCTAATGAGTATTCATTTGAAGGTAAAGGGATGATAGCAAGCTTCATTACTTCTAAATTTCCTATGAAATCTGATGTATAATTCATGATAAAGTTTGAAGTTCATCTCTTGCCTTAGCATAATTTCTTTGTTCTTCACAAGTAAGCTTGTCAACATACTGATTCCTCACTTCATTTATGGTTTGGGTTTTTTTTTTGTTTTTTTGGGTTTTTTTGTTGTTGTTGTTTTATTAAAATATAGATATGAATCATTCCAGTGATTTATTATGTGAACTGGCAGAGGCAATTCTTGGAGCAGTGGCTAGAACAGAGATGGAGAGAACTGTTTTTCTCAACCAATTAATTGGGTGGGAAAATTTGATTCCCCAAGAAATGCAACCTGTGTTTTTCTGTTTTATTCTGGGCTTCAAGAAAAAAAGTATAAACCCTATCTGTTACTAGTTCACTGGTTTGACACCAGATTTTCTTGTTTTAAAATTTCTTCATAGAGTATCCTTGTTTTTCAGAACACACTCATTTTTTTTTGTAAAGAAGGAATAAAGTTGCAGAGACCAAATGGATTGAGTTAAACCACTGGTGTTGGGCACTTGATCAGTTAATACTCAAACTGAATTGTAGAGTTGTTTTCCTCTTTGATGGACAAGAGTGGTAGTGTTCTAATTTCAGACAGATACAATCTTTAGTTTTATTTCCTTGACATTTGAAAAGTAGCTGGTTTAATGGATATCATCTCAACTGTATATTTCAAGTTCTTTGAAAACTGTCTCTCTCTCTGGAAAATCTTCCTCAAGTTTTACTTCAGTAAGCATTAAGTTTTTACGTTATACTTTTAAGTGTATATCTAATTTATACTACAACTTAAATTTGGAAGGTGCATTTTTTCATTAGTTGGTGTTGACCTGGGAGTTAAGGTGAATGCAGAATATTTAATCAATAGAATCACAGCAAAGCAGTTTATGGGAACAATATTTCTTGAAGAGCAGGGCTGGCAAAAGAAGCAACCTTTTTCTCATGTGGATTCCATTGAAATGCCTAAATAATTTTCTGACTGTGCTTTTGAATTTAACTGCCAAAATCACAAATAGGCAAGTTTAGACTGTACCTGTGATAACAGCAAAATTAAAGTTTAGGTATTGGTTCCAAACGCCTTTAATCTTGTATTTTTAAGGATGTTTTGGAAAGATTCTTGTGTTTCTATTGGGAATGTTAGGAAACACACACTTGTTTAAAAATAAGTGTCATATTCAATACTCTCTAATGGACAACACCTGTAATATTCTGTCAGAGGGAAGGTATTTAATTCATTTTGTTTGCACTTGAAACTAGCATATAGCTTGTGGTTTTGTTGTAGGATATAATATAGGATATGTCAAATGTCACAAAGTCTGGATTTTCATATTTTGGAAGGTTTCAGAGATGCCATTATTAGTTTGTTGTTCCAAATGCAATTTCAGGAAAATCAAGAAGGCGTTTTATGCACGATTATTTTACAGAGAAAAAATAAAGAACAGGCAGGCAGAATGTACTTGCTATGATTTCATGGCAGCTGGTAAAGAGAATAGAGAATGCCTAACCTTTTAGATTTTGGTTTTTATTAAGATATAACAAATGCTGTATTGCTGAAGCTACAATTAATTTTTTTTTCTATGATAATTATACTAATGATGAATTTGTAAAACTTTTGACAGTAATAATGGTTGTGTGATCATTCATTTTTGTAATGAGAGACTCTAGAGCAATGGTGATACTCAAAATTGAAAATCCATGACACCAAAGATTTGGTGGCACTGTTAAGTGTCTTTAATATTTACCCTCTTCTGTCAAACCCCTTCCACTTCTAATGTTCCAGCATTTAACTGAAAATCAGAATGTATAGCTGAGAGGAAAAAAAATCAAAGCATTAATAGCAATTCAATTAAATCAGCAACTTTTAGGAAATTATTATAGAGACAAAGACGGATTATAGACAGTAGAGACACTTTTTACCTCCCAAGATCACCTATTTCTGTTTGCTAGTTACAGCTGGCTAGATAATTTATTTCAGGGAGGATCTACGAAAAATCATTCAAGTTTTTAGCAAAGCATCACCATTTGAATTTCTTCATCAAATGATTTATAAATTAAGTATTTAAAATTTCTTTGCATAGGAAATTTTTTGGGCTTAATGCCATCTTTCTAAAATCTATAATACATAAACAAAAGTTCCAAGTAAAATGTTTTTGACAGCATCTGAGTGTGTTTTATTCTTTTAAATGTATTTTCTGTAAAATCAACCTTCTTTTTTTTTTTTTTTTTTTTTTTTAATTTAAGCTGCACTTCATTTAAGACTGTGCCTCAGTTTTTCCTGCTCCTTTCTTCTGTTCCAGTATCTTCATCAGGGTATTTAGACCACAGTGGTTTCAGTGAATCAGGTATAAATGTCTGTTGGTGTGTCCCTTTCCCTGTCCAATGGATGTAGTGCCACCTGGTACCACTTTGTCCTTTCCTGATTCCCCACTGCTCTGGTTCTGCTGGCTTGGTGCAGGTCTGGAAGGGTGAAGCTGGAAAGGAAGGAGGCAAGCTGTGCTTCAGGATCTCACTGAACACGTTCTGTTCCTTCTCTGCAACGCCTCCCAAATGCTTTTGAGCAGCCCAGAGCTGCTGTTTATTCTCTGCTGCTGCTTCCCTGCTCAGGTGTTGTGCTGGAGTTGAAGGGAGTCTACATTGCACAAGGAACTGCATGGCTGGGGGAAGATGGGGATCTGCAGTGATAATCCTTGAAGACATTGGATGGCTTCAATAATGTCATTCTGGTGGCTGCCCCAAGTGTAAGCCAGAGGAAACACAAAAAGGATACAGGGACTTCATTGTGGTCCTAAGCTGCACCAGGGAAAGTTTAGGTTAGACACAGGAAAGAATTCTTCACTGGAAGAGTGGTTGGGAGCTGGAATTGTCTGCCCAGGGATGTCATGGAGGCACCATCTCTGGATGTGTTTAAAAACAGCCTGGATGTGGCACTCAGTGCCACGTTTAGTTGATGAGGAGGTGTTAGATCATAGGTTGGACTCGATCTCAAAGGTCTTTTCCAACCTTTTCTGTGATTCTTTCGTAGGGAAGGGATTTTGCAGGGATATGCCTAATCTGAATTTTGTCTCTTAAAGCATGCTTGGTCAGAAACTGCTGCTGTGGTAGCTGTGATGTTATATTTTTCAGAGCATTAACTTTGATCTATCCCTTAGTGAAACTCATGTAGGAAACTCATGTAGAGGCCAGGCAGTGAGGAGCAGCAGAGTTAGTGGGTTTAGAAGGCTGCCCTTGAGTTGGATAAGGAAAAAAATATGGGTAGATACTCCATGCTAAGAACTTCACAGAAATAAAATAGAGTATAGCTCCGTTTTCTTTCCTATTTCTCTGTTACTTCAGAAAAATTGAAAAAATGAAACTACATAGTCTTAATTTTATGATTATTTTGAACTTGTTTATCCTACTGATCTTTTTTTCTTTTTCTTTTTTTTTTTTATTTTTTCATGGGGTGAAATCTTACTTCTACAAGCTTACCGTGAAGATTCTGGTTGTTAAAATTCTGTTGCTTTGTTCATAGTTTTCCTTTTTTTTTTTTTTCTATGAGAGCTTATGCTTTTAAATTGCACTGTATTTGTTTAATGTAACATTACATATTCCTTGAGCTTTAATGTTAGTCATACCAGAGCTTCTATTAATGTTCCCTCTCAGTCAACATACAATTCTGTGGAGTTTTTATTCAGACTGCTGCACAATAATGAAAATTAGGATTATTGTTAAAAGCACTGAAATATGAAAAAATAATTATAAGGATGAAATGCACGATATCAGTTTCTTTACAATAAAGTCCCGATTTGCAAACGTGAGTGAAAGATTGACTTTACGTTTCCAGAGATGATTAGCTGCCAGCTCTAATCAAATTGAGAAGTAATTAGCAAATCAAAACTTGATTAGCTCTTTGCCTGATTTACTAAAATTACAGTTTATGCAGTTTAAATGATGGGGGAGGGGAAATGCCTCTTCTCTGCCTGCATCCCACTGCTGGATGCTCGTGGTGCTCAGCTGCCAGTTCCAACACAAACACCTGAGTGGAAGTGATGCTGGAAAAGCAAAGGCTTCATCCCTCTCCATCTGTGAAATAAACATGTTATGAGCAGCTGTGGAAAGTTGCTTGGGATACAGGTGACCCAGATAACCTGAATTTGTATTGCCGGTGCTGTTCTTCATGAAATGCTTCAGTATTCTTACACAGTTATTAAAATGTGAGACCTATGCTTGTGATTCTACAGTGAAATAAGTTACCTAATTGGTGCATGTGCTGTAGCAATACAGGCAAGGTTTAAAATGACTGCAACTCTTTGCACAGTGTGAAAATTCAGTTTTCATCTCTGTTGCCTACAGCCTGTGGGATATTTGTCTTTGCTTAATTTCTGTTTTTCCTCTCCATGGAGCAGGTATCACACATTTTGTTCTTTCACCTTCTTGAACTTTGAGTTTCTGATGGAAATATAAATAATCAAAATGTAATCAAGAATGCTCTAATAGGCACCCCTCTAGCTACATAAATCAAATACAAAATATTATACTTTTATCTTCATGAGACCAAAACTATATCTGTTTTTTCAAGTATGCAGTTTATTAGAGTCTGCCTTGTCTGTTTTCTCCTTGAGATTATATGGCTGTAATGCTCTGTGCATTTACATTGGGACCAAGACACGTTTTAATGCATCTTTTATACTTGAGTCTTATTTGTTACTGAAGTAACTGCAGTGGAGAGCTTCTCAGAATTAATTTAATGGCAGAATTAGCAGGCAAGCTGTAATCCCACTGAAGTACAAAAAATCTGCACTTTTTGGAGGTAGCTTTATTGAAAAACAAGAGGTTTAAAACAAATTCAGAATAGAGTGTAAGATGCTATATTTTTCCCCCTGGAACTGCTATGCCAATATCTTAAAAATAAAAAGTACAATTTAATTAAACAGAAGACTAGAGAGATAAGCCTGGCAGTGATATTACAGTACAGAGTATTGCAGAACTGCTGATAGAGAGCCCACTTCTGCTCTTAAATGCTAGGTATGAAACACTAATTAAAGCAAATTGAATCTTCCTTGTGTTTGTATATGTGAAAGCCAAATGGATTTCTCATATTGTCTACATTTTAGAGTACATTCCAGCAAAGTTGAAGAAAAAATGGATGCCCTTTTCAACAGATTTTTTTTTCCTTTATTTTTTAGGGCACTTTATTTTCAGACATGGGTTGTTTATATAGCAATTTAATATATTGAGTATTTTTGCCTCAGGCTGCAAGGTTGTGGCATGGCAGCTGATCTATTTCTCTTTTGGATTAAGTATTTAATCCATAAAATTTTCCTTACTCTAGGGGACTTCAGTAGCTTTAAACATTACTCTTGGGCTTTCCATCGTATATAGACTATTAAATGAACTGTTGTGTTTTTTTTTATCAAAAGCTTTATTTACTTTTTTCCTTGAGCTCTCAGGAGCTGCACTACACTTATTTTCCTGACTCCTTTCCTCCTGTAGACTCAACCTGCATTTAGGTACCTTCTGTCTTTTCCTGCATCTGCTGATAAGGAAACCTTTTCCCATTGGGCTGAGGAGTGGCCCCACCACCAGCTCGCAGGGTTTGTCACAGGATGTCACCTCCA
This sequence comes from Catharus ustulatus, assembly GCF_009819885.2. Classification (NCBI taxonomy): domain Eukaryota; kingdom Metazoa; phylum Chordata; class Aves; order Passeriformes; family Turdidae; genus Catharus; species Catharus ustulatus. The sequence continues at coordinate 6,199,160 of NC_046222.1, read as the reverse complement.
GTGCAGCACAATTTCTCTACCTGCAGCTGGAATGTGCTGTTGGAGGAGGCAGATCTCAAGAGGAGCAGGAGTGGCAGGAATCCTTGACAAGCAAAGCTGATGTTGATATCTCTGTGAATGGGGTTTATACGATGTGTGCTGAGATAGGGGAGGGATTAAGCTGATCTCTCTGATGTCCCATCCAGGGCTCAATTCAGATGCCTGATAGCTGGAACTTCAAGCTGAGAGAATTTGTACACTTAGAAGGAGAAAATTTCACTTAATAGTTTTCAGATTAGGTTCTTAAGGAATAAGCATAAAAAAAACAATCAAACAAACAAACCCTTTTAATGTAAAGGCAATGGATCTGTTGCAACTGTGTTGCTGTCAAGGCTGATTTTAGTTACAGAAAACTGAGTTTTCATTTTAAGGGGCGTGGAGTTTGGTTTTTTACTTGGAAGTGTGATGGGAGACAGCAACATTGGATAAAAATATGTATTTGTCAAAGAATAGAAGATATTGAAAATGGGAATGAAAATGTAACTGAAATTAATTTTCAGAACTGTTTTCTCTGAGTTTTTATTTGCTTACATTTCCAACTGCTTACAACTTTTGCTTTGAATTACATTGTTTGCACGCCATTTTTTTTAAGGAATAGTTTAGATAATTTCACTTACTGTAAATAAGAAACTTGTCAGCAAAATTTATTCTCAAGTTTTCTTGCAGGCAGTAGGTTTATAGGCTGTGATACAGGTCTAAAAAGCATTAAGAGATCTAAGGAGTATTTTTGTCTCATGGGTGGCTTGGTTCAGGATGTTTGTATCACAGAAAGTTGCAATCTTTCAGGCTGATTTTTGCATTGTTTTCCTATATAGGTGTGGGGTTTTTTTGAGTGAAATGACTGTGTTTTTCATTAAATTTGTATTTAATTTCTTGAGAGCAACACATATGGTGCTGTGTTTTGCATTTGTGGCTGAACCAGTTTTGGTAACACAGCAATGTTTGCTGTTGCCAAGAAGTGCAAAATCTTGGTTCTATCCAGCCCCACAGAGACTGGAAGGCTGGGAATGGGCAAGAGGCTGGGAAGGGACACAGGACAGCAGGACCTGGCTCACCAAAGGGATATTCCATCCCAATCCCCATGCCATGCCATGCCATCCCATCCCATGCCATCCCATGCCATCCTATGATGCGCTCAGACATGAAAGCTCAGAGCAGGAAGGAGAAGGGACATTCAGGGTTAAGGTGTTTGTTTTCCTAAGCAGCCATTAATGTGCTCTGAGTCTCTGTTTGCCTGGGAGCTGGTGAACATCTGCCTCCTGATGGGAAACAGGGGATTTTGATGTACTTGCACACACAGCTTTTGCTTTTCCCTATTAACCTGCCATGGTTTCATTCCACCAGTCTTCTTGCCTTCCTTTTGTTTCCTCCCTACCCCACAAAAGAGTGGGGTGAGCAAGAGGCAGGGTGGGTATTTGGCTGCTGGTCAGGATCCTGCATAAATGATGGGGGTGATAGAAATGATTGGCTAAAATGAAGTACTCACATGCCTCAGGTGGAAATCCCTGAGATGTTCTGGGTCTTTTCCTGAGTGTCCAGCTTTTTTGATTCTAGCATGTTATCAATATGTACTTCACAGTGCAAACTTGAGTTCCCTGTCAGAAAACCAACCAGAGTCAGCACCAACTGTAGCTGCAGCCATGAAATCTCACTTGCAGAAAAGGTCTGATCTGCTTTTGCTGGCCTACAGGCAGCCACTGCTACAGCAGTGCTCTGGAAATTCTCTGCTGCCTTTTCCCTGGCTGTTCTATGGTTTCAGTGGGAATTCTCTGTGAAATAGCATGACTCTCTGGTAAACAGTACAGGGTTAGGGAAATGCCAAACTCCCATTAATAAGTATTGCATTGAAAGACTTACTATAACAGCATCCCAAATGTTCAATATGAGCACTAGTTGAGTAGGTAGATAAAAGTCTGAGAGGTTTTAACCTTACAAACATTGTGTCTCACTAGATGTGATGCTACTTCATGTTGTGTGTTGTTGTAATTAAGAAGCATTCAGAGGCTGTTTCTCTTTCAGAGATTTCAGACGTGTTCTTGTGATTCAAATTTTAGTGAAGATCATAACCTGTACTCCAATAGCACAATTAAGGTAATTGACAAAGGCAAAACTAGTTTGCAAAGTTAATTAGATTTTTCCATCTCCTCACTTTCAATTAAGCTTGTTGGTCTGATGCATTTCTTCCTGTTTAATTGCCATTTTTTTTACACAGTATACAGGTTGTAGTAGTCAGGTAAACAGTGGTTATTGAAATAATCATGAAGCTGAACTATTTTTTCCAAGTTTTGATTGTCCTCATCTGTTTGAGCCAGCAATTTCATAATTAATATTCCCTTCATTTATGTGGCAGTTTTGATTTGTGCTTTGAAGTACATTAGGTTTTTTATTGTTGTGGGGATTTTGTTTTATTTTTTTTCCCAGAGAACAAGAACCCTACTGTGTTGCAGAAACAGATATAGCACATTAAAACAACTATAATTGCAGCAGATGAAATATTAAGAGACTACAAATCCTTTAAAGTGTTCATGGATTAGGTTAGAAATAATAGCAGTGCTGAATGTTAAACCTGACAGTGTCAGGAAAATATTTATGGCTTGGGTAACAAAGCAGTATTAAAAGTTGGATTGCTGCCCTGCAGATCATACAGTTCTGTCAAACACTTTTCATGGGCAACTATGTTAGGATTCAGCTGAATAATTCACTCCTTTCAGAATATAGAGTGGTTTGCAACACCATTGATAAATTTATTCTTTTGATCGTCGTGTAGGTGAAAGGAGGACAGATACAGCTGAAGCAGGATGAGATGCAGATCACAGCTAGTGTTCATAAAGTGTGTATAAATGCATATTTTAAAATCAAAGTGTTTGTTCAGTGTGTGTGTACAAGCACCTGTCCAGTCCCTGCAACAATGAGATATCAGAACCCCTTGGTTCAGTTAAGTACTTTGCAGAGAATGAAAAGTAAAAATTCCTGGTTGTCTTGAATATGATGACATTTGTGCATTTTAGTGAAAATGAGTTTGAGAACAGAAACAACAACTCCTATGGCAATAATCTCCACTGTGCTCTTCCCTCCTGTATCTTACACCTCAGGAGTGTGGTCTGAGCTTCCCTACAGCCTGTCATCCCTTCATTTGCTCCTGAAAAGGACATTAACCCTTCCACAGCTGACCTCCACATGCACATCCCCATCCAGGGGGTCACTCAGCAGTGCTGCCGTGGCTGTAGCTGTCCTGCCTGTGCCACAGCCCAAGTGAAGCAACTCTGGAGGCTGTTTGTGCAAAATGCAGTCCTATCAAGTCAGCTTTATTCCACAGGAGTCTGTGATACTTGTCATCCCACAGGACATGAGGTGGCTCTGTGCTGGTAGTCTTGAGTTCTCACAAGTTCTCTTAATTTGCAACTGGGCAAATTAATTCTTGTCATACCATTATGTGGCTTAAGATCCTAATGGAAAGCACAGCTGTATGTTCATGGTCTATCACTATTTTATTTTGTTTTTTAAATGAACCTGGATTCCTGTTGTTTCATTTGGAAACCCTTCCAGCCCAGCTCCCTAAAAACTTGGAGATTACTATTGTGCACGTTGATCCAGAAGAGTCAGGACATGTGGAATTTAATAACCTTGTTGATGATTATTGAGCAATATGTCCATGCCTTGAATTTTGACTAATATGCCCATTCCATTGTCTGAATCTGAATAGTTTCTGAGTCTAATCCTACCTAATAGAAAATTATTTGCTTCTTTGAGACCAGTTCTCTACTCCAGGTGATGTAAAATCATGAAAGGACAGATTATTTTGTTCTTTATAGGCATTTGCAGTAAAACATACATGTATAAAATAATTGAGAGTTGGGCTAGGCAGCTAGATTTGTATTTCAGCTGTTGTTCAGTAAAATCTAAGAGTCTGGATTGCTTCTTTATTCAGTAGTGAACACAAGGGACTGCATAAAACCATGGGAAGGCTGATGTTTTTTATATCTATGTTTCCCTAGATAAGATGGATGAAAACAGAAACTTGATATTTTCTCTACTGATGTATGCAGAGATTTGTCTTAGTGACAATGTTAACATTCATGGTGATCCATTAGGCAATTGTCTTGCCTAATGATATGTTTCAAATATGTCTTGATGTGTCAGAAATATTTAGCTTTCATCTTACATTTATTCGGCATTCCGCAGGACTGTGATCTTCCATCAGGAGGATGTGCTGATCAAACTGAGAGGACCAAACAGTGGTTTTGAAAAACAATTGGGAAGTCTGCAAGACTTTTGGTTTATAGGATTTTTTTGTTTTCAACAAATATGTTTGGCTTTCCATGCTAGAAGGCTAATAGAGTCCTCAGAGAATTAAATGTACAAATAGGAGGAGCTGGGAAACCTTTGAAATTTTTTCAGGCTTTCAAACTCCCCTTGGACAGTGGTGATGGCTCAGAAGTGAGTTGGTCTGTGGCATGCAGGAGGGAATATTTCCTAAATTGAATAGTTTGTGGAACAAGAACCTAATCTGTCTTATTTTGGGGTATGTGAAGGTGAGAGGGCACATCTCCTACCCATAACACAAGTCACTGGGAATTCTTTTCTGTAAATGTTATCAGCTGTATCTATTCCAGCTTTTTTCTGAAGCTGACTTACTCATGCCATGTATCTGTGCTGTTCAGATGGCTGGTTTTGTTTTCTTTATAGCATTGATTAGATGATGAGTTGGAACTCCATAAAGATCAGCGAAATGAAAACCATTATTTCTCAAGGAATCCCTATAAACATGGAAATGCAGGGATTCTGAATGCTCAAACTGTAATAAAGTGCAGGTAGTGCACTGGTAGAACAGGCTCTTTTTGAGGGCACAATAAATGGGTCCTGCAGAAGAGACCATTCAAAAGATTCCAAACAGAATATTTTCTTTCTTATCGAGATATCAATCTGTTTACCTCACTTGAAAAGGCTCAGCAGCATGTGATCCATTGACTACTTTTCCTCAGAGTTTACCTGGCAGACACTGCTGCTTTTTTATGGGTTGAGGGCAGGAACACCAGCTTCAACACATTCCTCTGGTGGTTTAGTTTATTAGGGAAATGATGCATTTAACACCCCTACAAACAAATCGGCTGTGTCATGGGATATTAACTTTCTCTTGCCTGAATTAATGAAATCTGTTTGAGGATTTTTTTTTTTTTACCCAACCTCAAGTGCCTTAAATAGAAGGTTATTTTCTGGCAGAAGAAAATGCAGTTCACAGATGCAATAAACTGCAAGGTCTAGTGACTGAACCACAAAATATTAAAGTTAAAATGATGTTGAATGTTAATTCAGAATTCTCCTCTATGGAGGAGAATGCCTACCATGGCAATCAGGCAGCCATGTCAATAATTTGTTTCTCTGTGCAGCAGTTTTAGAAGAACCTAACTTCAAAAGAGAAGGCCTGGAGGGAGGGGGAAATAAGGCAGAAGGAGATAAATCTCTCAATTTTTAAGCAGACAAATGCAAATATCCCAAAAACAAAGCACCAATTTTGGGTTTAGCATTACCTTCTGCACCAGCCACCGCCCAGGGAGGCAGTGCAGGAGAGAGCTGAGTTCTTGTGCTTCTCATTGATATTCCTGAGTGATGCTCATGCTTGTAGGTCAAGTAAAAGGTCACTCAGCCAAGCAGCAGAGAAGATGCCTGCCAGCCTCAGGTTAGTCCTGCCTCTGGAGGTTTATATGTCAGCCACTTGGACCTCTCTGTGCACCTTTATTAGACACTAGAGATGCTATGTAGTCATTCAGGAATTAGTGAAAACTGTGTAAACATTTGTAAATACTCCAAGGTGTGTCATAGCTGTGATGTATGTGACTGAGGCGGTGTCTGAAGTTTGAACTGTAGGAATCCTCTGTATCTTTTTCTCAAGAGCTAAATCAGAGATACTTATTTAAACATCAGTCTGAAACTTGTTAACCAATTTTTTTCTGGGAAGGTAAAAAAAACAAATTCAAAAACAAACAAACTACCCAAAACCAACCAAACAAAATCAAAAAATGAATTTAAAAAACAACAAAAAAATTTGTGGACTGAGTACAAAGTATGAGATATCACCAAAGCCACATATTTTTGTTTTGTTGTTGCCATATTGTGCTCTTAACACTGCTGGGAAATAGATGGATCAGTCAGCTGCCAGCAGAAATCTCCAAAGGATCACTTATGTTTGCTTCCTCAGCTGCTGCCAGTGTGGTATTTTCCAGTTTGCCTCTGCAGGAAAAGGTTCAGAAAGGGTGTGAAAAGAAGAGCTGGTGTTAACAATGACCTGATTGGGTTCTATTCTGTTGGAAATCAAGCCTCCATCTTTTATATTTAAAAGCTTCTGAATTACAAACAGAGAAAACCTACAAAAACATGGCAAAAAATGCCAGGCTTTTAATAAGCGTTTGAGAGATTTAAGAATAGCCTCCACTATTATAAAAGACAATGAATTTTTAACTAACCTTTTGATGAGCATCATTATTCATAAGTACTTTTAACAAACTTGGAAATAAATTTGAAAAATCTCTGTCAATATCATGTTTATGAGTGAAGTCAAACTGATTTTTATTTTCTTTAGTAATTTTAGGGGCTCTAAGTAATGAGTGAATTAAGGGAGGGAAAGAAAAGGAACAAAAAATATTGGAAATAGAGGAAAGCTAAAGGCTGTCTGTGTTCTAATGTGACATTGCAAAGTTTGAGTTTTGGTGCTTCCACTACAAAATGAAAACATTAGTATCAGTGGAGAGATTTCCCTCAAGTATTCCTGTAATGATATTTGCTGTCCTTGGGAGGTACAGACTTATATGGGAAATAGGAAAAAGAATTATAGCTGTTATGGTAGAATTGCTTAAGGTGATGAGGAGTATCTTTGTCTTTGCTCCTTTTCTAGTGCTTTAAGTCCTTCATGGAATTTCTATCTCTCTCTGTTAGCTTTGTGATCAGGATTTTCTCCCTCATCCTGGGTTCAATACAGAAAAAAAAAAAGAAAAAAGAAAGAAAAGAAAAAGAAAATCCAACTTAGCTGTCAATTATTGATAACATATTAAAATATTGATACCATATTATAAAGAGGAGGAGGAAGCATAATGAAGTAGTACATAATTTTGGGTCACCTACAGAGGCCCCACCTCTCAGCTTTCAAAAATCCACCTTCAATTTCATTTGTGAAAGAAGATTTTAAGTATCTGGTTTTTTATCCTCTCTCTTGATTAAAAAAAGCCTGCCTTTTCAGATATATACAATTTGAGACTCAGATTATTGCCCTTGTTAGTGAGTAGCACCATTTCAGTATAAATGTACATTGTATGTATTATAAATTTACTTCTTGTTATATCAGCTCAGATTAAACTAATTGCAGTAAAAAATAGGATACATTTATGGTTCAGTAAGAAAGAAGATATAGATGGTACAGAAGATGGACTTCCCTCTGTTTTTCAATTACTTGGATTAATTTCAGTTTTCTTTTATTCTTTTAATAAGCTATGCTTGTTTTCTGTAGTTTAAGTGTTAGTTCAATCCTAGTTTTGCTACCATATTCATTAAACAATGTTTATTTTGAATTCTTGCTCATGATGACTTTTATCTTCATCAATACCAAGAGCCTAATATTATATTTTGACCTCCTATTAGTATTCTTACCATACTAAATAGCAGAGTATTTCCTCAATAATTGATAAGATAAAAAATGTAATGTTCTGCAATACCTCATTTTTCCTCCTTTGGCTCTCTTATAAAGATGCTGTGCAGCCCTTTTCCTAAGCAGAGAGCACATTCCTTGCCTAAGGCCAAAACAATTATCTGCCATCATAAAGAAGTTAAACCAGTGTGGACGAGGGGGAGAAAAGGCTTGAAGTGCTACTTATAAATTCTAGCAGCAAATCTGCAGGAAAGTGAAAAGAATCCATGAGGGTAGCTCTTGAAAGCAAAGCCATGTCCCATTTGGCATAAAAAGCTCTGGGCTGCAGAGTTAGGACAAGCTGAAAGGGTAAGCGTGCTGCAAGGTCTTTGCATGTTTGCTGTTTTAAATGACTTGAGAAAGAGTTTGGCTGAAGATAGACATGTTTTTAGATCTCTCTGTCTAGTTAGACATATAAAAGGGTAGCATTGCCAATGAGAAACTGTGACTTGATATATTATGAGGGGGTGTTTTGGCTTATGAATCAATTTGTCCTTTACTGGTTTAAGTTGCTGCGTTATTTTTTGTTTCTTTTTCAGTTACAGCATTTGAAATAATGTCTCTGTCACTGCTATTAGACACAGGCTTGTATCTTAATGAGCAGTACTTTGTGAAGCAGCAGTTACCAAAAATACAGTGTTGCTTTCATCCATATGATTGCAGAAACTGATGCCTTAAGAGACATTTGTGTTCTTGCACAATTTGTCTGCTTTCCTTTAAGCCATGTATAAGCATGCTAATCAACTTTTTTTTTTAATGTTGTGAAGGATATTTCTCAGGGGTCCATTAATTTTGGTGTCACATAGCTGATCTCATGGATAAACTGCTTGTTTATGGATGTTGAATGTCTAAATAATCAAGAGACCAGAATATAAAATACATGCTGAAGAACTTTATTTTTTTTTCCTTAGCATAGAAAGTTCTCGTATGAGTATAAACATTAACTGTTGACTACACTGTCAGCTAGACACCACTTTTAAGTGAAAATATGTAAGAATCATTTTGTTGCAGAAGAATGCTGATTTTAAAAACTATTTTCCTACTTCCTGCCCTCCCCTGCCTCTTTGTGATATGGATGCGCCTAATATTTTGATATAGCTTTTCTGTTTTAAAAAAGTGGTTGTAAAATATAATTCATGCTCTAGCTGTTTCTCAGACTGGCTGTATTTTTATTGAGACTAAGAAAGGTGTCACAGTCAGGTTTTTTGTTAATTTACATAAATATTTTCCATTCATTCACTGTGTAAGTGATAAGACTGTGCTGTATTACTTGATATATGAACAAAGGAAGGTAATAGATGGTCTGTGTTATTTTTTCTTGCAAGAACAGAAAAGCAACCCTAAAGGGGAAAAAAAAACCAAATAGAGAAATGGACTCAGTAAGATGATGTTACAGTCCAGTTTGGCACAGTGTGCTGTAGGTTGAATGTTGTGAGAGCCTTTGTTGTGATCCTGGCAGCATGAGGAAGGTGGATTTTAGGGGCTGTTTCACAAAGACCAATGCTTCAGGTTTCTAGAATTTCCCATTCTATAAAAAATGGCTTTGAAGGGTTCCAGCTTTGGTTGTGTCCTAGTTCAGGGCAAATTTGGGAGGACACCTCCAAATGGGGTCCCTCTAGGAAACACATTAAAGCATCTCTCACCCAACTGGTTCCAGAAAAGATTTCCTAGAGAGAAGTGGAAAAAAACTTTATTTAACAGGCAAAGCACTCCCCAGCACAAAAATGAACAGTACTAAACAACAGAACCTCTCACTGCTCTGAAGATACGACAAATTCAGAAGGTCCCTTTTGTGGGTTGCAGCCCAGCTCACTCAGTCTGTTCTCAGTCCCTCCAGCACTGGGAAATGTCACAGCCCAGGCCAGGCCAAGCCTGGGGGGCCACAGGTGTGAGCTGTTCTGGATTTTCAGTCTAGAGCAGGTTCAAATAATTCCAAGAAAAAGGAAAACAAAACAAAACAAAACAACAGCAACAACAAAACCAACCAAACAAACAAAAAACTGAAAGCCAAGGAGAGCTCTCTCCTGCTGTCCACTGCAGATGGATCAGTCTGTGTGAAGGATGTAGGGGAGCAAGGGCAGTCTCTGAAAACAAACAAAGCACCTCTTGTCTCCCCTTTCACTCTTAAAGTTGCAAACTTAATATCCAGCACAAACAGAACAGACAACTGGGGATACAAGCATCATAAAGTCACCCCTGGACAGACTGAGAAGTAGAAATCAGTATCAGTGTTAGGGTGAAGGGGATAGGACAAGAAGGCTGAGAAAATGAAGAAAGCTTACATTTACACAATAAAGGAAATTATGTACCCATCTTTTCAAATGCTTTGATGCACAGGTGAGATTCCTTGGGGCCCTACATAGTTGTACTGGGGTTTAGGATGCAAGAGTGTGCTGCTTCCCTGAGGTGATCCAGGACATTCACACAGGAGCAACCACTGCTGATGGGATGCTGCAGTACTTCTCTGCTGCACTGATAAATCTTTTCCCTGGTGGTAGCCACATCTGGAACAGATTTTAAGCAAGCAAAACTGCACTTGTTTAGGACAAAACAAGGAATGCAGCCATGCAGATGACAGGATGAGCTTTCTTTTTTTCTTTTTTTTTCATCTTTTTACTTTTCTTCTTCTCTGTCTAAAAAGATTAGAAGGGCTATCTTTTCAGAGATAGCATGCAGGAAGCATCTGTGCACCAAAATGATGAAGGACTTATCAGAGGGTATAATAAGTACAGTGATTTAAGTCATATTTAGAAGGCTGAGATGCAGGTGGTTATTACTATAGAAAGTATTCATGAAAGAGATTTTAAATGGGGGGATGGGGAGGATGGGATGGTGCAGAATGAAAAAGCTTCAGTTGAGCTGTAATATATCTGAAATACATGCTAGACATCCATAACAAAAGCCTGGAGGAAGAGGCTAATGAGATTTTAATTTGGACATGGTAGAACAGAATGAGAATAAAGAGGTAGACTGGTGAGACAGGTTGTTAAAGCTGTTATATTCACTCATGTTATATGAGATTTTTTGGTTGGGATTTAGGCACAGGAGACCTCTGTTAAGTACAGTGGTCTTGGAAAATCTTGAAGAGAGCTGAAGGGGAAATGAGCAGGCTCTGATGAAGGTCACTAAAAAACAAAAAAAACAGAACACAAAAATGAAGCAGTGAAAACACAAGGGGTGACAGATATATTTACAAAAAAACAAAACCTGAAATTTAGATTAGCTAGACTTCAAATCTTGGAGCAAAGGGGTTCAGCTGGAATTAAAATAAAATGGGAAGGAATTGAAGGAGTAGTATCTGGTGAAGTCAATCCAAATGTCTTGATTTTTTTCTTTAGAATTTTTGAAAGGACAAAAGAGGAATCTGAGAGGAGAATAGGTGGGTTTTATTGTTCTGTTTTACTTGTTTTTGTTTGGGTTGTTTTGTTTTTCTTTTTTTCTGTGAAGACTGCAGATAGAAAATAGCTTCTTTCAGGGGCAAGAGTAGGAGCTCTTCAGTGGCCATCTGAATTCAAGTTAAATGCATAAGGAATGAAAGCCCTACCAAGGAAGTATTTTCTGTGGGATTGGGAGTAAGTTTCATGTTTTTAAATAATAAATACTTGGTGTTTGTTTCATTAAGGAAGCAAAAGGATTACAGTAGTTTCACGAATACAAGCCGCACGGATTATAAGCCGCACCCCCGGTGCCTCGACAATGTTGCTGTCTTTGTCAATAGATAAGCCGCACCCCGAATATTAGCCGCACTTTCGTTCGTAGCGAGAATCCGTGCACAGCTTTCACAAACTGGCCAATTAGTAACAGGATCGCGGCATAGCGGGCTTTACTGGCTCGGGGCGGGGCCAGGCAGGCTCGGCCCGCTCATGGTTGCTGACGGGGCCGGCTGGGTGGTGCTGCAGCCGCCGCCGGGCTCACTGGCCCCCCTCTCCCGTCAGCACCGCCCCGCCACTGCGTTTACGTACTCGCCCTGCCGGCGGGCCAGCCACTGCCGCCGCTGCCAGGCATGCCGGCCGCCTCGCCGCTGCGTTGTTTACGTAGTCGCCCTGCCGGCGGGCCAGCCACTGCCGCCGCTGCCAGGCTCGCCGGCCGCCCCCTCCCATCTGCACCGCCGCCGCGTTTCCTCGCCCTGGCCGGCACTGCAGGCCCCCGCACCGCCGGGCTCCCCCACGCTGCTGGCCCCGATTCTGCTGGGCTTCCCCCGCTGCCAGGCAGCCCCACCCGCCGGCCTTCCTGCTTCTGCCATGCTCCCCTGCACTGCTAGCCCCAGTTCTCCCAGGCTCCCCCGCCATGCTGGCTCAGGCTCTGCCGCCCCCCTGCCCCGCCCTGCTGGCTCAGGCTCTGCCGCCCGCCCCCCACACTGCTGGCCCCGCCTCTGCCAGGCTTTCCCACCTCTGCCGGGGCCGGCCGGGCTCCAGCTTGGCTTGGGGCTGCCGCGGGCTCTCACTTCCGTGTTGGCAGCTTTTAGAATTTTGTTAATGTATTAGCCGCCCCGGAATATTGGCCGCACTTCCGGGTTTCCACCAAAATTTTGGTCAAATTGGTGCGGCTTGTATTCGTGAAATTACTGTATTCTGAATTTAATATTTATATACCTATAATAAATTTCCATAATTATTTTTATTAGCATATTATTTTATACACAGCATCTCTAACTGCTGTAGAGAATCTTGCTTATATAATGAAAGGATTTCTCTAAGTAACTTGTCTATGATTAATATAAAATTTGCTTGTTTTCCTGTTACATTCTTTTAAATAACCTCTTAAAATTCAGTTGCACAAGGCTTTGCCAATTTATGTGTAAGCCCATATGATATCTAATAAGTTATAAATATAAAACAAACATTTCAAAAGTTCTCTTTTTTTCTCTATTCTCTTTTTAATGGGCTTCATAAAACCCATCAATAACAATGAAGTTGACATAACAAGAATTTGTTTTGCAAAGTATAAGATTCAGCTATGAATTCATTACTCACTATTCTGAAAGTTCATAAAATTTCATAACTACAAATCTTTACATTGGAGCAACACACATTTATGTATATACATATCTGTGTATAAATATATGCATATGTGTAGCATTCTGAATGTATAAAAAGTCTGTCACATTCAAGAGAAGAGGCTACAAAGAAAAATGTCAGATGTTCAGTCTAATACATTCCTCCAAAATGTGAATGTTTCAGCATTGCCACCTGGAATATGTCAGATATTAGAAAGTGATAATTTTAGAAGACAAAGATGAAATAGTGAATAAATGTGAGATGTCTGTTGTTCTCATCTGTCAGGAAAAAGTAATTTGAAGTATGACAGTGATTGAAATTTTAATATGCACTTAATTCAATAAATTGTGTTAATATGTCCAAAATGCATGTCAGACAAGGCAACAAGTATGATTATATCAAATTTGGTTACAATAAATATTTCCCTCCACCCTAATACAACTGGCATTACGTAAACCTGGTTCTTCTGAAGCTCATGCTGTTAGAACTGAAAATGTCTTTTCACACAAGATAACTGCACCTGGGGCTGCTTACCTGAGATTTTGACAGCAATTTTGCATCAAACTTTCAAGGGAAGATTTGCTGTTTTTAAAGTAATTGTTTGGCTTAACATGTTAATAGGAAATGTTTCTGAGTTTTACTTTATTTCTAGAAAGTGGTCAAAATCTGTGTCTAAAGCCTAATCCCCTACCTCTCCCTTTCTCAAAGCTGATTTTTTGCTTTCCAGCTATTTCAGCAGTTTAGGGTCATCATTACCATATTATCAGGTCACCAAGATACCTGGTTTTATCTTTTTTTCTCCCCAATTTATTCTTCTGTTTGCAAATTAAATTTCATTTGTGGGCATGAAAATTACCACACCATCTAATGCTGTCTTGATGCAAATCATTATTTGCTGGTAATGTCCAGTTGTTTATTACTGGAGCTGAAAATGCCAGTTTTTCCTTCCATCAGCACAAACCCCATATTTTATTAATAAGCATGGTGTTGTTAAGACACAACGTTAATTTAAATGCCTTTTCCAATTTTGTTTGCTTAACACAGGAGGAACAATCTCACGTACAGGCCAGTGCTGGGTGCCAGTGCTCTCCTTTGGTAGGGGATGGAGAGCTGATTTTCTCTCACTGCACTGGTAGAGGGAGGCTGAGTGTTTGCCCAATTCCTTTGCCCCTCGTTATGTTTTCCTCTATCAGTGGGAAAAAAATGGATCTGCTCCAAGAAAATTATTTTCCCCAACTTAGACGAGGAAAACAAAGAGCTGTGATTCATTCCTCCAGGGGTTCGTTAAAATGTATTTTATATGGCTGTGGTGGTTAAATATTCCTGTTTCAGTTAGTGAAAGTTCATACTGCCTTTGGAAAGTTTCAGGTAATAAAAATTTCTACTCTGAAAAAATCCTTCTTTAGTTCTGAGTATGAAGTTCAAAGTCTTTTATTACAAGTGTAGTGCTCCTAAGGGGAATTTGTTAGAGCTCAGAACCAGAATCCAAAACTCCTTTTGTTTGGTGGGCAAATAACAGGTGGGGATTTGTGTGACCCTTCAGCCCAAGCCTGGCCAGGACCCCAAATCGTGGCTGCCATAAAGCAAGCAGAAAATATAAAAAATAAAAAAAAAAAAAAAAAAAAAAAAAATCCTACTTGTTATTTTAAGCTTGCTATGAGGAGTTAGTTTGCAGGAGAAAACATAAAATTAATACCCAAACTAGGTTTTATAGCTTCCCTGTAGCTTCTGAAGTGTTTGCATGCAGATGAGAGTGAGATATACATTTTCAGCAGTTGGCTTCCTGTCACTCATAAATATTTTTTTTTCCTCAGGGTATCCTCAATCAGTGTATCTTTTTATTGAAAAGTTTGCTTTGGATGTCTGAGCAGGAATGTCAGGCTTAGTCAGAAAAATCTGATGCCTGTTGATTTTGATGTCAGAAGGAAAAAGCAAACTTATCTGTAGATGCTCTTAACAAGTCCATCTGATAGTTTTGGATTCAGAGTTCCTGAGCTAGTGCAGTATGAAAACAGAGACCCATCAAATTGGGTCTTTGGTGGAGATGGATTTTATTTAGTGAAATGTAATTGGGTTTCCTACTGTCAGCCATAGATGACAGTGTCAGTGCAAATTAGAGTTTAAATTTCCTTTCCTGAGATTGTGAGAATATCAGTGGTTAGCTCTGTTTTGCTTTTTTCTCGCTAATATTTTTTTTTAACTCTCAACAGAAATATATTTTTTTTCTAAAAATGTTAATTGCAAACTGGTTAGGTCATGATAGTATTTTCAGGAATATCTTACAGAATGAACTATCAGGTGACTAGAGCTCTTATATTAGTAGCCAATTTACTGAGAAAAAAATCAGATAATTCACAGTATACCATAATATTACTATTTTTGTTATATCTTGTGGTTTTTCTGTGCAAATAGTTGTCAAATATTTTGTATTGTTAAAATCTGCTCTGAATCTAAGTGTCTTTCAGGAAAAAAAAAAATCAATTTTATACTCAATGTAAGAATCCTTGCTAGAATCAATTTAATATCACCTTTTGACTAACTCTGAGCTTTGTGTGTATTTTATACTCAGTGAAATTCTGCTGGCTTGTTGCTGGTGGTATTCCAGAAGTACAAGTGGAGAAAAATCTCTCTTTTGTTGTCAGACCTGCAAGAACAAGAATCAGTAGCAACAAAAAGTTTTGGTGACCAGGCGCTGGTTGCTGAAAAATATATCATTATTATTAGGTCTCATAAAGGTCTGGATTAATGGAATAATTAAAGGTCTTTGTACAAGGTAGGCACAAATGGATAGACTGAAGAAAAGGACTGGAATCTCTTAGGCAGGAGATACTGGGAAGTGTTGAGGAAGGAGCTAAAATCAGAAGCATAATTCTGTGACATATTGAGTAACAATATAGGCAGCCTAACAGTGAGATTAAGATGAGAATATATTGTGATTAGAATTGATTTCATGCACCTGGAAGGAGGCTTTGCCCTCAAGGGAGAGGGAAGGTGGTTCAAGCAGAGTGTAGATATTGCCATTAGAATAAGGTCATTCTTTCTGGTTTCCTCATGTCACTGAGAGGCAAAGCAAAGACAAGAATTAATATTCTGAGCCCAAGAGTCTTTATGGAGCAGATTGGTGTCACATCTCTTTTCACTGATCAGATGGCTTTTCTGAAGTGGTGAACTACTGCTACCTTATATCTCTATTATATCTCCATCTTCCTCCTCTTTACATTGCATGACTAAGAGCAAAGCCAATAAGTAATTTTATTTATTACCTTCAATTTGTGCATCAGTCTATTGCCTCATTTCCGGTAACGATTTTTGGGTCTTGTCCTACTTTTGCCATACTAAACACTCCAAAGAATACACACTGTGGCTTCCCCATTCAGAATTTTTGAGGTGGAACTATGGCAGATTACTTATTATTTGTTCTACAAAAGAGAAATTCTCCTACCATAACCTGTTCCTTTGGTAAATTTTACCCAATGAAATCTCTTTCCAAGCTGTTGATTTAGTTGCTGTTCTTTTATTATTAGAGAGGCTTGTTAGAGAGGCATCTAGCTTTTTTTAAGGCTCTAAAATTTTATCAGTTTTAGTAATTCTTTGTTCCATTTATCTTTTTTCTTGACAAAAGATTTATAGTTTGGCTGTAGATAGACCTTGCACTGGCTGTTTCTGGTGTGGAGTTAACTTTCTTCAAGTGCTGTGCCTTGGATTTGTGACTGGAATAGTTTGTTGGCTCCTACTGAGCACTGCCTGGTTTGCAGTTTTGCCACTTTTCTCCAATTCCTTTGGAGCTTGGTTTGTTGATCAGTTTTTCTTTCCTAAAGTTTATCTCAGCTCACATTTCTTTTTTTGCTTTTGTCCATCCTTTTCTCTCCCTGTCCTTCTGGGGAAGAGTGAGCTGGATGGAGGCTTGGGTGCTGCTTGGGGTCAACCCATCTCACCACTCTTCAGACACCAGGTATAAGAGATGATTATGGCGTCAGAATATGGAAAATCCACTCATTTGTCTTTTTCTTGGAGAACAGTTTATCCTGCAATCATGTTTAAGAACAAAGCATATCTTTGGTTATTTGGTGGTGTCCTTCATCTTATTCGTTAAGGTGTCTAATACATTTGCCTTGTATTATGGTCATTTGTTTGAATAAATGTCATCATTATACTGAATAATGTCCTGCCTTTCATAAAACCCATAAAATTTCCTGTCTAAAATCTCAGTGTCCTATCTTCAGTGATGCAGAGCTACTATTTTTCATATTTAACACACCAAAAATCAGCTTGGGGAAAGGACTTAAGGAAGGGAACAAACTTTTTAAAAATTGTTCTATTCTTTCTTTAGGAGAGATTGAAATAAGGCCAAAAGGTTGTGCAGGAATCTAGGCAGCTGCTTAAATGTGGGCATCAGAAGTTTTCCCCTTATTGAATCATGATGGGACACCCACAAACTCCCTGGAGGTGGAAGTGCCCAGTCAAGCTGAGCATAGATTTCACCAGAACTGAACCAGGCTGCAGATTTGGGCACAGAGTGATTGATGTGGAATTGGCATCTAGTTGTTCATGCCCCATTTTGCTGGCTGTGATATTATTCTCCTCAGAGCATATCTGACCAGAGACATAAAGTCTAATGTGTCATTTCAATCCATCTCTGGCCCTTCTGCACTAAAGCAGATCTGGAGTTTAGTGTCAGTAGGACCATAATCTAGTAAGAGAGGAGTATAAAACAACCCCAAACCTGTCTTTGAAATGCTTAGAACAAAGGGGATAAACTGTTTACATCTCTTTATACAAACACGTATTTTCAGATCATCGGGATGAAATAAGTTATGACAGTTCCAGCAAACAAAATTTTCCTTGATCAATTAATTGTTTTTTCTACAGAGGATAATATTTTAATGTTTTCTGTCTCTTCTCAAGGACTTCTTCTAAGGACTGAGCCCTGAGTCCTTTGTATCTCATGCCCTACTTTCTAGTGTCCAAATATATAAATGAAGAGAGGGTTTCAGATGACATCTGAACTGTTTTAACTTCGGTGGATCCTTCCTGGTCTAAAGTCCTCTATGATTCTTTGTTCCCAACCAGTCCTTTGAGCTTTTGTTTGCTTTTGGAGCACAGTGGGACAGCTGGGTCTCATGACTTAGAGATGGCACCAGGAAATGGTTTTCCTGCTTCAGGGAATGGCTGCTGACCATTTCTCCTGGGTCAGCTGCTGAGTCCAATTCTCTCAGCAGCTTCTCCTCTTTGGGCTGAGCCCCAGTGGTGCTGAGCTCCTCCTGCCAGTGCTTTGCCAGCACAGGCTAGAACCTGCTCTGCAGAGGTGCCAGTCAGGTTTTGCATGGCAGTTCTTGCTGCTCTTTTCTCCTGGCTCAGAGCATTGCCCAGGTGCTGTCAGCACTGTTTGAAGCACTGCTGGCTGAGCTCTGCTTAAAGCTGTGTGAGCTCCTCTGTCAGAAGGGCAGGGACACCCCTTCACACCCCTCTGGAACTTTTCCATGCTGTTACCTTTGAAAGCTGCCCCTCAGCCTCCTCCTAGCTTATTTCTTTCCTCATTGCTTCTCCATAATGTGCCTCTCTTATAATGTGTGCCTACATTTTTCTGACGAAATTGGAACTCTGCTCTTTCAGACGGCGATATATAACAAAATGATGGAGTTTGGTGCTTATTGTGAATATAACTCCTAAATTAATTCTTTTGCTTTTCTCTTTCATGAAAAGCCCTCAAATCCAGAATATGGTTTCGGAAATATTGCTGACTGTACTTATTCTGAGGATAATACATTTTCCACCTATTTATTGAAACAAAAAGATATCCTTGTTTGCTCCCTTAAAAATGGTGAAAATGTATTCTAGATCATATGGTTTTAAGAAAGTAAGAATAACTTGAAATTTCAAAACTTCTGAGTCTGAAAACTAGTAGTCCTATAATGAATATCTTTTCCTGAGTAGATAACTTTGTTAGTGGTCCTTAACTTGTGCCATTTATACTTAATTGTTTTGTGTCTGTCAGTGAGAGTTTGTATGAATATGGACTATTTTCCTCAGATTCAACAGCTTTGAATATTCTGTTTTTGTTAGCTGATATCTTTGTTATTGTAGTTTTCAATCAGTTAAGTGCAGTTGACAAATTCAGGATGCCATTTTTTGCATCTTGCACTGAGTTTTGTCTCGTAAGAATTAGTTGGCTGAGTGCAGATATTAAATAATTCCTCAAAATATCATAAATAATTACTGCTGCATATGGGGATCATTTAGGGATGTTCATACATGAAATAGTGATTTTCATAAAAGTACATCATAAATAAATAATTGCAGTACTAGCAAGTCCATATGAAGAAATATCAATCTCAGTCAGTGTTATTGCAGCGTGCTGTGTTTGTGCAAGTGGCAGAAGTGCATTGCAAATGCTGATGGAGCTGGGAAGTGAACTAATAGGAAAGCACAAAGCTGAATGTCACTGCAAGCATATTTATGTCAGCTTTTGATTGAATGTTGCCCACTAAGTGCTGCAGGTGAAGTGAGAGGAGCTTCCACCTGCAAAGTTATAGAGATACTTAATGAATACATTGGTGCCTTAGTCACTGGAGGTCCAGTGAATTTCAGTGTGTTCATCTTCTTTATAAAGCACAGCTTCCAGATGTCTCCATGTTGTATGCCTTGCAAAGCAGTCACTGAAAGGCTCTTTTAAAAATGCAAAATATTCAAGGATGGTTTTAAATAAATTTTAATTTCATAGACTTTTTTTTTTCTCTATACATAAATTTTATTTTCTTCCTTGTGAATAGTTAAAATATCAGATTTGGAAAATTATGTTTTTCTAAGTGCAACAGCTTATTTTAGCCACTTTAGATAAATCCATTATACAACACATGTTCTTCTATGCTACAAATAATGTTTGCAAATAGAAACCATTCTTCAGCCTGCTGCAACTCTGAGTGGTATAGCTGGCTTCAGCTTCCAGTGAATCTTATTTTTGTCAGGCAGGAGTAAAGGAATAGCCTTTTGTTATAACCATTTTATTCCCTGTGCATATCTGATGGACATATGCAGACAAGCTGACAACAGATTTGTTATCTACAGGCCAGCAGAAAAATTAAATAATATGAGTAGAAGTCTAAAGAGGAGTGAGTGTACAATAAAAAACTGACAGGCCCTTTAAAAAGAGCTGAAAGAAAAGGGGATCTCTCTGATAATCCTGGCCTTTGTTGGCCTACATTTTCTTTTTTTTTGATAGAACAAATATTTTTGTTTTGTATTTCTAGAATAAGTATATTTTATTCTTTTCTCCCTCTCACATATTATTTGGAAAAATCTTAAGTTTTATTAATACATTAATATATTTTAACCTTTGGACTTGCTGTACAGTACAGGAAATATGACCAACAAAATGGGGATGTGCTTGTATTCAATTGTTGTTAATCCTGGGAGTAGTGACCTACCTGGTCTAAGGGTCCGTCTGTGTAGATCTTTGCAAGGAGATGCTTCATCTGCTTCCTAACTTGACAGGAGCCTAATCTGCCCTTAGAGTGCTGTACTTGTGGTGATTATTGCACAATTTTATTATATTATTTCTTAACTGATATAATATATTTTCCCCTAAGTAATAGCTGGTAAAGCAGTCTTACAGGAAACAATTTGCTATCTGAGACAGCACATCTACAGAGGTAAAACATACACTTGTTTCCTCTGAGTTTTTCCCAGTTTCTACTCAACATTCCTTTTCCAGGCTTAGGGGAAAAAAAAAATAGATAGTTCATTAAGAGATGCTAAAGTATTTCAATGAAAAAATGGCAGATGAGTACAAAGATGAATTTGTGTGTTGCTTTGGATAATTTTGTATTAGCAAAGGAATGCTCTCTGTGCTTTTTAGGCTTAACACATAGGTTGGATGAAAGTGACTTAAATATGGAATCACCATCACTTACATTTGTATTTATTATTTTTGTGCAATTTCTCAGAAGTTTCAAGAATGTCATGACCCCTCTTCAGTAAGTTACTTTGTACAACGTGTCCAAATCACTGCAATAACACACAGAAAAGGTTATATTTGAACATATGATTGGTGTTTTCATGCTTTGATACTGCCCTGGCTTACTCTGATAAGAGATGAAGGTATTTTCAGGAAGCTAAGTAAAACCTGTGTGGAAAAGTATTTCATGTTGTTCAGACCTCTGTTTTCTACCTTGCTCACCCCTCTTCCTCCCAGGGAGAATAAAGAGAAAACACTTGAAGTGACTCAAGAGAAGCTCAGCCTTCTCAGAAACATGGTTAGAGGGTGAGCTTCTGGAGCCTGAAGGGACCTTCCAGACATTGTTCAATCTGATCTGAGTCCAGGATTGCATTAAGGGTTTTTATAAACTATCATTTGTTTCGTCACTGTTGAATCTGAATGCTACTGAATATTTTTTCCCCTTTTCTCTAGTCCATTTCCATATTTATCCTGTTTATTTTCTCTCTCTCCTCTTACGTTCTTCCCTGCTTTGCTTTATAGTAACGCTCTGCTCTTTTCCTCTGCTCCTTTTTATCAGGAACACCCCTCTCATTGCCCCAGTCATACATTCTGCTCCTTTCTTGTAAAGAAACATGTGCTGAGGGCCTGCAGAACTTTCTTGATGACTTGGCTCTCTTGTGCAGTGTTTGCAGTTCTTAACAAGGATTAACAGTTCTATGGACAGGGATTTCATGCCCTGATGTTTGTATAGTGCTCAGTGTAATAAGATTTGTAACCATAGTGAGATCCTTACCCTCTGCTGTTTTGCACGTGAAACTGAGCATCCAAATTCCAGTTCACAGTCCAGCCATTTGTTGCTGTTTTAAAGACAATTAAGAAGTTGCAGCCTATTTTAGCAAATGGGCACTTCAGCTGTGTGCATGCACTGCTTGCAGTTTGATGTGGAGACCATGTGACACACTTTTTTGCAAATTCTTTCTTCTTTCCCATAAATTGGTGTCGAATGGTGGAGTCCTCCAAGTATTAAAAAAAATAAATTACACAAAGAAAAAAAAACCCTTTAATTTAATGCCATAAGCACATTTGAGGAAATATCCATGTCACCTCCCTATAAGCGTGAGTTTTAAGAGATCATTTCAAAGACTGAGAGGCAGATTCTTCTGAAGGGGAAGTTGGAGAGGAAGCCTAAACTAAGAATGTTTTTCCACCAATTAAGACATTTTTGGTTTTGTATTTTTTTAGGCTTTATTTGTTTACTTTGTGTTTTGACAGGCATCTCAGTGAGGTGACTGAGTTTGAGTGCCATAAATGCACAAAGCTCCCCTTTCCACATCTTTCCAAAGGTTTTCCAAAAGGTTCCAAGCCTGGCCCCTCAGTCCAGAGCGGGCAGAGTTGCACTGAATGAGGATGAGGAAGAAGCAGGATGAGGATGAAGCACAACCATGAAGACACATGGAGTGTGCTCAGTGCTGAAGCCTGCCTTTACACCCAACAGTGCAAGTCCCCAATCTGCAAAGAAAATGAGCAGATTCATCTTGCATTGATTCCTACAGTCAGGAGACTTTTCTGTCAGGCTCCAATATATTCCAGGTGCTTAATCAATATCAGTGTTAAACTGCCACCCATAACCATTTCCAGGGATATTTTTCTCTGCTTTTCTGACTTACTCACATAATGCCATATGTCTTTTAGTGGATTAAAAATTGGAAGAATACATGTGTAGATGTTTTTGATTAATAGGATCTTTGGTAGAAATTTAATAACCTCAAACGTAAAATATTGATCTTGTTCTTGCTCTTATAATTTCTTTTAAGAGTTTTGGGTTTGGGGTTTTTTTTGTTTGTTTGTTTGTTTTGTTTTGTGTTTTTTGTGGGTTTTTTTGTGTTTATTTCTTTTTTCAGTTGCAATTACATAGGAAGACAAACACAGTCTTACTACCTGTAATCTAACTTGTGGCTTGATGCAATACACATTTGCAGCCCTGAAGGTCAGGAACTTGAATGTTATTACTGGGGAGAGAGGGTATATTTTTAGAGAGAAATGGAACAACAGGGAGAGAATTCATGACATTTTCAATACCATAGACCTTGTTAAGTGACTATGGAAATTAAGTACATTGATGAATTTTAGTAAAAGCATTGACAGGAACATTAAGAAATACTTGAATTGCCTGTGTCATGTATCCTATGGAAGGATTTCATGATGAGCACAACCTCCTATAAAGTTCTAATAAAGTTCTAATAAAGGTTCTAATAAAGTTCTAATAAAAGAACCCAGTGTTCTGGGCTCTGCTGGTGCTGATGGGCATGAAAGGATGTCTGGGTGTATCTGAGGTGGTCTGGCTGGGTCAAGCCAGCCTTTGAAACAGTGGAGAATGCATTTTGTTCTCACAGTATAGCAGAGTTTTTGCCATTACAGCAGGGGAAGTAAACTTTGCAGGAGGTAAACTCTGCTGGAGCTTGGTTTGTTTGTTATTTATTGCACCATGGAATGTGACTGTTTCAGGCCTCTGTAGCTGTAGAGCTTTCCTGGCTAACTCTTGCAATCTTTCTAGAAGAATTCTCCATTACTAATGCCCAAAATGGCTTGTTAGCACCCATTTATACTTGGCTACTCTGAGGAACAGTTTGATGGTAAAGGTACTGCAAACCTGTTCAGTCTCTTGGGTCTTCAGATTGCCAAACTCTTGGGTTTGAGATGCCTCAGTGTTTGCTTAGTACTGTAAATCACCCTAAACATAGACTAGTTCACAATTTTGTGCAAAATGAAAAAGTGATTTAAAAGTTCTAACCCTGGAGAACATAGACACAATTTAATGGAGCAAATACTACTCTTATCTCTTTCTAATCTACTGAAACTCTGTATCATCTGTCTAATAACCTGTTTGTAATTCAAGAGAAAAGGCTGCTGCTTGTCAAAATTCTTAATTTGCCACCAGAGGGGGAAAATATTGCTCTTTTACACAACCCTCCTGAGGTTCTGTACCTATTCAAATCTTAATTCCATCAAGAATAATATCCCTAAATCCTGATATAATTCAGGAATGGCTTTATTTTTTTTTTTTTTAATGTTCACAAATCATGACAATTAGTAAATATTAGAAGAGCAGTAATTGTGTAGGGAAAGTATGCTTTTTCTACTGTGATCAATAGCCCTATTAGTGTTTCAATGCACCTGATACATAATTTATGAACAAAATGCCCAAGGTGAAGTTGCGAAGTGGAGAGTTGAAGATGGGTTCATGGCATGTAAAATGGAGAGTCTCCAAAAAACTGAGATTCTTTCTCATCCAAGGATTCCATGATAGATTCCATGTGCTAAATTTATTGAAGAAAAACAGAGAGCAGTGATGGTTCCAGTGCCCTCAGCCAGTGTTACTGTGCCAGGCTTGAAGCTGGAACACTTATTGCAAGAGAGAAATAATGCTTAGATTTTAGAAAGGGTCATAAAACCAGGGTGAAGATTAATGGATGACAGTGTTTTCTGATGAGCCACAGCACAGCCTGGGTATTCTACCACACTCTGCTGACTGCACACTGATTATTTTTTTACAGCCCTCACAGCCTTTGGAACAGCAAGACTGAAAACTCTGAACTAGCCCCACTTTACTCATCCATTTTTATTTCCCAGTCCTTCTTTTTCGTTAATGGTAAATTCATGTTTCTTTTTTCCATGACTACAAACTAATTTAATTTTTTTTTTCTCTACTGACAAATTAGAGGAATTTCTTCTTGCATTGTAACCTCATCAGAGTCACAGAACAGTTTAAGCTGGGATAGACCTTGGGGTCATCTGGTCTGGCTCCTGGTCAAAACATTTTCAATTGTGCAGCTGTTGTTGGAATTAGACAGTAAAAATGTGTCTGTATTTATTTGAAATAAAAATAATTTATAATCCCTAACATAAAATTAAATAATCAGCTGCTATAGCAGAAAATGTTTTGACCAAGCTCCTGAATTTCAGTCAGGTGAATGGAGTGAGCAAAGCAGTGAATCTGGATATCTGCTGAAAACTGTCTTTTATATAGAACTGTTAATAGTTCTGAAGGTCACTCTTAAGCTCAAATAAATAGGATAACTATTAATCTGTTAGAACTAACCTGATCATTATTGCTTTCAACAATAAGAGGGAGGTGGAATTTTAGCTTTTTTGTTGTTATTGTAGATAACTACTTTTAATTCTTGAGTAAAAGAATAGAAGGCTGTATTTCTGAAAAACTCTTGGTTTAGTTTTCTAATTTTGTCATGTTTCTATAATTGATTTGAAAATTCCTCAGGAAGAAAATGAGTTGCTATAGTTTTGCTTTTGTTTGGTGGGAGGTTTTTAAAATTTTTCTGTTGTATTTTTGCTGTATGAACTCTGAATATAGCTGTAACTTATAGGGCACAGAAACTGCAGACAGTAACTCAGGCACATTGTACTGATGAGGCTGAAGATGGCAACTTCTGAAAGCCTTGGGGGCATGGGAGAATATTGAATCTAACTTGAAATGCTTTCACTCAGGCCCTTGTTGTAGGAGTTCCTGCAAACTGTTTGCAGTCGGTGGAGCTGCTGTCACTTGTTTGTGAGAGCAGAAAGTGCCAGGGGTGGAGGAAGCTCATGGCCTTGCTTTGAGTGAGCAGCTCTCTGCTGGCCTCTCTGTGCAGTAATTGGGAAGAAAGCAGCAATGCAGCCTCTCTGACACAGTCCTGTGGCATCTCAGGAGTCAGGGATTTTCAGCTTTGACTCCTTAATGATGAATGTCTTTGCAGGGGTGATGAGGGAAGAATCGATAATGCAGCCACCTGGATTTCAGTGTGGGTCAGCAACCAGTGGGCTGCAGTTCTTTTTCAGATTGTCCTTGGAATTATTGCATTGCAAAGTATGAAAAATTCTCATCATGAAGTAAGGCATGAACTTTACTTACTTTATTGGCTTTGTGCTGTTTCACTTATTTCCTTTAGGAGTGGTGTTTGCCACTTCTGCAAATGTGCACTCCTAGGGTTTTATGGGTTCAAGCAATATTGTTAAATTGTTTTTACTATTTTAAATTTAGTGTGTATATTCGAAAAGATAGGTGCTTAAAATGATCAGGATTTGACTATTTTTTTTTTGATGAAACTCTGAAGTTCTCCAATTTTTCATAAGTACAAGATACTAAGAACTTTGTGCATTTTTCTTGTATTTGTAAGAGACTTACTGTGTACTATTATGAGATGTGTTTGCACTCATTATCTTTTTCTGCTAAATTTGAGTCAATGAAAGGACAGTCAAATTTTGTACAATTTCATGACTTTCCACATATGTCCTTCCTTCCACATTTCTTTATTTGTTTTGTTTTGTTTGTTTGTTTTTCCCTGGATAAACTACTATTCACATATTATGAAGTTTTTGTTTATTGAGGAGTTTTAGCACAGAGGAAGATCTAGAAATATTACAGCAGGAAATAATACATATGTGTTACACTGCTAGTACCCAAATATATTCTTAAAAATCAAAAGACAAACTTCCACACTGAGTTAACCCATGGATTTCTCTTGGCAGAGGCTAACAGGTTAAAAGGTGGTCAAATAACACAGGTGATGTTAGAGTTCACATTTATGGGTTGAAGAAAATGCTATTAGTAATAGTTCATGCTGGATTTGGGGCAAAGGGATTCTGTTTCGTACCCTGAAGCATGAGATTTAATTACTCTTACAATTATTGTCTTTGCTTACAAAGCTGCCACTGTTGTTTATCATCAGAAAATTATCCAACCCTTTTGAAAAACAGCTTTAGTATTTGTCTCAATGAACTTTCACAGCAGTAACTCCATAAATTAATTAAACACTGCCTTGGAAATTGGCTCCTTTTTGCAGTTGAAAATTTAGCATGATTTCATAGAAGCAGATTTTTCACACTCAGGGAATAAAGTTCAAAAGAAATTGGATAGTTTAAGAATGCTCTTCATTATTTTATTATACTTTTTTCACAGTTGATAAATTAATTGACCAATTATATCCCTTACCCCTCCTCCCCCAGTCCCTCAGCTTCTTTTTGGTCCAGTTCAGCCCAAATATGCAAAAATTTTATAAATTACAATAATCTTGTGAGCTGCCTTAAGTTGCTGTATTACTGATGCCATATTTATGATCTGTCAAAAGGATGTCCTTCTAAAGTTAGAACTTGAATGTTAACCTTCAGTGAAATTCTACAGATTCACTGAGTTAATGTCATCTTCAACATCTGTTTGCGCATGCTGAAAGTTTCAGGTTGTGTGCAATTTTTGTTTGTTTTTATCATGTTAGGATCAGTTTCTATTTATGAGAAAAAATGTAGATTATATCTGAGAGCTGTTCAGTGTTCCTAATATTAACTATAATGCATTTAAAAAAATATTTTCAGATTAGAGATATGAGGAGAGGTTAGCGTGTGTTTTCATGAGAGTGAAATACGTCACAGTTATAGTAAAGTACAAAGAAGGAATTTAGGTGTTAATTAAATTTTAAAAAGAGAACTGAAGCCACAATAGAAATGCAAAGAAATGGGTTTCAGCTGCATTAGTTCCTTCATTAAGTTCTCCACATAGTTTGGAACATACTGGCATAAAAGGGGAGGGGGAGTCCCAAGAGCTTGGGGGTTGGACAGAAGAAAGGAACATTCACTCAGATTTATGGACACTTAATTCAAAATGCTCCCAATTTAAAAAGGCTTAATGTTAAAAAAAGGATGATGTCAAGATGATTATCTTCTGGTATTTAATGCTCCTTATTACTATCATGCTTTTATGTCTTTAATGTCTTCTATGGTGCTTTGAGCTTCATGTTTTTAAATTACCTGGGATTATTGTTAATATAGGTTTTCATGGAGTTTTGATGACTGTGCACTCATCGTGGCAGTAAGCTTGAAGAAGGCCTTCATCTGTCTTTCTTACATGCAATTAAATCTGTATAAAAGACCCTGTGTTCCTCTAAGCAGGTGCTTTAACCCTTCCCAAAATCGAACATAACAAAGAGTTTTCTACATTTAAATGAACTACACAGCTTTTAGAAACTTAATGCCCTGGTAAAACTGCATGCCACTTGTCAATAAATGCATTCCTGGGTTTTAGAGTGAAAGTATGAAATGGCCTTTGGGAGTAAAATCATGGCTTTGACAGCCAGTAATCACCTTCCTGGAGGTTCCCTTTTAGCTGAACTGATGTGAGCAACAGCTCAACCACAAGTGATACCTGTCAAGAGACAGACAATCTCATGGCTGCTTGCTCTGTTTCTTAGGGCTTCCATTGTATTGTTTCTCCTCTCTTTGAGGTGGCTGCTTGCTGTGCCAGTGCTGGTTGGCTGTTGATTCCAGGATCTTATTGTGTGAGTCATCACTTGGTCTGGGTAGCAAGGCTTGTCATGAATGTTCTCTCTGATAACATTTCTCAGTTAATTTGTTTTATCAGTAGTCTATAATGTGCAATAATCATCCATCTTGGCCACTGAGTATATAATAACGTGCACATGACTACTGATAATTGCAGCATTACAGGATGCTGAAAAATGCAATTTCACCTAGCCAAGGTTGATACCAGATTATAAGGGTTATTCTAGGGCTATTTCCTTTTTTCCATTTATTTTTCCTAAATCACTGTTATTTTTCTTTCAACAATCTAATTGTATAATTATTACTTGATTCATAGCTTACTAAAGTCAATAGAAATATCCCTGTCATATTCAGTGGGTATTAGATTTTTAACCTGAATTTGCTTTGTACATGTGTATTTTTGTTAAAATACCTTTTCAGTCTTTCATGCTGCACAGGCCAATTTTTTTTTTCTTTCTTTGCCCCTTCTCTTAGAATGGCAGATTACAGTTCTGATTGAAAACCATATTAAATGAATTGAAAGACTGTTTGTTTTTTTTTTTTCTTTTGCTCGGAAAACAAAACAAAAAGGAATAGAAAACTTCCGTGGTTAAAGGAAATAAAATGTTAGAATCATGGAAGGTAAACCTATGTTAACTAAAAATGTTAGTTTTCAACAAATAGATGTGTATATTCATATGATTCATTGTAGAGGGATTTTTTCATGGCTTACAACAAATTTTATGATCAACTGTCATTGAGATTTGCTGTATCCGTACATTACATATTTCAGCTTACATACTTGGTAGTGAAAATATCTCTGGAATTGTTTGCCATATGATGAAATATGGAAGGTCATGCAATGTTGCCTCTGTGCAAATGATATTTTTGTTCCTACTTACAGTATTAGAAATGTGGAATAAAAAAAAAAATACTGAGTCTGATATGGGTTTAGCACTTGCATGTTTGCTCTAAGTGTTGTTTTGGAGCCAAAATATTTATACTTGTGTTACTTTCTGATTGACAGCTTCTCACAGACTGGTACCAGTATTTTACCTCGAGTGACATTTTTTTGTCAGCATTCTTTTTGTTTCTTTGAAGGGAATCTAATTTGAAACTGCATTTTTAAACAATATTCAGCTTGGAGTACTTGGTTCTCAGTGTTGCTTGGTAGACAATGTGCTGACTGTAGAAGCTGTTTTGTTTCTCTTGAAAGTATTGTTATGAACTGAAACTTGTCAAAATAATGGTTAAGCAAAGAAGATACCATGGTAATATCTCTTTTTTGTATGTGTACTTCAATTGTAGGTTAAAGCAGAGAAGGAAAGTGGAATAAAACAGTTTTCAGCTAATGTTTATGTAGGTTTCAGAAATTGTACTTTGAACTTTTTCCATGTTATTCTTTTTTATCCTAGAGCTACATTTTTCCTCACTGGGAATCAGTACTAAAATCCATGAGAATGCATTTTACTGTTATGTGCTGCCTGACAATTTAACCAAGTATTTATGTGGCCTTCATAGTGATATGAGGGGAGAAATTAGAAATATTTCACTTTCATGTGTTCACAGGCAGGGTGTCAAGACACTGAGTCTGTCTTGATCCATTCCCTGATTTCAGAACATCATCAAACTTGGTTTAGGTATTTAGTTCTTGTCAGTCTGTTCTTAGGCGGACCTGATGCCCACATTTAGAGCACCAGTGTTTGGTGTTCACCTTATTATTATTTGGCTGTTTTCAGAACATCACTTACTAAGGTGATCATCAAAAACCAAACTGAATGGAGAAAAGAATATTTCTAAAAGTGTATTTTTAACTGCAAAGATTCCTGGTTAACTGGAAAGATGTAAGGCTGGGGTTTACCTGAACAACACAGTCTTATTCTCCTCCTTTACAAAGCAAACAAAACAAGTCAAAAAACCTTTAAACCTTTAAACTTGATTTCTGGTGTATGCAGAGCAAGTTATGGCACTACAGTGTTTGCCTTGCCTGTTTTACTTTTATATGTAAAATTTGATCATGTCTTTCACAAAGTTCAGTTTTATAACACTACATAAATTATTCAGTCATTCTGACTAAACTTGCAGTCAGTCACTCTTTTTGCTTTGCCAGTGGTATTGGATATAATCATTGATAATCTAATTGTGCTCTTTCCTTGCTTTTCCAATTATAATCACACTCTTGATTTATAAAATAGTAAAAAACAAGAAGAGAAATTACTGAAGGAAATCTTAATGAATATGAATAGAAATATCACAAGGTAGCACCTTTTCTGCTGTTAAAGAATGTTTTTTCATTCAAATGATATGTTGGTTTTGTGACAAGACAGCATTTGTTTTATTTTAAAAGGGATGAAAGAATGGGAAAGCTAGCTTTTGGCATAGTAAAACATCTCTGAAACAGAACTGGACAAAATAATGTTGTAAAAGTTCATTTCTTGACACTCTTGGAGCTCATCAATCCAAAGTACTGTTTTCCTTTATTTATATAATTCTAACTTACAGGTTCTTTGCCACTGTGTAGTTGTAAATCTAATAACATGATTGAAATTGCTCGATAATCTTCTGTCTCGAGCTTTTCTTCATTTCAGATTCATTGTGTCTGTTATTAAACCCAGCTGTCGATGCTTCTGAACAAACTGATTTCTGAATTAACTCTGCATTGTGTTCAATAATAACGCCACTTCTGAATTATCATGGGCTGCTCCCAATTTACTTTCAGATAACTAAAAGCTGTCTTTATTTCTATCCAAGTTGCCTGCTTTATTTCCCAGAACACAAGGATGTGATTTCATTCATGCTGCTCTAGGGGGTCTGGAGTTGATAATAATTTTTCTACATCTGCCCCCATCAGTGTCATCTTCCAATATCTGATGCTCCAGCACTTTTCCCTGGCTTTGCTCATTAGCATTCACAGAGTTGGTGCTATGTTGTGCTAGTCTGTCTGCCACAAACCATTCCCTAATGTTTTCCTGAGAATTCTGTAGAGGACCTGTGGGATAGTCTCATTCCTAGAGTACATTCCTCTTCTTTCTATAACCTTTTGTTCACATAAATTCCTTTCAAAATTAGTGTTACCTTTAAATCATGCACTACTTAAGTATTTAAATAGATTGTGTATTAATTAATATGAGTATCATTGAAATATTTTTAGTGTGTCTCATATATGGTGCATATACTAATTACTAAATTAAATTTAAGGACTTTAAAATAAACACCTCCATATAATATATTTTGGATAATTGATTCATGCGCTCCTCATATCTGCAAATAAAATATGTTTTTCTTACTTAAAAAAAGAAAAAAATCAGTAAAGCCAACCAAACAGAAAAAAAACTCCAAACAAGATGGACTTCAAATAAAAATACTGACCATGTTTGAACGTGAGGTCATACATAATGTTTTGCTTCTTTCTTTCATCAAAACATGGCATTGCTAAATTCAATAGGAAGAGTCTCTCACAAAAATTTAGGAGGAAAAAAGAGAAAAAACAAGGAAAAATGTAAAGGATTTACAGTAAACCCCCATGACAATTTAAAAGATTTATCTTGTTTATCCCCACTAAGGTTCATTTCAGGACATTCTAGGCTCTTAATAGTCTTTTTAAAATTAGTATTGACCTCAATTTATGAGAACTGTATATATTTCCCCTTGGCAAGAGCAATAATTTTAATCTGATCCTACAGCTTTTCCCTTGCTGACGTAAAATTATTCTCCATTTGCTAACTGAGATCTTTGTGGACTGTTTTTTTTTTTTCCTTTTTTTATTCTTTTGAGGCATTCTTGTGGTAATTTCAGTGTAGTAGCAAACCTGAGCAATGGACCTGGCAAAAAGTGTTTGTCACTTTACTAATCAATAGCATTAATTAAACAGGGCGAAAATTTGGTGTCCAAGGTGTACCTATTTGCTTAAAAAAGTAGTGGCAAGATCTTTCATGTTAGTGTTGCCTTCACAGAGCAACAGATTTTTCCTACTTGATTTTGAAGGTTGGGCTCAAGGGTCTCAGAGGTCTTTTCCAACCTCAATCATTCTGTGATTTCACCTAGCTGCATATAAGTCAAACCTTTGCACTACTTGCCAGTGGGTTTTCTGTTTACTTCCTTCCTTTTTGTATAGGACTTTCCTCTATGCAGCACAGTTTGGATGCTGTGTAAAATTTTCAGACAAGTGCTGAGGCCCACTCAACAAAAGCATGAGTCTTATTGATGATGTGTCAAATTACTGTTCTGAGAGTAGACCTTTTAGGTTGCATTCAGCCTTTAATTTGACTGAATTTAAATAGCATAAAACGCCTTTTAGTTGGAACTTGGCTTGCATATTACGTCTCTCATTTCAATGAAAAACATTCAGATGCAAATACGGTTTGTTTGGACTGAGTACAAATGCCACTATCATGACTGATGAAGGCTTTTGATCACACATCTACAAACTGAAACC
This sequence comes from Catharus ustulatus, assembly GCF_009819885.2. NCBI lineage: Eukaryota > Metazoa > Chordata > Aves > Passeriformes > Turdidae > Catharus > Catharus ustulatus. The sequence continues at coordinate 6,166,773 of NC_046222.1, read as the reverse complement.
TTAGAAAGGGAGAGGCTATTTGGACTGGCATCTGCAGTGCCATGAATTATTTAGTTCCCATTATTCATAAATCTCTTTGAAGAGAAGGCGTATGAGGTTTTTAAGGAGGAGTAGTCATAGTTGTGTTGCCAGTTTCTATTTATGCTGTGACTGACTGCGTGTGCAAACTTCTTCTAAACTGCAAGGATTGTGCTGAATGGGAAAGTGTTGTGTGGCTGAAATGATCAGGAATGTCCCTGAAAGGCTTCTTGAGTTTCCTGGGATAACTGTGGGGTGTTCTGTCATTCCTGTCTGCTTTGGTGGGCTCCAGGAGGTGTGCAAGGCAAGAACATGCCTGTAATATTTGGTGAGCTATGCACTTAGTTGTTAGGACGTGGTGACTCTTGCAGGGCACTTGTTAACAGCTGGAGTTTGCTCTGTACTCGTTCACTGAATTACAAATGTCTCTGGGCTGTGCCCTGCCAGCCAGGCAAGAACAGCACCAGCACCCTCCTTTTCGTGTTCTTCTGCTCGGTGCCTTTTATTGTGCAATGTTTGTGCTACAGACGGGTGGCATTCCAGAATATCTGCCTTTCCAGTGGTGATGGAAGCTAACACTGCATAGAAACCCTGCTCTGCTCTGAAGGGAGTCTGTGTGCTTGTTTTGCTCAGTGCAATTGTGTAATAATGTTGTCTGGAAGATGCATGGTGGTAGAGGTGTCAAGGAACGAGTTACAAATACCCAACAGTGTCTTGTTTATTTGCCTTGCAGACTAGTTTGGTGTCTGGGGGAGTAAGGGATATGGGGCTATGTGTATATCCATTTTGGGGATTTGTTTGTTTGTTTTTCAGTAGGATTTCAGACTGCATTACTGAGGAATACCTCAAGTAATGATTTGCCTGGCATATGTCCTTCCAGGGCATTATAAAACTCACATTGGGAGAAAAAGTACTGGGAAAACTCAACATGGAGCTGATGTACAGTTCAGAAATGTACAGAGTTCACAGATCCTTTCTTTACCATAACACATTCATCATTGTAGGAGTAGTAGGAATAGTTCAGTTCCTAAGTCTTAACTAAGAGGATTACCTGAAGAATCACATAATTTTCTGTAAATAATCACTCTGACTGTATGTAGTCTTTAATTTCCTAAAATGGTATTTTTTCTTATGTTATTCAATTTTTTTATCAAAAGTATTCCATCTTGTCATCTTTCCACATTATCATTTTTCATTTCTTTTTTACCTCCCTGCTTTTTAATTTTACTTGGCTTTGAAAAACTGGGGTTTTTTGGTCATCTATAATTTTCAACTTAGCCTAGTATATTAACTACCCACCTGTCTTAGACTCAGTTTTTGAGATGCTATACTACATACAAGCCAGAATCCTTCAGTCTTTTCTTTTTCAATTCACCAAAGCAGGAGAACTTGCAGAAGTGCGTTTTTCTCCCTTCATTTATTTCCAGCAGTCACTCAGAAGCTTTTTTGGTGCTGCATCTACACTGGTCCGTGGACCATTGCTGATGTGTGTGTTTGCCAGCTGCTTGTGCTGACTGCACTTTCACTGTGGATACTCACCCTGCTAAAGATCTTCTCTAATAAATCCTTATTTTGATGACTCTCTGGCAAAACTGGGCTGGTCATGAAATGGATCTGGTCTGGTTTTGAGCTATGGCCAATGTGTACATCTACTGTAAACATAGATCAGTTCTTAAATGATTCTTGCCTACAAACAGTTTCAGTACAGTGGGCACATAATTCAAGGAGGAACAGAAATGTGTTTAATGCTCAGAGCAAATCAAAATGGGGGTCTTGTCCATATTAAAAATATAATATTTGGAACAATTATAGCTTTTGTTTGAAACTTTCATTTCTAAGATTTGTAAACAATGTTTGAAATTCTCAATTTAGTGCTACCCTTTTCTTTTTCCTGTCTGAAAAACATAATGGTTGCTTTATGAGTTTTCATATTCTGAATACACAGGTATATGCTTGTGGATTCTGGTATTCATTCTTGCTGTAATTAATGGCTTGTGTTTCTTTATATAAGAAAAGTGTGGGAATGGGCATGAAATCTTAAGTCTGGAATTGTGAATTGCTTTGATTTGTTATAGAAGTACTAAGATTTAGGTCATAGATGTCCATTTAAACCTAAGAACATCCAATTGTTTGAGCTCTGCACTGAGTTTATTATGGTATTTTTTTCCTCTATCTTGTCAGTTATCTAAGTTTGTTTCTTAGTATCTGGAAAAGTCTAAATGGGTAATATTTGGGTAATAAAAAAAAATCTTATTTTTCTGTTTAAGGTTTTAATTGCCTGCCCTTTAAGGTATGTGCTTGTTTCCACATGCTTCAAGCATTGTCCCAGTGGTCCTTAATGCACAGATTAACCTTATTAAGAAAGCATTTCATACAGATGATCTGTATGATTGTGGTGCAACACTTCTTATCCAGAGACACCAAGGGCTATAATTCAAAATAAATAAATAAAGAGGGAAAGTAATCATGCAAAAACCACACCAGCTGCCTTTTGATAACCTTCTTAGAGCTTCCAGTAGCTAATAAGTAAGCAGAGGTAATATAAGGAGAGTACCAGCTGTTTGTCTGCATTGCTCCTTACTTTGGATGATATGGAGGTGTTTTTTGGGAGGAGAAGGGGGATTGTTTGTTTGTTTATTGCTGGTTTTGTTGGGGGTTTTTTGTTGGGTTTTTTTTGGGGGGGGTTAACATTTCATGCAGGCTGCACAAGAGCTTATTTTCAAATACAAGAACCCTAAACATTTGTGGGTTATCAGACCTGTGGACTGTGACCAGAAAGGAATGCGTATGAGCAGAGTAGACCAAGGAAATTTATATTTGCAATAAGGTAGGACAGCATATACTTTATCAAAAGCCATGACATGAATGTCACAGGTGGCTCTAGGATTGAGAGAAATGGACAAGGCATTGTTTGAGGTGTTTTGCATGTATTGATCTGCAGATGTGAAAAGAACCAAAAGCTCACTGCTTACAGCTGCTTGTGCCCAGTCACAGTTACCTGATGACAGACAATTAAGTACTTTGGTAATTGTTTCCAGGGGGGATCTTTTCCTTTCCCTTTATTCTGGAGACCTGACAAAAACACAGAAACTGTGCAAGTTTGTGTGTATGCACATTTTGTATGACTAACAATTCTGATATCTTCTTTGAGGGGATGAATGAATATCAAAGCTTTTCAAATATTTGTTCTAAGTTTTGAAATAACTGTGAAAGAGATCTGAGAGCAGAGCTGAGGACATGTATCTCTGCCTGACACAACCCTGCTTACAGCCTATCCCTGTGCTTAATTCTGCTACTCCTGAGCTGTCTTTATGCATACTTCTTAAAACCTTCTGTTACCTTGGTAAAATGAAATATGAAAATTGTATTTACTCTTCTTCATAACATAAATTATTGATTTGCACGCAAAATTTCTCTGATGTTTTATTGAAAGCTAGTTTATGATAAAATTGCTTAGTTGCAACTTGCATTGCTTGTAGAAGTTACCTTTCCAGCTGCATTAAAACATGCATAAAGTTGGCATTTTGGGGTGGGCAAACAGTCTTATCTCAATGGTTTTAGGAAGACCCTTTAGGACATGATTATATTCATCTTCTATTTTCACTGTACTGTAATATACTGTGTTGTGTGTTTCCAGCTGCTAATGTGAATCATCTACAGCTGGAATCCTGAACTCTGGTGATGTTTAGATTATAAGATGCTTCTGCTGATCTCCATCATGCCAGTCATAATGAGTATTGAGAACAAAATTACTATATTTATACCCTACTTTTCAGAAAGAAAATGGAGCTGCATGTTTTCCAATGTCTTGTGATTAGTATTGCATAATAAATGTTGTTGCATGTGATAATCTAGTCACGGTTTTAAAACTGAGGAAGGCAATAAAGTGCAAGTTGGAAAACTTATGTTGAGAAAATTTAGATTATTTTTAAGCATACAAGAGGAATAATAAATCTTCAGTTTTGCAAAGAGTTGCATTAAAAAAGTATGCATTCTGTAATTTGAATTCCTGGAAGGAATGAGAAGGGTGAAGGAATTGCACCAGTCTCCTACATATAATGGTTGAGTTATATATCAGCAAAACAATTTAATATTGAGAGGGACAACTGTGCACTGAAAGAGGTGATCAGAAGACCTTTTGAAGTCCCCATCACCAAGGGTTTTAACAATACATTAGGCAATCTGTTAGGAGGGGTCCAAAGACAACTCATGATGCTTCAAACGAGAGGATGCAGTGGCTGACGTCCTCACAATCCTTCCAATTTGTATTTTTTGGTCCCTTTTTCAGTTATATCTTTAACACTATTTTAGGTTTCTGAAGGAAATTACCTGATGTCCTTTTAAGAGCTTGTGTTGTAGATACAATGATGCAGAGATAGAACACAGAATAAATAGAATAAAAGGAGGTCATGTGTTTGAATTCCATTTAGTTACATATGACTGCACAGATTTTTAATGGTATATACACAAAGAGAGGAAGGCTTATTTGAGAATTTATGCATTCTGATTGTATTTGCAAATGCCACTGTGGTATTTTAGGAATCTCCATGAGAAGAGTGTGCAGAACTTATGTATAAAAATTATATTCACTATAAAATGCAAAGACATATCAATAAAGAGAATCAAGGGAAAGATCAGAAAATCAGAAGCAAACAAATTTATCTATGCCAAAGGATCAAGGTTTCTTTAAAACTGCATCCAAAGCTGAAAGAATTCCCAAATCCCATGTTTTTGTGTCATCTGTTGGCCATTCTTCAAGTCTAAGCAGCAGTGTCTTCCTGAATTCAAGAAACTCAAATTCTCACCATGAATTTCAAGTGATGGTGCTGCTTTGTTTCTCCTTCAGTGGCTTTTGGGAAGTGCTGGTTTTGAAAAGGAGGGTGGGAAGGATTCTGCGTTGCAGCACATGGGGTTTGGACGGGTGTCTAGTCTGTGAGAATCTAATAATTTGCATTATTTTCTGGAGGAGATGTTTCTGCTAGGGGTCTTCTGTCACACAGAGGAGCTTTTCCAGTGAGAGATTTAGAGCTGGCATTTAGGTGACCTAAATGATCAGTGATAATCCGTCAGTTTATCCAGAGGGAAAAAATGCAGTTGTTGTCATCATCATCTTCATCCTAAAATTAAAAAGAAAATTGTAAATGTAGGCAGTGTAAAACTAAGTAATTCTTTTCTCTTTTCTCTTTATTTATTTGTTTTGTAATTTTTTTAAACTGGAAATCTGAGTTTAATGTTGGATGTGTTGCGGAGCAAAGCTGTGTGATTGTTGTTCTTTGTTTCCTCCTGCTTTGTGGGGTGGGGGATGTTTTTTTATGCTGCTTCTCTGATCATTTTTCATACTCTATGATCCTAAAGGATTTTAAGGCTGGAGTAAAAAATACAGGTTAATAAATTCGTCCATATGACTGGTGGTGTATTAATTTTTTATTGAAGATGAGAGGACCTCCAGAATTGCTGGAACTGTAGGTTACTGTATTTAGGAGAAAATCAATGCAATATACTTTATGAATGTGACTTTCATCTTTTCTCTTTTCTTCTTGAATAGAGTATTTAGTCATTATGAAGTTTAAATATTTTACTGTTTGTTGTTCTTTCTGTGATTGTAGAGCATCCAGTAGGTGAAATGAGAACAATACTGACCTCAAACCTTTCACTTTCCTTTTTCTTTCCCCTTATTTTTTGAAATAAAAGGTTAGGTTAGCTGGATATCTGGGGAAAATGCTTTTTCCTTTTTTCTATTTTTATTGAGCTATTGAAGTAATTGTATGGATGTGGTTTTCTCCAAAGACAAAAGACAAAACTCCAAATCGAATAATAAATCACATATAAGAGAAAAATAAAATAAAAGCTATATCAAATCTGTCTAAAAGTGTCTACAAAATAGAACAGTGTAGAGACGACTGAGTGTGGAGAAAATATTGAACAACTTGTAGCCACCATTTATCAAAGAATGTAATTTAACAATTGTTGGCATACAAAAAGCAAGAAGTCAGGAAGATGTATCACAGAAAATAAAGCACAATATATTACTGATATTTGAGAGCAAGGGTATATTATGGTTTTTGAAATTTGAATCTAGGCTTTTACATGCAGGAAGTGATTTTTAAAAAGATTGTTTCAGCAGCACAGCTATGGCAGGATTACTTGTCTGATTTAAAAATGCCCTAAAAACATTAGTTCTGTGAAATTTAGCTGCACCTGGCACAGTTTTCCTCCCATTTTCAGATCTCTCATAGTGGGACTCCCCTGAGATCACTGACCTTGTGTTCTTTCTGCTCTGTGATCCCCTCACTCACAGACCTTTCCCTGGTGGCCAACCCTTTTGTTTTACATATGCTGTGACCACAAGAGCCTTCAGAAAATACAATACTGTTTAACCTTGCTAGAGAAAATAGAAGACATTTATTTCTTGGCTTTACCTAGAAATCTAGTAGCTCTGTCATGCCTTTCAACCTGACTTCTGAAAATATGGTCTTTCTTCCTTCTTTGTTTTTCTTTCTTCTCTGGTCTTCAAATTTTTACCTTGAGTTCCAAAAAGGTTACTGTTCACACTTTTCTGTGATATGCCTCCCTGTCCAGAATAATTTTCCTAAGAAAGACAAGACAGGGTCACTAAAGAAAAATGCTGTTGTAAATGTTCTTTTTTTTTACAGATATCCCTGAACATAGGAAAATAATAGAAGTAATTTATTTTTATCCATTAACTGATTGACTTCTTAATTGAGACAAAGAAAGTATGACAACCAGCCACATATAGCAAATTCCAGTTTTTAGGTTACATTGTGCCCAAAATTTATTACTGACCAGTCCTAAACCATTTTGTTTGTATTACAGAAGTTTCAAATCAGTGTCCTGATACAGTAGTATATAAATATACTACTTTGAGGTGGTAGACTCACTGTCTTGGAGAGTTTCTTTCTTATGACAGCAAGCAAGTAAGTCTAGGTGGGAAAAAAGAGAATGTATTATGTGAAATGTGGATAAATCAACAGACTTGCTGAAGATTTAAAGCAAAAATGGGTTCTTTGACTATAAGGTTTGTTGAAACCTACAGTCTTTTTTCACTGACATAAGTGGCATAAAAAACTGAGTTTTACCATATCTGATGGTCCAACCAAAGCCTCAGCTTCCCTCTGCTAAAATTCAGTCTTGATGATGCTCATTCAAAACATTTGTCTATGTTTGTCTTCTATAGCTTTTCATGTAGTAATAAGATGTGGGTAAAATTTTTCAAACACAGTGGATATAGGTTGAAAACTGTCTTCTCTTTACAGTGTGACAAGGAGAGTAAAGAGCGAAGAGAGGAAAATTCTTTCAGCTTTAAAAAAAAAAACAAAAAAACACCTCAATGATAAAAATGAAAGAGAATTTTCCCTCATGCTCAGTTTCAGAAAGAGGGAAACAGCTGCAGCTAGTTGCCTTCTGTAGGCAGAATTATATTTTGAAATACCATTTTCAGCTAATTTGGCTGTTGTGCAGTTTGAACTTTATGAATTGACTTGTAATTGGACCATGCTGTCAATGGGAAAACTTACAAGTATGGAACATGACATTTTTAAGAAGGTTACTGTCATCTAGTCCTCCATTAGTGGATTTGCAGAGAGTTATAATTGGCCTAACAAGCCTAGTAACCTGTCCTACTTCCAATTATAATGTACAACCTCATTTATATATTTTCTTTATTTACTGATGGGTAATAATTCTCTGCCTAGTGCACATGCTTCAAAATAAAGCTGTCTCATCATGGAATGTGAGGGTTCTTTTAATATACATTCATATATGTGCCCATACATGCAAATTATATCACTTGCACATGCATATAATTGTGTGTATATAAATCCTGAAGAGTTCAAGAACATATATATTTTTAATGCATGTATTTATACACACAAACACATATATTTTTATTCTGTTTAATGAAGTACAAAGTCTCCTGTTGCTTTTAAATTTCTGGTGGGGACAGGGAGATAGTGTTGTCTCCAGACCTTTGTTAAGTTTATATGATTACTCTGGCTAGAAGTGATAATACATTCATGTAGATGTAATTCTTGTGACTAAAAAAAAGAAGGAGGCTTGTAAGAAAAAGAACAGGTTGATGAACTCAGTGCATTCATTATCAACTTAGATTTGCATGAAGGAGAAACTGTTCACTTTTATAAAATCAGAATGGCATCATTAATTTTGTTTACTACACAAGCAATTTTTAGCGCGTGTGAGATTTACGGGCAGTTTGCAGGTGAATAGCTCTTGTTAAACAGCCCCATGGAAAGAGCTCTGCAGAAGCATCTGCACTCTCTGTACTTCCCCAAAGCAGAATTTTTGTGTTGTTTTCACTGCAAGGAGCATGTTGACAAGTCACAATGGTGAGCCTGGAAGTAAAGGAGGGATTAGTGAAGAAATTAAATAAAAAAGAGAAAATAAAAGAGGGGAAAAAAATCCCAAAAAGCAGCTAGGGAACTGATATTTTGATGCATTCATAAAGTTAAAAGTTTCAGGTTTTCAACCATTTCTTCATACATGGCAACTTGGTCTTTATTGCTATGCACTCCTTGCTTGTTTTAGTAAAGCCTAACTGGTGAGACTCCAGACTGAAAAAAAAAAAAAAAACCAACCATGCAAACCTTTTAGGTATGAGCAAGAGAAGGAAAGACACCAAAAAAGGGTTTGGTCTTTCTCCTTTTCTTTTACATCTTTTGGTCTCAAGCATAGCTGCCTTTGAATTGTTAATGTAGCTCTGCCCTACAAGAAGGGCCAGCAGAAGAGGAATTACATATTCTGGGCTTTTTTTTTCATGGAGATGCTCTTGAATGAATGCCTTCTCAGAGTGTACTTGAGAATTTAGAGAGGTATGGATTGTTCTTTTTGAGTAATTTAATTAATTCCATTAACAGAGTAATTCCATTAACAGAGAGATTCTATTCTAATTTTGGGTTCTGAGTAATATTTTATTTCAACAACATTATCATATGAATAGAAAACAATGGTTCTGTTTATTTTGGTGATAGAATGGTTGTTACTGAAACATTTTAAACTACAGTCTTAGTTTTTGTTCCCTGTTGGACATGAAGAACTACCACATGACAATGTGTGGATTCAGGATACTCAATGAAGGCTGCAGCGCCTGTCCCTGTTTCTCTCAGTTTGGACTTTGGTCACTGTTGGTTAAAATATCATCTGTTCCTTTTTGGTTTGCATGCTCCATTATGGTGCAAGAACAATCTGAAGATACAGGCTTCAATGAAGAAAAGTAGTGATTGTATAGCAGATTATAAATCATTGGGGTATCTGCAGATTAACTGATGCTTATTTGCATCAGCTTCACAGAAGAAGAATGATGTTTCAAGAAAGAGGAGCAAGGGGATGAAAAAATATTTAGGTTCTTCAGAGTGTACTTTTGGCAAGGCAAATTGTGCTTTAAGTTTTAGAATTCACTAATGTGTGTGCATGTGTTCTCACCTACTTGTGACTAATGATTCGTGATTTTTCTGCACTCCTCACCTTCTCTGCTTTTTTGAGTGTGTATTCTGGTGCATTTCCCAACTTCTCAACAACACGAGGTTTCTGACAGAATCATAGATCTGAACTCTCTCCCAGCACAGCAGTGTCTCTAATAAATAGGTCAAATAATCTTAGAAACGGTGTTTGTTAGCTTTGAATCGATAGTGATGAAGTTTCTCTGTGTTCTTGCTTGCTCAAACTTCTGTCTAATCTATCTTTGTTCTCTTCTTCTTGTGCAATCTTTTCCTTGCTTCCAGTGGCTGCTACAAAGAACAAAGCTAGAGGTGAGTTTCTGCCTGCACCCTTCAATTTGCATTGCATGGTTCTGCAGCCCACGCATTTTCTCCCAAGGTTGTTTCTGCTTCTCCAAAACAAAGAAAAATCTCTTTAGGTTCTGTGGTATGATAGATTGGTTCTTTACAATTTTGTAATTTCACCTAAGTGCATTGTTTATCAATCAGCACTGCTCATGCTGTATTTTGTTAATTGCTTTAATTTGGGAAGTTTTTAGGAAAAAGATAAAACTTAGTGCTTTGTAGTTAGATTTCTGACTTGCATTATAGCAATGTAGGGATATTGATGGCATTTTAATCGAAATGAAGATATTGCATAAAAATGCTCATAAATATGTAAATGTAATTTATATTTTTTATCTCTAGTCATAGTCATAAATATCTGAACAGAGAACAATGAACTCCTAAGTGTCTCCTAAGCATTCCCTGTCTTTTCACACTAGTATAAATGATCATCACTGTTCCTGATAGCATACCAATATATAGAAGGGCATGCTATGATATCTGCAGAGATTTATGGCTTCAGAGCAGCAAGGTGATTGCCACAAATCAGTGTTACAAAGAAGTAAACCTTTCAGAACTAATCATGTAAGGTCAGCAGTGCTGTAAACCATTTCCTGAATTTCAATGAAGCAGTGATGTAGCAAATTTAAGCTGAGGGATGTATTTTGACTTACAGATAAACATGAATTGCTGCATACGTCTTTATATATACAGATGCATGTGCATTTATATGTATGAACATGTATTTTCATAGAAAATAATGAAAATATGTGTTTTACTATAATTTTTATATTATTTTTGGTGGATAAATTTGTCTGAAAATTAAATATCAGATTTTAAGGCAAAAATCTGTGCTAGTTTACATGTATATTGGAAGTTAAGATTCACAACGTTTGCAAAGTTCAATTCCATACGTTGGTTAGCTTGAGGTTGTTGAATGGTAATAGTTGATAGTCAAAGAAAGCACAGCCAATTGAAGGTGTTTATGAATTAGAATAATTAAACCAATAATTAAAATACAGCCCAGATTTGTTGGTTTTTGGTTTTTTTTAAAAAAAAAATCTTTGCATGGCTTTTTGTAAGATCTTTTATCTCAGAAACTTTGCATGTGCTGGGTGACATGAATGAGGGGAGTGAACAAAGTCAAATTCATCTATTTGCCTATGCATGCTTTGAAATTTGCTTTACTCCTTTCTGTACTGTTTTGTATTCAGCTGTGATGCTGTGTAACAGTGGTCAAGACTTTGAGACCTTCATAATTAATGAAAAAAACCCAAACCAAAACATCCACAGAAGCGACTTTTCAGCACAAATAAACACGATGTCATCAGCGTTCAGTGATTAGTTGACATTCCCATATATTGCCATTCAAACAGAAACTGCCCTGGAGGCACAGGAATTGTAGGATGAGTCAGAATTAGTCACCACTCATCTGTGAACATTAGCACACCCTGATTTCAGAAGTGCACATGAATACTGAATGCACTGCTGAAGCTCTGCATGCTGAACGAGGTTTGACACCAGGATCTGAGTTATCTTTGGAGATCTCTTGCTCAGCTGCACAGTGCCTTCAAGAAGTCCTAAACTTTTCCTTCAAATCTGAACAGCCTTGTGATGAAAGCACCCTATATCCACAAGGAATTCAGTCCTGCAATAGTTCAGTCTTTCACCAAAGCCACAGGACCTATTTTATAATCTCCTGTGGTGGAAGACGTGAAGTAGATGATGCTTCACTGCTTTTCTCATTACTCTGTCTAAGCAGTAAAGCAAGGTCTGTTCCTCCTTTTCAGGTCTAACAGTTCTCTAATATGGCGCTGGAAACATCAAATCAAAACTGAGAGAATTCTCTTTTGGAGGAATTTCTCTTTTGGCACTTATAATATGAAATCCAGCAGTCCTTTATGTCTTTACTCTTATGTATGGACCTTCATCTTTCCTTGCTGAAAGTCTGGGATTTGTGCTGCCATTTTCAGCAAGGCACAGTTGACCTCATGCCTGCCCTAAGATCTGAGGATTCCAGAGCACATTATTAAGTGATATTCTGTGGGATCACCTGTCTTTTGTTTGTGCATTGTTGGCATGGAAAAATTCCTGCTGGTTCCCACTTCCCTCCCCCTCCTTGTGGGATTGTGTGTAAACTGAACACCAGAGCCTTTGCTCTCAAACATTGCATTCAATGCTATTTCCTGAAGTATTTTCTCAGTCTTTGTTGAAGACTGCTTGTATTAAGTGCTGTAAAGCAGCTGTTGAACTGTCTACTTTAGCCTTGCTTTGAGGCACTTAGATTCAATTTAGGTTGAAAGGTCATCTGCTCTGCAGGTCATTTGGACTGAGCTACCACGTAAGTAAAACCCACTTAAATCTGTTTGCTCACAGCCTTCCAGTAAAATTGAACCATCTCAAGGATTTCACGGCTCCAGGATGGATTTGCACTATGATTGCTTGATTTTACCATGGGCTTCTTTCTTAGACTTTTGATTACCTGGAAGAAGCTCTATGAAGTTTTTTGTGGTCTCCAGAGGGAGTAAATACTTGGATTTTGCACAGAAAAGTCCTTCCTTTGGACTCCTGGGCAGAAGCTACCACAGGATGTTTATGAGGAGAATACTTGGGACATTTCTAAGAAGTCTAGTTCAGAAGGATTTGAAGGGATTGGGGGGACAGGGAATGAAATGACCATGAAAATGGTCATTGATGGCACTTAATTTGATGAAACAGAAACTGAAGATGCCACCTGAAAATCTCAGACTATCAGATTTTTTTTTTTCAGTGCATGGATATTTTAAATACCATTTCTTAATGTACCAGATGAGATTTGTTTAACTTGATCTCTATAAGAACATTTCCTCTAGCAGAACACCTGTTTGAAGATTTCTTGACCTCTTAAGAGGTGCTATTGTGACAATTTTGGGACAGTATTTTTTCAGATACCTTCTGGCAACAGTTAAATTGGTTTCCAGCCTCAGTGGTCTTACCAGATCTCCTCATGATGTGTCGATTTTCAGCCAGCAAGTGGAAGAGAGGGCCAAGTGTCTTCATTCAAATGTAGTTAGTTGAGGAATGGAGTTCCATGCTCATAATTTTCAGTTCTTTGATACACTCAAGGTCATCTTCTGTTAAAAAGTTATTCCCAGAGCTGTCCCAAATCTTCTGTAGTTAAGTGATTGTTTTTTTGTCCTTCAAAGTATAAATTGGAGTTTTTGATAATGTTGACTGTGAGGTTTGTTGAGTTTTTTTGTTTATTTAATGGTACTTTTTGTTGTCATTACTTCTTTTTTTGGTTGGGAATACTGAGGATAGCAACTTCTTATAAAGAAAAAAAAAGAATATGAAGACCATCTTCTGTTGCAGGAGGGGAAAGCAACCCCTCCAGAAAATTCTATCATCTTCTTGTTGAGAAGTACAACATTCCTTCCTGATCCTAAGACTCTTGTGGCACACAGATTAGAAATGGTGACATTTCCAAGAAGATTCCTAAGTCCCCAAGAAGAAACTTTTTGGAGAGGGGAAGATGTGACTGCTTTAATATTGCAGGATTCATACTATTCAATCTATATAAAAACCTGTTGGATTGGTAACCATTTCTGCCATGCTTCTTTCCCCCAATTTAGCTATGATTGAAACACTATTTTAATTTTTTTTTTTTCTCAGGGGAAATACCATTTTTATCATAGTGCCACTGCTTCTCATAGCAAAGCACTGCTGTAGTACCCACACAATGCTGTATTCTATATTTAATGCTATATTCTCTCTGAAAAACTGGCATAAAAGCTGTACTTCTGATGGTTCTAGGGGATGTCCTTTTAATGGGAGATAATGCCAAGCTTTTTTTCTATTTTAGTATTACAGTTTTAAGTACTGTATGTGTCTTAAACTCTATCTCACTTGCCTCACAAGTTGGATATAACAGCACTGGTTTTTGTACCCTGGTGGATATCCAGGGCATTTTTTGTGATGTGTCTTTTTCTTGACTTCCATTGCATCTGTGTCCCAAAGAAACTCTTTTTATTTTTGAGTACCATGGAAAAACATTTCTTTTCTTTCAGTCATTTATTCTACAAATGCAGAAGTACATTGTTTCTGCCTTGCATTTAAAAGAGGACACTGATTCTCCTTTAGAAACATAAGACTGAATTTAGCTTTAACAATGCTACTTAAGGCTTACATCTCAGTCTGTAATGTAAATCATCATAGCAGTTGATGCACTGTCTAAAAGCATCTTATCCAGGAGGCCAAGATCACTCTGGACTTCATTCACTTGATTTATTTTGTTTGTTCTCATTATGTCAATGAAATTGGTATCAGCTTATTTGAAGCTTAAGTCAGGAGGGATCATGTGAAGAGTGCTGTGCCAACACACTGTTATTGCCTAGACAGTCGTGCAATTGCTTTATCTTTTAGTTAAGAATTTTTTTTTTTCCTCAGGACTTCACCAGATCTTCATCATTGGTCCTTTTCTACCCAGCCATCTCTTTGATTTTCTTGCAGCATATGATAAAGTTTATTGTGTATATTCTGCATAAGTATATTTTTAAATATATAGGTAAAGAATAAGTTTCATTCATAGCAGAGTTTTGACTGAAAACCATGCAAACCAGGAGAAATTTTGTGGGCCAGAACTTGTCAACACAATTGCAAGAACTACTGGGTCTAAACCTATGTTTAAGTTCTCTCTTCAGTACATGGAATTAGCCAAGTATATTTCTCACTCAGAAAATTATTGTAGAATTAAGTCAGTAACACAGCAGCTGTCCATGTAAGGAGCAGGATGAAATAAATGTACACAAAGGAGACCCAAACACAATTATTTTTCTTATTTGCATTATCTTCACAAAGTTCTCATCTATTCAGTTACTGGCATCAGTCAGGCATTAGCTTTGCTGTTTCTTTTTTTTTTTTTCTTGTTGAGGAATAGATAGCTCAGGGTATCATCTGCAAAAATGACACTGCAACATATTATGGCAAAAGTTGTGAACAAGTGGAAGTGTATAGATGTTGAAAGTGTGAATCCAATATAGAGCCTAGGGAAACTCCATAAATCAGTAGTTTGGAGGAGCATTTATTTATGGTTATAAGCTTTCACCCCTGAGACATGTAGAAATAAAAACCTGTCATATTCCACCTTTACTACAAGGTCATTACAAAAAGCTTGCCAGGACCGTTGTAGTAGCATAGCGGGATCTGAAACCTGATTGAAATTTTTCAGATATTTCAGTGCCATTGAAGTAGAGGAGCTCTGCTTTGTGAAACCTTGTGATGTTTTTATCCAAAATACAGTTTCAACTTCTAAAGGTATAATTTTCATATGTCACTTTAAGGTATTAAAGACACCTTTAGTATTTATAAGTGGTTGTACTTTAGAGAAATAACAAAGCCAATGTAGCCTTAATAACCATTCTTTTGCTGTCTCTTTGGTATTTCCTCCCCTGCAGTTTAGTCACTGCTGCCAGTATATAAAGCTTGTGCTTTCCTCCAAGGATTAAACTCTCTCCACTGGTTAAACTTGTGAGGATGGATTTCAGTTTTCCTCCATGATTTCTCACGGACGTTAAGGGTCGGAGTTTTTCTCATATTCAGCATTTCTGATGAGGAGGAAAGTGGTGATGTAGAACCAAATGTCATGCTTGTCTGTGAAGACAGTCCACAAAGAAACAAAAAACCAGAAAAGTTTGGAAGTGAAAAGGTTTTGAAAATGACCATGTTAATTAAGAACACAGAAGGACTGTGAAGGTTTAAATTTAAAATTGTGTTGGGACTTTGTTGATTTTTTTTTTTATATCCTCTTAAATGCAAAAGTTCACGTTAGATCAAGACACTAGATTATTTCATGGTTTAGTTTTCCATTAGATAATGTAAGACATTATAATTTTTTCTCAAAAAATCATGCATATCTACTTAAGTATATTATAATTATGCCTCTTGTAGTAAGAGATTTGGGAGAGAAAGCAGTTGCCTGAGTTCTAGAGGGTCTCTTAGAAAAATCACAAAATATGTTCCTGTCCTTTTTTTCCTTCCTTACGAATTCCAGCTGTATTCCTCAGGGAAAAAAGCTGGAATCATAATGATGATAATAGTTCTTAACAAAGTTGCTAACTGCTCTTTACTCTTTCTAATTATACTTGGGAAATACTGGCCCTTAACATCTGTAAGATCTTTCCAGTGTTGAGAGAGCTGAAATTTCCACGTCGTGAATGCAGTCAAAATGCTCACCATCGTGGTTCCTGCCAGAATTCTTCTGCCATTCAAGGACCCAAGTCCTGCTACATAAAAAGGAGACCAAAAACATGAATCAGGTTTCCATTTTTAAGTGGAGCAGTGCTAGAAGCAGCAGATTGACAAGTCCTCTCTACTACTTTTGATGCAATTTATTCTGTTTTCCAGAAGAGATGCAAAAATCAGTATTATCAGCTGTGATCCTATAACACACTCACTGAAGTTGCAGGTTATTATGGAATAGAGGTGCTCTAACAGCACAGAAATAGCAAAGGAAGGCACAAACCCCACCTGAAATGAGATCTGTGGGGGCAGGCTATTGCTGTCAACATGTCCTTTTTATTTCAGAGGCATCTACACTGAGCCAATGTGTCAGTCATTTATTGGCTAAATGTTTTTTAGCCAATTTGGGATGGTGTAAGGACAGTGTCTGTTATCAGGCTTGTGAAGTGCAACACAGCTTTGGGAGGGGACTCTAGGGAGGATGTTCCACTCTGAGGTGAAGCTGGTTATCTTTGACTAAAGCATTTTGTCAGTTCTTATTCCCCAACTCCGAGAGGCCGCTCTTCCCTCCACAATGGCTAATACAAATTCTGATTGCCTTTCTTTTCTTTCAATTTTTCTGTGCTCATTTGGGTGAGACTGTCAAAAGCAGTGTGTTAGGAGAGCTTGCCATACTTGAATAGAACTCTGCTGGAAGTGTGGTTGCTTTATTTGCCATTTGGATGGATGTGCTGCTGTAAATCTGGTCATGGTTTTGAGCCTTGGGCCCTTATGACTATCTGCAAAGAAATTCCAAAGGCAGTGCGTTGCATTTCAGACACATATTGCTGTGTGCTGGCTCAGTTAAGTAATTTGTCAGATTCCAGTCAGACAAAACACTTTGCTTCAGAGTCTAGACTGTTGATTTAGGCACAATCAAAAGGATACAGTGAGTTCCCAAGACGTGTTCATCATATATTCTATATGCTGTAGAATTGTTGGACATGAGTGCCTAATATCTGGCAGGTGGATGTGGCTGCTGCTCTGAGGCAGGTTGTCAACTTCTTTGTCCTAAATATCTAAATTTCTCAGCTTCTATTGAAGTTTTGGGTTTGTTTGTTTGTTTGTTGGGGTTTTTTTGTTTGTTTGTTTTTTTTTCCTTATAGAGAAAATGGAATTGATAATAATACTTAAATACAGGAGAAAAGGTAATAGTTGGTGTACAGGTTAAACCCATGGTCACTGATTTTTGTATTTCTGAAGATACAGACACTTTTAAATATACAGGCTTTTCTTTCAAGCTTAGTTTTGTTCCAGTGTGCTTTTATAACAAAAGGAAGTGGGAAAAGTGCTTTAATTTTTTTTTTTTCTCTTCAAATGCTCTTTTGAAAACCAGAGGGCTTATAATGATTCTCCACATTAGGTCAGATCTCAAGATTTGTTCCTTAAATCTCTGTATGAGATCAGATCACCAGAGAATTTATTTTACTTGAGTGGTCAGTGAAACACACAGTGTTTAAATGGCTGAGGATTCACCACCACTGCAACCATTTAAGGTTTTATGTTGATTCTAACTTGTTTTCTTGGTAGAAGCAGAAAGGCCTAAATCAGCTAAGACTTTTTCATGTCTGCTATTAGAGTTTCATAGGGATCTCTAGTTCTTTTTAAATAAGCATTATGCTCAGCATGCCTCTGGGATTCTTTCAAGGGCTAGTAGCTTCAAGGTCTTCCTCACATTTTAATTATGGGCTGCATACAAAGGAAAAGCAGTGGCAATCACTTGAGAAGAGTCCTTTGGAGGGATTTTTGTTCCTGTGCTGTTCATAAACTACTATTAAAAAAAACCCACCAAAATTGCTGTGATTAGAGATGTTCATGGGATGATTTATGTTGATCTGCTGGCCACAAGGTCTGATGGATCATTAGAGAAAAAGGAAAGAGAAATACTCAGTGTTCCTTTACCTGCACCTTAAATTGTTCATTCTGAATTAACATCTTCAAACATTACTCACCCAGTTGCAAACACCCAACTCCTTCTCTGTTCAGCTGATAAAGTGAAATTCATCTCTTATAAAAACTAGCTGGCAACACTACATTGTCTTTATGCAGCTTCTCATCTCATCTCATGTAAAAGAGCCAGAGCTCTGTTTGGAGTATCACAAATAATTGCAAATTTCAGAAGGATCCTCTGCCATTTGTGTTTTGGAAGCTGTTACTGGATCCCAGGAAACCAAACAGATGAATGAGTCTTTTCCTGTTTTCCTGGTTTTTTTTACAGATTGCTGCAACTCAAAGTTGCCTCCCAGGAAAGAAAAAAAATCTCAGGTTTTCCTTTTTAGGATCCTGATTCTATGATTCTATGAAACCAGATCTGGAGGCTAAATAGATTAACTAGTAGATTAATAACATATAGTAATTAAAACCAAACCAAACCAAAAAACCCAAAAAAACCCCCACCCAAACCACTGTAAATATTAGATATTTTCATGTGTTGTTTCAGCATTCTGTTCATAGTCTCCCTAGAGAACTACTAGCCAGAAGTCATGATTCCAACTTAAGTTTTCTAAGTTTAGAGAGTATGATATAAACCTTGACAAAACTGTAACTTGACAAAAATCATTTTAAGGGAAATGAGCAAGAGAATGAAGGAGTTAGAAATAAAATTGAGTGTAGCTGTCAGGAGGGAGAAAAACACTGGAAAGAACCATGGAAAGGAATAGTGCAGTTGCCCTTTGCAGCAGCCAGCAGTGGAGGTTCTTCCCAAGCTTTGCAGGTCCCCGTGTGTCTTCTGGAAGTCACTGTGAGTTTGCCAAAATCTGGTTTAAAGCAAGCAAAGAAAAGAGTATAAACCCCTGAATTATGTGAGTACCTGTGCACACAGAATGCATCCAGCAGGTTTCCCACAGACTCACTCTTCTTTTGTTAACTGGTACTGAGAATACTGCAGCCCTTTTTCTTTTGTGAAGGGTGACTCCCATTTTTCGGAGAGCCACTTCTCCCATTTTTTTTCCTAATAGTTATTCTTACTTCTATATGCATACATTATATCTCCTGTGTGGTTTGTGAGGAGAAAAAGGATTTATTTTAGTTGATGAAGAAACAATTCTACACAACTAAGTTTTTCAAGGTAGAATTTTTTGTGCTTTTTTGTGTAGTTTCCCTTTTCATCCGAAAAGCCTGTCATTGGAAATCCCTTTGTTTCATTACTTAATTTCCTTCAGAAGAAACCGTTTTCATTTGTTTTGGGGAGCAGTATTTATTTTGTTTATTCATCACTGATTTCTGTAAATGTAAAGTGTGTCAGCTAATGCTTTCCAAATAGAAGCTCAGAAATGAAGGGAGAATATCAATCCCTGCATTAATGTCCATTTGCATTTTAGGAATTTGCAAGTGTGTAACACTAATGAGCTAATAAATCAGTGTTCTTTGCAGATAATTTTATGTACAGAAATGAATAGAATGAATGGGCTTCCCTACCATGATTGGGCTTCTCTTACAGAATTTAATTTTTGTAATGATTATCATGATGGACTACTCATCTCATTCCAACAATAAACATTCCCCAGAAGGCGGAGTATAAAAATGCTTTTCCCAAGCAGATGCAGTAGAATCCCCCTGATTTTTAGCTTTTCCTCTCTTCAAAAGCCCAGGAGGAAAAGTGGCCCTTGGAGTTCTGTTGAGCTAGGCTTTTGGGGTTTGATGAGCAAGGTCCAGTATTTCTCCCTAATATCAGATCTAAACCTACCCTCTTTTAATCTGAAGCCATTCCCCCTTGTCCTGTCTCTGCATGTTCTTGTAAATAGCCTTCCTTTATTCAGCTGGCATCTTGATCTGATCTAAATATCTTCCAAAATATATCCAGGCATTATTGACAAATATTTTAATAACTTTACATTTTTAAAAATATATTCCACTTCCTTTAGTGCTTCTATGAAGAGCACAGTGTTATTTCCTGTAACAATTACTCTAAATAAGATGCCATACCAGTGATTTTGACTGTAAAGCAGTCAATCTTACCTGAAAAATATTAACATGTTTCCCAAAAGGTGTGAATTTGGTTGAGTTCTTGAAGGACAGTATCCAAGCCCTTTGACTGTTTTTGAAATGCAGGTTGAACATGAACAACTATGAGAGTTATTCTTGATCATCAAGACCAGTCTCTATAGGTATCACATATTTCCTCCTCTGTCTTCATTCTTCTAAAAAGCTGTGGACTTTTGTTTGTTTGTGAATGAGTTGGGTTTTGTTTGGGCTTGATTGGTTGGTTGGTTTGGGTTTGGTTGATCTTCATCCTCAACTGGTTATTTCATTAGGGAAACTCTGAACCTTTCCCTTACAGGTGCACTCTTCTAATTTCCAGAAGCAGCATACTCACATCACTTTTTCTTTTGTCAAGATTATCTTTAATTATAGACATCTTCTCCCACGTAATTTTTAAATCTCTGTGAATACTACACATAGCTATATTTTTTCTCCCAGTTTTTGTTTTGGTAGACAGATATTTTTCAGTCTCTTCTATTTCCAGGATGATATTTTTCCAGTGTGTGATGGTGTGAATTGGCTGCTGTTGAAGGAAGTGTGCAGAAAAGTGCTTTACCAGGGATTCACCCCATCTTTTCTATCCATCCTTCCTACATCTACCACAAATTCTTCAACTGCCTTAGAACTGCTTCCCTTGAAGCTGCTCCATATTGGTCATTCATACCCATCCAGTGATAAACTAGAAAATGTGTCTTCTTCCTGCCTGCTTGTTCTCAGCTAATGAGATTCTAGGGTACAACTGAAGTTTCAATTTTTAATCCCCAAGTGCATGGAGATTTTTTATCATTTCTATCACTGCAGTCCTAAAGGTTGTGTAGCACTTTCTTTGAGCTGTTTTAGCCCTCTTCTGAATGAATAATACTTTTAGATTTCACCTCTTCCTGGTCATTTGCAGTGAACAAATTCACTTATCCTTCCCACTCTACACAAGGTGACTTGATGTTGGATTTGTTAACTGGGGTCTTTTGGTCAAGACAGTGATATTTACCAAATGTAATACCACTAAGTGGAGGTAAAAAGCAAACAGTGAGATTAAAAAAAAAATCTAATCTCACATAAATTATACCTATACTATATAGATAAAAATTTCCTGACAGGTGGATTTTTTTTTCATTTTTCTTACCATAATTTTCTTCTGGCCATTTTTTCATTAATTTTGTAGTTGTGTTGTTACTTCATCTGTATCCTAAGTACATAAAATAACTGTGCTCTGTACCATCAGAATTTTATTTGACCTAGCTCTGTATCCTTAAAAGACTTTATTGGACATTTCCTAGATTTTGCACCATTTTTCATTTAATTCCTAGAGTGTCTTATGTTTATCTTCCAGAGCATTTCAATCTGCTACAGATATTGTAAATCCTATTCCATAATTCCTTTTTGCTTGTTGGTCACACTCTCTAGTTTATCAGCTATTATCTAGCTTATCTAGCTTATTGATGGACTTTAAAATTATTATACGTTGTTCTTATTTTTTTTCCCTTTCTTTTCTTCCCCCCTTCTCCTTCCCCAGGTATTCATGGCATTATTTTACATTATAAAAGCTTTCCTTTGGGAATTTTTAATATTCTAACATGTTCCTTGCTTTTGCAGTGATCCATAACAACCATGGAATTTTTTAATTTTTTTTTTCTCTTTGAATATGTGCAGCATCACTCAGTACCAGCCTTGCTGCTCATGGAGAGGCACAACTTGTTACTCTGTCAGCAGCTTGGTGTAGTGTCGTGGGGAGCTCAGCATCTGTTCCAGTGACCAGCAGAGATTAACATTCTCTATGTCAGGTCATTTACTTGGCTTGTCAGAGTGCAAGATTACGGCTGAAAGGGTGTATTGACTTGAAAACATGAGGTTTTGAATTTATGGAGCAAAGCTGAAAAAGTATAAAACATAATATAGTTATATATATATATAAACATATATATATATATATAATAAATGTAACAGAGTCTATCTGCCTCCCTCATTGGCAATAAAGGAATATGTAAGGACCTTGACATAGGGTTTCTTCTGATTAGAAAGGCTTTAAGATGCTTTCTCCATGTTTGGGGTAGAAAAGAGTCCTTTTATTATCTTAGAATTTCACTAGTTGGTTGTTTCTTTTCTAATACCTCAAGTTACTTCCTAGGAAAACAGATTCTGTATCTTCCTGGTTTTCATCATGAGGCAGGGTTGTCCAAAACCTTTCCCTGGATTTCTTTTGCAGAAAAGAAAGCAAAACAATAATTTGATATACTTGAGGCCTGTGCAAAGGGTGATGGCAGAAAGGAACTCCTGGAAGGAGGAAGATGGCAATGATTTAAGTAGGAAAGGATTTTAATTAAATGTTTGCAGAAATTTTACGTATCAGTTAAATGAAACCATATTTCTAGTGCCCAGATTCCATAGTAATTTGAGTTTCAGAATTTTTTCTGGTAAGACATCCCCTGGCCTCCTGCTGCCAAGGATTTTTTGTGGGGTTATTTTCCATTTTCAGTGTTCTGTCACTTGTGTCATTCAACATTAAGGCCTTGTGGCTAAAGAGGTCTCTGTAATGGACCTTGCTGGGTCGTTCATGGCAAATTATTTTACAAACACGTTGTTTCCCTCTTTCTCTCTGCTTTGTTTCCTTGACTGTGCTGTTTGAGCTTCTATTAGACACAAACTGTGTATCCTAGGGGAACATAATAGGAAACCACAAAGCACCAGTCAGTCTGGAACAGTTCCATGCTGAAGATGTGCATGGGAGCACTGGGATTTCTCAGAGGAGGAGCTTTTGTGCTGGAGGGGAGATCTGGGCTGGTGACAGGACAGACAAGGCTTCTCAGCTACTGGCCTGTGACTGAAATTAGCCATTTAGACTCCAAACCTGTTGAACTTTCAGCCATTCCCTCATCTACAGCATGGCAGTGATCAGGCTTTGTGTGCCTGTTGGATGCATTACAGCGTGAAGTCAGATTGTGGCATGGCAGATCACTAAAATAGGTTAGCTTTTTCTCTAAATCACTGTGTAACTTATCAGATTTTTTTTTTAATATATTGAACTCTCTGAGCCTCTAGAATGCACAGATGCTGCCTTAGCTACCTTTAGATTCATTCTTGAACAGAAGAGACTGGCAGCTGAGACATACTTCTAGCCCAGGAAGCCTAGAAAATTCATATGAAATAGAAGCTGAAGAGAAGCAGCACCTCCAACTTATTTTATTTTCCATTGATTTAAATTTTCTATCAAAAAGTAATGATCACAGTGTTTTCTAGTGGGGATTGACATCTATTTTTCTAAGAATAAAGGGCAGAAATGACATTTGGATTCCAGAAGAAATGTCATTTAGCTGTGTCAAAGAAAGTATCTGGGACTCTAATGACCTACTTTCCTGTTAAGTCTCTAGGCCATTGCTGAAGTTAGGAGCATGGGGAAAATACATTTCATCTTCAAAGACTTCAAGATGAGGTTTGTAACTTTCTTAAAGGGAAAAAAAAAAAAGAATCCTCTCTCCTGAATTGAGATACATAAAGTTTCAGCCCAAGATGGATATTTTTCCCTGAAGATTTGAAAATTCAGCCACCTGCTTTAAATGAGAAGTTAGAAAAAATGCACTGTGTTAAACCAGTGTATTCAGCTTGAAAAGAAGGTGAAAATTATATACTTTTACTTCTCTATAGGTCTAAATAAATAGAAAAGGCTTTGGATAGCACAAATAGCACAAAGACTGAAAAATACTTTCATATACCCGTGGGTCCTAAGGGTACTGACAGATGAAGTGGCTAAGTCATTATATTTTAGAAGTTGTAGCAAGGTGGTGAAGTTCCCACTGGCTGCAAAAAAAAAGAAATATAAACCTCATTCTTACAAAAAAAAAGGAAAGACCTATTAGGCTTTAATCTAAAAGAGGGTAGTTTTAGATTAGATTTTAGGAGGAAAATCTTTACTGTCAGACAGAAGCTGTGGATGTTCTGTCCCTGGAAGTGTTCTAGCCCAGACTGGATGGGGTTTGAGCAATCTGGTCTGGTGGAAGGTGTTGGAACAAGATGATCCTTAAGGTCCTTTCCAACCCAAAACATTCTGTGGTATGATTCTATATTTTAATAGGAATCAGAATTGCTGTTGAATCACTATTTGGGGAGAAATTACACCTTGCATTTTCCTGATATATCATATTAAGGCTGGTTGAGTATCAAGTGTATTTCACAATATTTTCAGCTGAATCTGAAAGCTTCCCTGCAGACTTTAATCTCTGTGTCTTAGGAAATAATGAAGTGCTCACAACCACGAGTCCACATGTGTGAGGTAGGCTCACAATGACTCTGAATGGGAGGTTTCAGATTGGTTTCAGATTGGTTTCAGGTTGATTTCAGATTGCTTTCCCTGTCTTCTGGAACAAGCCAGATGACAGACTGCTGTCTCCTTATGTGCTTCCAATTTGGATGGGAAAACCTGCACTTGGTTTTGATTGTGCCTAGTAAAAATCCCAGCTCTCACTCCAGTTTGTGGAGTTCAGTGAGGCAACCACAGAGAGCTGCTAACCTAGGTGTGGAATCAGAAATAGTACAGCTAGGGCATAGCTGAGCATCAGAGCAGTCTAGGCACACGGATAGGAGTGGAACAGATGGCTTCTGGATCTCAGTGCCTCAGAGCTGGAAGAGCTGCTGCATTGTGACCCATTGGGCCACACAGATATTCTCCACACTTCACTGCTGTTTCATATTCTATGAACCCATCCTGAAATCATCCTTATCTTGAAAGAAGCAAAAGCTTTTTTTTTTTTTTTAATTAACTATTCATGATGGAGGAAATATTCAAATTGACATACCATTCTGGATCTTGAACTCTCAAATGCCTTTTTTCGTTCATGAAATTTAGTGCATCGCTGCAATCAGTGTTTCAAAGCTTTCTGTAGCTTCATCACTTAAGGAAGGGATATGTGGTGAGGGGAGGTAGGTGAGAAGGAAAAAAAAAAAGGAAGGAGGTGGAGAAGACTGTAATTTTATCTGACATTTTCAGTATATTCATCTTTGTGTTAGTGGCAGTTACTCTTCACAAAATGTTGGACCTGAGTAAAAGGAAAAAGGAAAAAAAGGTGATATTTTTGTCTCCCACTTATTCAATGGCTCTCAAGCCCTCCTGTACATGAACTCCAGCACCTTAGCATAGTTGTGTTGGAGCTTCCTGCATAATTCATCATAAAAGAACATGAGGCATTCAGCAGTAGTGCTCATTCAGAGATGTTCTGCATTACTAGCAGCACTGGTAAATATGCCTGCTCCATACATAATTTATGGTTCTCAGCAGAGATAGTTTTATGCTTCATAATAGGCTAGCTTTGATCCCTTAAAATTTGTTTGTTCAACTTAGGGGTTGGGTGCAAAACAAAGACTTGAAAATCTCTTTCTTGCAGTGCTTGTTTCAACAATCATCATTTCCCCATCCCGTTAACAAGACTGGAATTGTTTCTGACCCACTTTTGGGGAAATGAGCCTTCCTGTAATGGATTTTGTGTGTTAGACTTTTTATTAGCCAATTCCCTTCACACACAACTTGAAGTAGAATGAAAATTGGTTTAGAAACCTTAGTATAGTCTATTCTGTGCTTCTGCTTAAAGAATTTATTGCTATTTCTTGTGACCTGTAGGAGGAAAATGCAGATAGACCTTGTGTTCTGTGAATCCCTCTTTTAATGCTGTGATACATCTAGAGACTATATATAAATGTGTAAATGAATGTGTTGGAACTCATTGGGATGATTCCATTCTTCGAATTCAGTAAGTACTTAAGAAAAAAAAAATAAAAAGAAAAGGTACTTTTAAATGTTTCCATTTCCAGCAATATTTCAAAACAAAATAGCAATCAGCTATGTATTTCTAAATGAAAATTCTCATTGTTGCTCTCTGCATTTTAAAGACTATGAAGTTTGGGGGATTTTTAATGCATAATTGACGCATTTCTGTGGCGTGTATTAATTTGTCATTTAAGCATTTTCTGATGGAGTTTGTTCTTTCATCTTTCTCCTGCTTGATGCAATTTTCCCTGTTCTATTCTCTGTTTTGTTTGATTTGGTTTTTTTCACAGTGATTGCTATACTTTAACCTATTGTCAGTCTTTGTTTTTAAAAGCCTTTTTGGCACCCAAGCTATTTCAGCAATAAAATTTCAGAATTGCTAAGTGGTTTTCATTTCTTTGGCAAATAGTAGACCTGCCCTTTGGAAACTTGGAAACTAGGTCTATTTTTACACATACCAGGTTAGGCATGTTAAAGACTGATTAAAAGTTGCTTGTCACTGTTCAGACTTCCTGTCACAAGTTCTTTCCCTCCAGTTTCAAACCTTTGCCGATAGTTTGCCCAAGGGAATTATTTAAATATTCTCTCTATGTGAAGTTCAGTTTGGTTTTTCTGTTTTTCTCCCACCTAGTCCTGTATTTTGACCCTTGCTGCATCAGATTCCAGTTGTGTGTTGTCATCTATAAGGCATACATTTTAGTACCTCCTTCCTTTCTGCTTTTACACTTTAGTATTTTAAATGTGGTGGGTTT
Source organism: Catharus ustulatus (assembly GCF_009819885.2). NCBI lineage: Eukaryota > Metazoa > Chordata > Aves > Passeriformes > Turdidae > Catharus > Catharus ustulatus. Next base: position 6,140,221 of record NC_046222.1, on the reverse strand, counting down.
TTTTACATAATGTGGATTCTTGGCTATTTTAATGATCTTAAATGAGTCCTACATATACACCATAAATTCAAAATGGAGAATGGGGTAGAACAAGCTTTTTTGCCATCCTTTTGACTTTTCATCTGTAGTCATGAATCTGTGTGTGGCCACACACCAGCAAAGCTTTTTTCTGATTTTCTAAGAATGTGTTTGCTTCAAGAATGGGCACAGCTTTTCTACCTCACCTTTAATAGCAGTCGCACTAGAAAAGCTAGCTTCTACTTTTTACCTATATTTGCTATTTTAATACTTTTGGCCAAGTCTTCTGTAAGTATATGAGGGAGAACAAATAAGAAATTTACCTTCTTGTCTAACTTCCTTTTCTGGCAGAGCCAGCAAATGTTTCTTGTAGCAAGCTCTGGATTTACCAAGCATTTCATTCCAATCTATCAGAGCAGGACTTCCCATATCCAAACAAATGTGATATTGCTTTGGGGAGTCAGAGGGGTTGCTGGTTTTGTTGATTGTTTTTTTTTTTTGGTTTGTTTTTCTTTTCCTTCTTCCCCATGATGTTGGCCTTCTGTAGATGAGCCTGAAGCAAGAGCATTTGTAACATCAGCAGTTAGAACAGTCAAAAGCAAGTGAGCTTTCTGTATCATTGTACTAGTTCTCAAATACAGACTGGGATAGAACTTTTGGGCTTTTCCTTGTCCTTGCACCAGCATCTTAGTGTGCTTGATGTGGCTTTTGGAACAGAAGAATCAGATTGCAGCAGCATTACAACATACAATTATTTCTTCCCCTTTTTCATTTGTGTCTGAAAAAGAAAGTTTTTATCTCTTGCTACTCTGTGTCAAGTGTCATGTTGTTTGGTGTTACATTTGATTTCTTAATTGAAGCCCCAGGTCTTAGAAATGTTGGGTTATATATATGTATTTTATTTTTCCCCAAATGGCACTGCATAAAAAATTTGAAATATTTATGCAAATCGAAAATCATAATTTTAATGGTTGTTATTTCACCTTATTTTCATCCTTTCTTGGAGCAGATTCATTTACTTTTAAGATTTTTTTTTTCTTGATAGTGTTTTTGAATGGAGCTGTTCTACCTGTTTCAAAGTACAGTGAGTAAAAAGAAAAATACTCTTTATGGTCTAGTGGAGGTCTATGAGAATAGATGGTTCTCACTGAAAACATATGGAGGATCTAGTTTTGGGGTTTTTTTATTCCCCTCTCATCCCAACACAAAGCCATTAAAAGCTATTTTTACAGAGGACATCTTCTAAGAAGGTTTCTATGCATGGGGAATGTAATGTTCCAGCTACAGTGAATTTATTATTTTGAAATAATTGCCCAGAAGCAGTGTAAATAACGTTAGAGTCTTTCAGTGAAACAGACGCTGCAATGTTGGCTTTTTTGGAGATCGTAACAGTTACCTGGTTGGTTTTCTTTTTTCCATGGAAGCACAGAGCCAGAATTATGTTTAACTAAAAAACAACCAATTAGTCTTGGCCTTTTGAATATGTAAACTTCCTTGGTGGAATGTAAATGAAATGTAAGTTGTTTCTGTAAGTGAGCTTAGTGTAATATTTAAGAGAACTCTGGCTGAGTTTTGACTCATCTTTTGTAATCCTACTGCGCTCTTATCCAGCCCCATCCCTCTGTTTGCATATAAGTATTCCTTGTGCGCAAGAAATCACAGATATGTGGCTCAGTAATGATTTTCTTTCTTACAAGCTGGAATCAGAGGAGTTCTTCCCAGTCCTCATGACCTGGGTTGCACTGATTGGCTGTTTGCCATCCAGCCTGGGACAGCTGAAGCCCAATCATCCCCCAGATTCAGTCCAGGGTCTGGCCAGCCTGACAGCTGAAGTGGTACAGCAGCACACAGGGTGAGGGGAGCAGCATTTGGCAAGGGAAATAAACACCTGGAGCAGAGCAGCAGAGATATTCTAGCCTCTGCTGCCAGTGACAGAGGAATGCAGACTTATCAACCCAAACCTCTCATACAGGAGGAGCATACTTGACAAAAGGCTTCAAGGCAGCTGCTTTCCATGGCAGAAAGTATAAGTCCTAAATAGGAGGATGTCTAAATCAGGCATGATTTAATTATACATCAAATTAATTGAAAAGATCAACTTGTTTTTTATGCCCCTGATTTTTTTTTTTAAGATGTGGTTTATTTTATGACAAGCTACACTTCTAACTTTTGACTCATATTGGCATTACTGTGCTGATAAATCCATTTTCATCATTCTGGGAGAACTGAAGAATGGAAAGTCCATCAAATGCTATAAGAAAGATTTATAAGTGCATGTAATAGCCTGTAATTCCATGGTGCTCAGGAGAACTTGTTCAGGCTTTTTATAGAGTGCATGATGGTAAAAGATGTCTTCACTGCTATCATTCTTTCTGTTCCTTTGATTCTCAGAGTCGAGCAGAAGGAGCAACATCTAAAAGTGAGTAAAACAGCACTTGAAAGCTAGGTTTTTTACTAAGGGTTTGGAAAGAATTTGTTATGGATTTTCTGTACCTTCTCGAAGTGGGGACACATAACTATTGAAATTAAGATTAAAAAAGCGATATAATGATGCTGCAGAGGACAGTGATCTCTATTCCACATCTGCCTGGCCCAAAGGAGAGATATGGAAGATATACACTGGTGATAGAATTTAACTTGCCTCAGCCATTTAGTTGACATGACTTTTTTTCTTGTGGCTCTGTGAAGGAAGCTCAGGAGGATCAGTAAAATTGATGGTTACACTGTGAATGGGGGTGCAGTGTGGAGATAGCTGTGCTTGCTCTAGGTCAGAAATGGAGAAACAGTCTAAATGAACCCTTGTAGGGCTTGTCCTGTGGCCGCTTTTCGTTGCCTGTTTTGAAGAGAAAGCACTAAGCACTGAACTGTAGGGCTGAAAAGGAAAAAAAAAAATAAAAAAAAGAGTCCAAGTGTGACAGATGCCTCAAGCCTGAATATTGACTGAGAAGAGATTTCAGTCATAGGCAAAGTCACCTTTTCTGCTGTTTCAGATCTGCCCTGTGCTCAGAGATGTAGAAATTTGTGCACTCCTTTTAAGTTGTATGGTTTCATCACAGAAGATCCCCAGTGCATCAGCAACTCCCCTTTCCAAACAGAACATTTTTCAAATCTTTATAATCTTAGCTAACAACTCCATGACAAAAGCATTTACTCTACAATGGCTCCACAGGAGTCTGCATCTATAAAATATATAAAATCTGTAGTAGCAGTGTTCTTAAAGCACATTGTGTTCTAAACACTTGCTTGTTTGCTTTGTCAGTGTTCATAAACAAGTGCATGGTCTTGACAATACAGAAATCTTGATACTCAAAACAAAGGCACTTGGTGAATGGGATCAGTTCTTCTCTTGCCTTCCTCTCATATATGGTGTTGCAAACAGGGATTTTGATAGCTCTGTGGAAGAATGCCAAGAATGAGATGCTTTGTGCATGAAAGGAAAAAGATTAGTTGAATGCAAGCAGGCAGCAAGACATAGAAATATGCATGCTGCATTTTCTTCTCTGTGGGGTTAAAAACTAACAAAGACCTGCTAAGGAAAAAAAAATAAAGACTTGTTTTATTCAAATATAGGACAGGGCTGTGATTGAAAGTTACTAAAATTACCATGCTCATTCTGAAGATCAAAACTCAAGAGCTGTTGTATGTTATGTATTTTCAAAACTTACCTTAAAATTCCTAAGTTCAGAAACTCCCATTTAACTTACATTACCCACTTTGAAACACATTAATTCACTGTAATGCTCTTTCATTTCTTCACCTGAGAAATGCACTCTGCTGTCTGGAAAAACTCTTGTTATCTCAATCTGTTCAACAGATGTTAGTCATTGTGTCTCTTATTCCCCTCTCCTGCCTTCCCCTGATATGCAAATATGGTCTTTGACATTTATATTTCCCTAATGGGAAAATATATTTCCCTGTTTAGGGTAGGTATTGTAACTGTTTAAAAAAAATTGCAATCTCTATACTGAAGCTAGTATATCAGTTTTGTAAATTTTATCAGACGTCCTCCTCTGCTGTGTAATTAATTCTTTACTGAGTGGGAGATTTATGTTTTGTAAGCCCCTACATTTTAAAAATGAACTTGTAGTGTACTTTAAGGCATTTTAATTCGTGCTTGCGCTGTTTGCTTTTTCTTCTTATGAATAAACCCATCACCACTCAATTCCAATGCAATTAACACTGGCTAGAGCAGGCTGCAGGAAGAAGCCCATGAACATTGCATGCATTTGTGGGCTCACAGACTGCAAACTGACAGCTATCCAGTGAGAGAATAAATGGAGAAATCCTCCTTTTCTCTGCATTTCCTAATTGCAGGGCAGTGCTGTTGTGAGTTTTTGGAATATTTTGTTCCTTCCATGGGTGTTCCTTCCAACTCCTCACTGCTCAGAGCTGCTCACCTTCTCTGGCTGAATCATTTTCCCTCCTGCACCCCATTGCAGCAGGTTTTAGTGAGCTCAGGGTTTCATTTTGGCCTGGGTAGTTGAGTGTGGCTGTGATTCAGACAATAACCCTGTGTGGATGTGTCAGCTGAGTTTCAGGCTTGTTCCAGAGATCTGCACCTTTTTTATCTGCTGCACGATCACTGACTGCACAGCTGGAGCCACCTCACAGGGCTGTAAAAATAGCAAGTTACCACTCCTGTCAGTTGGCCTTGGCAAAATAGTGATGGCATTTAATCCTGAAAAACAGCATTTTTGTACCAATTTATTATGTAAAATGCAGGAGGTGAGTTAATGTCGTGATGATCAGAAACAGAATTTTTGTCTACCCTACAAATTTGATCAGAGCAGACATTTTCTGTTAAGTGGTTTTTTTTTTTTCTATTTTCTAGAAGACAACATTATGTTAGGTACCAAATCATCTTTATCATAATTCAGTAAATTATAAAATAAAAGGCTTCAACTGAAATATTCTTGCAGCCAAGTAAGGAATCTAGTCAACCATTACTGACATTGATTCACTGACCTAGAAAATTGCTTTAATGCACATATCAATTTACTTGCTGATTTCTTACATTTCAGTGGAAATAAAAAAAAAATTGCAAAACTGTTATTGCTGAGAGCCCTCGTGGATCACATATTATAAAATTCACTAAAATTTTCTGTACTAAATCAATTATGGAGTTATTGTAGCCTCTTAGGTTAACCTTTTTAATTTTTTTTTTTTTTTAAGTTGAACTTAGCTAATTTATGAGGGTATTTATATGGAGCTGATTAATGTGATTCTTTGCCTTTTGAATACAGTTAATTTAACTGTGATTCTCATTCCAGATCTGTGAGGGATTCTTTGTGCAAGAGGACATACCTAAATATGATTTTAAGGAAGACAAAAAAATTTCCTGAGAAAGATGCAATTTTCTAATTGAAAGTAATTGATGAATAAAGGTATTCTGTCAGCCTGTTGGACAGAAATTAGGTTTCTTTGTTAAAAAAAGACAAAGACTTCAGACCAGATGACACTGAAGCTGATGTTAATACTACTTGTGGAAATTCAGAAGCCACTTCTGAGTTCCCAGTTCTGCCACTGGCTTCCCACAAGTGCCCCTGTCCTGTCCCTTTTTGTACTTTCTGAGGAGTCAGAATTTAATTGGCTCATGAGAGAGGAATAATGAACGCCTGTATCTAAAAATATGTTTCATGAACACATAAAGTAAAGAAATTTGGAAAATGTTTTTGGCTGATCCCTATTGTTAAACCAAATTATTACCTTTAAGAGCAGTAAGGGCAAGAATTTGAGGCAAATATGATATTTGTGTTGAAGCTTTTAATTCATAGATGGCTGGAAATGACAGACTCCATGTTGAATTCTCACAAATAAAAGGGATCTAAAGGTCACAATAAAAAAAGAAACACATTCTAGAATAAGAACTTAGAGATTTTGAATAAGAGTCTGTTCCTACCACCCACTGCTAAAGTGAGGTCAAGTGATGAAAAAAGTAGGGTTTCAAAAAGCAGTTTTTGAGGGCAGCTAGAGAATTCAGGAATGTAATTTTCTTTAAATTACCACAGAATCTTAGAAGCAGAATGGTTTGGATTTGAAGGGACCTTAAAGTTCATCCAGTTCCAACCCCCTGCCATGGGCAAGGATGCTTTTCACTAGACCAGGTTGCTCAGAGCTCCATCCAACCTGGCCTTGAGCACTTCCAGGGACAGGGCATCCAGAGCTTCTCTGGGCAACCTATTCCATATTTTAAACTAAGTTTTAAAAAATTTAAATTGTTCATGTCCTAAATCCCCTTAACAGTTTCCATTGTCCCAGTCTGTACAATCTGTGAGGGGCACGATGCTGAATGCAACTTGCATTTCTGGGTTTATATTGGCAGGGAAATAGAAGACCAACATATGAAAGTGTCTTTCTCATTTATAGCTGTGCATTAACCTGAGGTTCTGTAGCACAACAGGGGAAGTTTAGGGGATGTTTTAAAGAACCCAGGTTTGTGTTTAGCTGCATATGAGGAGCATGACATTTGTAAATAACCCTCTTAAAGAGGACTGGAAAAAACCACAATCATTATACAGCACCACGCTCAGCAAAGCTCAGCAGCTTTTTCCTGTCTCTGCTGCTGCATGGCAAACATCCAGATATCTGCTGTACTAACATTTGCTCCTGGGAGGAGATGAAGAAAAAAGGGTCCATAAGGTTTCCATTGGCCTAGACAAGTGAAACATCTGCTAGATTCACGAGCAGCTTGCTGGCCTGAGCCATCAGGGAGAGCTGCTGCAGATCAGCACTGCCATATCAATGGGTATTTCACAGACCACAGGGAGGGAAAGAGAAAGGCAGGAGAGTAAGTGATTTGATTTCAAAGTACACCAAAGTCTAATGCAGTTTTGCATAGCGTGATATCTAAATTGCACAAAATTAGAGCCACGTCTACTGATCTGCCTGCAAGACTCATTAGGGAAAGAGGTACGTAGAATAGCAGGATCCAATCCTAATCTTCTAATATCTGCTCATGGAAACAATTCACCTGGTTCCCTGATGAAATTTGGCAAAAAAAGCAATCATCTGAGAAAACAGTGTCTTTACTCAGAAGGTTGCATAGGAAGAAGCCTCCTCTGTCTTTCTGAAATACAAATAGTGCTGTTGGAAGGGAAAGGGCCATTCTTTGTTGGGACACACAGAAAAGGGAAAAGCAAGTGTTGGAGCAACAAGGGGAGAGTGCATCCTTATTTGGTGTAAACTGCCTTTCATTTCTGTACTTGGAGCCTGGCTTCTGACACCTGAAAGTGTAGTCTGGCCTAAGTAATTTTGTTGTTTATAGTTTGGTGCTGCTTAGGCTCAAAAAAGCTGCTACAATTGTACAAAGCAGTTATTCTCCAGACCAATTCCTGGCCTTGTTTTATTGTAAACCAAAAAGAGAATGCAACCCATCCAGTGCAAAGTCAGTTTTAAAATGTTGTTTTGTACTTGAACTTGGATGAGCTTGAACAGAGCTGTGATCTCTTCTGCACAAGAAAGAGTCACACATCAAATAAGGTGAATATCGACAGGGTGGGGGGAACCATCAGTAAGAAAATTTGTGAATATACAGATGATCACAAGTGGAAAACACTTTATTAATCATTCTGGCTTTTCCTTTGTGAGAATCAGAATTGTTTTCTTCAGGGAGCATTCCCGGCTGACCAGGGTGTGTTCAGGTATTGATCAACACGAGGTCATTAAGGGAAGTGCCTGCTCAGATCAAACCTCCTGCATGCCCCACATTTTCCACCTCTGAGACAGCATTGCTTTTGTGTGCTAAAAAACAACTCTTCACAATAGTTTTTATATTTATGAAAGTGATTTTTTTCAAAAGTGTTTAACTTGTTTAGCTTGTCCATTAGCTTGTTTTGTTCCATTGACAGAATTCAAAGATCTGACTCCTGTATATTGATCCCCATTTGCTGCCAGGATAGTTTTATCAGTGTTATTTACAGCTACAGAGTATTTCACTGAAAAACACAATGATGTGGTAATCAGAACAGATAAGTCTCTGATCAAAATCTGTTTTTTCCACCTTTTCTGTTTCCCTCATTTACCTTTGAGGATGCCATGTCACCTGAAGCGAAGTGAGCAGTGAAAGTGTTGGAAGTCCAAGTAGCAAAGATTTATTTAGTGTACTGGTGCAATAACAGGTGATTCTTATTCAGACTTGTTTCCAAACCAGAGGTGGTAAGATCAGTGTTTAAATGTGCTGTTCTAGACTAATTAAAATATACTGAACCATATTTTACAAGCTGAGCTTTATTAGCAATTGTATCACTGTTCTGTTTCCCTCTCCTGTATGGGTGTATATGAGTAAGTATGTACAAGACATGTGTTTATTTCTATTTTTTAAAACAAGAATAAAGTACTGTGTGAGCAAATACTAAGGCAAACCTAGAACAGTTTAATTTTCACTTTTGCTCAGCTGTTCAATACGGTGAAAAGTTCAGGCTTCCATTTAAACACAGGAGGTTCCATTTGGTGAGTGAGCTCTTGCCATGCATGTTTGTAACTAACAACGAGCAGTGCAGTCATGGGGATTTTGGGGGATTTCTGAGTGCTTTCTGAGACCACAAACATTCAAACAACAGCACTACTTGGAACTGATTTGTGTGGCTGCCTCTTCTCTTTTTTTTAACTTCTTGTTGAATGACATTTCAGAAGTTGGTGAGACAAAGTTAAAAGTGGAAGGGTTTTAAACCTTGGTTGTGTTCTGCTCAGAGAGCAAAGATAAGTAGATGTACAAACAGAAGGTCCTTGCCAGGTGGGTTGCCTGCATATTGGACTTCATAATTTATCTTTAAGGATGAAGGAAATAGGAAAAGTGTATTCTTGGAGAGATGCAAGTATATTTTCTTTTATAGAATTCAATAGCTGGGAAACCTAAGAGAGCATTTTTTCCAATAGATTTGAAATTTTTCACAAATGAGAGAAAAGAAGTCATGAAAGGGATAGTAGCAAAATGAGGAGGGGAAAAAAATGAATCAAATCTACTGATACATTTTTATCTTCTTTGTGTAATTACCTCTCAGTGGAATGTTTGATTTTAAAAAATGAAAACCAAAGTTGTCTTTTTCTTTTTCTGAAGATTTTTTTTTAATACTGTGTGAAAAGTTAATATTTTTAATGCTATCAGTCCATCTTCTAGCCAAAATTTTCTTAATTATTTGGAATTTCTAGTAATTTCTATCTTCTTTGCACATTATTTATTTTCAATAAAAGTATTATTTTTCAAAATATTTCCCCCGATATTAATGTTAAATGTTTTTACATATGCCCAGAGTATTTCAAACCAGGATTAAAATAGAGGAGAATTGTGGAAAAGGCTGTGGTTGGGTTTCTGAATAACTGGGAGATTAGCAAGGGTATAACACAGGTATATATTACAGAGTAGGAATAGAAATATGGTGACAATGAGGCCCAGATCCTCAAAGAAATTAAAGTTTCCAATTCCTTACTCTTCATGTTAGGACTGGATTCTTCCCTTCTTTTAGAGAAAAAACTTTTCAGTTTGTTAAGGCATAAAGAATTGAGCACAATGCTTTAAAGTGACAAGTGACACAAAGCTCTGAGCCATATTTGCAATTATGAGAACCAGAAAATTAATCAGTTTGTTACAACTTTTGTGGGAAGATGAGGTTCACTTCAATTTATGTTTGGATTTGTAACTTCCTCAGGAATTCAGAGTGGTGGAAGAGAATGCCTTTCAACAAATAATAACTGAATAAAATAAAATCACTGGATACTCTTCTCTATTCATAAACAAGTAATACCATGGTGATATCCAAGAATAAAAAATAGTCACTTATGCAAGGTTCCTAGGAAACAGCACTATTTGTGCCTCCTTTTTTTAAAATTTTTATTTATTTTTTTTTTCCCTATTGTCTCTCTCATACTTTTTTCCTGTTTATTCTTGTGGAACAATTTTACTTCACTATTTTTTCCCCAATTTATACCTGCAATCTCTTTCATTATATTATAGTCCAAACTAATTATATTTTAAGTTATCTCTTGGTTTGAAAACATACACCTGTAAAACATGGAGTGAAGGAAGGAAGAGGAGGTTTCTTCCTTTTCTATTTTTGCTGTCAGACATAAATTCCACAGTCTGAAATCAGAGGCTGTACTGGTGCACTCTTGTCCTTTGCCTTTGCATTATTTTAGCATTGCTGAAACATTTAAAAAGGCTCAGTGACCTTGGATGCACAGTCTGGGGTTAACAGTTCTTCCCTGCATTATCTCTCCTCTCTCTCCTGAACCTGTCATTCTGCAGAAAGTTTCTGCAGTGTTCTCATTAATTCCAGTGTTCTCTGCAAAAGTTTTTTGTTCCTGGAGTGTGTAACAGTTGTTAGAGGACACAATTTTGTTTGTTTCTTTTTTTTTAAAACGATATTTCTTCATTGAGCAAACAATTTACAGCATAAAATCAAAAAGCATTTACAATCCAGATGTGGGAGTAAATTACTCCTATTTAAAAGAGCAAGTTCAGAGAGGTGAATCCATCCAGTCAACGACTCTGTATCCAATGATGCTCAGGCAATTCTTTTTTGTTCTCTAAAAATGCTGTGTGAATGCAGTTTAACATGCAGGCACAATGCTGAATTTTCTTTTAGAATACAGCAAAGCAGGCACTTATGCATCAAAAGTTAAACTGTCTTTTTTAAATCTGTCATCAATATTATTACCATGCTGTTCTAGAAAAAATTAAAAATAGTAGAGGCGACAACTTGCATAGTTCCTTCCTTCAGAATTTCCAGGACACTAACCTCCAGTCTGGTATCCATGCTGACAAAACAGAGAAGCAGATTGATTCCCTTTGCAAAATCAGAAGAACACACAGCTGCACAGCAATGCAGAGCTCTGTTGATGCCTGCTGAAATGCAGTTCACAATATCATTGCTCTTTAAATTAGGTAAAGACAAGCTAATAACACTTTGTCTCCTTGGAGAGAGGTTTGCATTATTTCATATATAAATTAAGTGAGAAAGCCAAGAAAGTGATTCAGTGTATTACATATTTCATCATAATGGATTTTTTCCCCCTAATGTTTTAGTTTCTTTACTAAGAAAGAAGGCAAAATTAATGTAGTCTCCCTACAGATGCAAGCTTCTTTTTGAAGTAGTAAACTGCTGGCCCCCTCACCCAAATATTTGATTTTTTTAAAGGCCTGGTCCTGTTAAATATTTAAAATCAGATTGTTTTGAAAAATAATTTGCTCAAGTTTGGGTTTTTTTTGGGTTTTTTTGTTTAATTTTAAATTTTCTCTGCTAAACCTTTGCATTGTTATGGGCTCTGGTTTTGGCTGACCATGCTGTGGAGGTATCAAATGAAAAGCCCATGGCTTTGTGGTTCCATGCAAGACTGGAAAGGATAAATCTCTGCTATAGAACTGCAGACTCTACTTTTTCCCTCTGACATGCTGATAAACTTAATTTACCTCATGGGGACACTGGTCTGCCAGGCTCTCAAAAGTAGAGCCAATGTGGCAAAACATTGATAATTCTCTGCTGTCTCACTCACCTCTTTTCCAGGTCATCCTCTCTACCCAAAACCTTTTCTTTTTGTGGCTTTCTGACACACAGTGATGTTAGTAGGCACTGATTCTGTGAAATGCTCTTAATTTGTGACATAGCTGTTCACTTTACAAAAAGAGGCCTTTGCAGAAACAAAAGAAAAGAGAGGATTATGTTTTCTCAGTGCTTACAGCCACCTAGTCACATTTATAATTAGCCCAGTAAATTGATTCAAATGTATCACCCAAGCATCAAGTGGAAGTGTTGAACTCATTAAAGAGCTTTCATTGTAATTGCAAAAAGCAAAAACAACCAAAAAAATATAATGACAAAATGACAAAACAAAAACAAACAAATAAAAATACCCCACCAAAAGCAAAGCCACAAAACCAAGCAAAAAACCTAACCCAAATATAAACAAAGAAACATGAGATGAACTCACATGATGAATGTTTGCAAACTGGACCAAATAATGATAATTATTCCACATAGATTTGTCACATAATGAGATAAAAGTCAGTGTTAAATGTAAAAGCAGGTTAGCCATAGTTTCTGTGTGGGAAAAAGAAAAAAAAAAAAAAAAAGCCTTTCTTGACAAGAAACAACTTGTGGCTTATGAGATGAGTGTTGGTCCTCCACAAAGCATTGCAGAAACAACCTGTGGCATAATATATTCAACCATAGCTCCATCTAGTCCAAAAAGTTGAAATAGTGTTACTGACAAAACTGTTAAAATGAGTAGTGGGGCTGGGGTACAAAATTATGACAATGATGTCTTGATGCAGCTGCCTTGCTGCAGTAATATCATTGCTTGTTGTAATTCACCTTTGCATAACCTTGTAGGCTTTTCCTTTTCAGATGCAAGGGAATTAATAATGTGGGCCATCAGTACTTTTTTTTTTTTTATTTTACTCTTTATTAGTATATTCCATACAGACAGTGTAAAATTGTTTGTCCTTCCTTTAGGTTTGATTTTGGAACAGAATGTAATTTTATATACTGTAGTGGATATATGTATATATTTATGTGTTTGATTGGTTTGACCTTCTGGTGTAGGTTAGAAATGTCATTAATTCCCAGTCATTTGTTGATGGATGGATGAAGCTGGATGTGTAGCCCTGTCTTTAGGATGGCCAGCATCCATTATCTCAATTAAACCTGTCAATCACCTCAGTTAACAGTAAAGCAGGAAATAAATTGTACTGAACTTACTTTAAAAAAGCTGTGTTCAGTGAAACATAGGGGTGTAGAAACAGGAGCTCCAGGAGGAGAACTGGAAGGGTGATTGTGGAAAAATGAAAAAAAAAAAAATACCAACCCATGCTAAACCTTCAGTCACACCCGAGTCTGCCCTGAGGCCAAGGGACTCTCTCAAGTGTGCAAACAAGAATGCCAAAAACTGGCAGAGAAGTGGCATCACCTTTGCATTTTTGCCTTCTGTGACTGCAGCACTGGGGCTTCCAGGTCTGGGCTGCACACTTCAGAAAGAGGAGGGCACAGGGAAGAGCCACAGAGTAATTAAAGGATTAGAAAAATGCGATTTCTGCAGAAGGACTTAGGAGCTCAATTTATTTAGATTATCAAAAAGAAGGTTAATGGGTGATATGATCACAGTCTCTAAGTGCCTACAAGAGAAATTTGATAAGAGAGGGCTCTTTAGAGCAGGGGAAAGGATACAAGAACCAGTGGAAGCTGGGTGCTACAGCAAGACAAATTCAGAGCAGGATTAAATTGTGTGGTTTTGTTTGAACAATGATGACTGCTGCTCTCTGAAATAAGTTACTCAGTTTTCCATTACTGGACTTGTTAAGTCACAATGGAATGCTTTTGTTAGAGCACAAAATATTGTCAGGTCCTCCAGAGACAGAAGGCATCTTTAGTGGCATAAACCACTTGTTTGACACTTTTGCTGCAATAAAAGGGCAGGATCCTGATGCTTTCTTTAGTGTTCACCTATTTCATAAAGGGCTTTACAACCTTCTCCTGTCCTTCCAGCCCTACTTCAGCATGCCAAGTTAGATGCAAACAGTAAAGTAAATCTCAAAGATTTTTTGGTCTTTTTTTGTCTTCATTAAGAAGTGTGCAGTACCCATTCATTTGGACTTGCTTTTATATAGTTTTCTCTTTCCTGCAAAGGCTCCCTTCTTTCTACTCAGTCTACTTTCCATACAAAATTTTCTCTCATATTCTCTGTACCTCTTTCTCCAGTCCAAACTTCCCATGAAGCTCTGTGCACCTTCTCCAGAACCATACAGACTCTCTGTTGGCAAAAAATAAGACAAATGTTTCGGTCTTATTTTTATATTTTGAATTAATTCTTGTCTCCAAATCATCAGCAATCGCTAGGGTGGCCAGAGAAAAGAAAATTCTTCTGACCTATTCAGGTTATGTCATCTATTGTGACCATTTATATGGTTGATCAGAATAGTTATTTCCTGACCAGAGATGAATCTGTGACTTGGCAGTCCTTAACAAATGATAGAGTCCATGTGAACTGACACCTTCATGGTAAGAGCTGTAGTATCAGACAGGGAATGCAGGGCAATGATGGGGAGATCTCCTAAACTGTGTTAATAAGGTCCTGAATCATTACAGCAGGTTCTTTATTAAACTACCTCCCATTCCAGTTCTTTAATGCAAGTGACAGACTTCACTGTGCTAATCTGTGGCACCAGGTTCTGTTTAATGCTTCTTGTAGGCAAAAAGTGTTTTAGCCCACATCGCCTCCTATTCACAGCTCACACTTTAGAAGGTTATTTCTTTGGTAAGTTACCTGTAATTTAGTGGAAGTAATAACAGGCTGTGTGCATTTTTCTGGATTAAAAAAAAAAATCTAATTTAAATGATAAGCAATTTCTGCAGTATCTTGAGGTTCCTTGACACATTGGAATTGAAAGAGGAGAAATGGAAGGAAATTACGGATCTTTTCTGGTTTGGTTTTTTTTTTTCCCCATCCTTGTTTGTGATTTTTCTCTCATCATGTACTTCTCAATGTGTGGTTTTCAAGAAGCAGGGTTTGATTAATGAAGTGTCAGAGGGTGTCATGAGAATTTTGGCATTTATTATTTGCAGCATTCAAATTAACTATGGTATTTTTAGTATCCCTTGGTTTTTTTATTTACTATATCTGTTATCCTGTTGATAGTAAATACCCTCTTAGAGTAAATATCAGTACATGGTAAATTTTGATCTTTAGACAGCTGTAGTTGATATTTATACAAAAATTATACCAGTTATTAAGATTTACATTTTGATGGAAATATTTTATTAATTTCACTGATTTTTCTGATTTTGTTCCATGTCTAAGGCCATTTGGTTTATTTTACATAGGGAAATCAAAATCTAGATAGAGTTATGTTTTTGGCAATATCAGTAGGCCAAAAAGAAGTTCAATTGTTAATCTTTTATTTAATGCTTCTTTAGTCATCTGCAAAACTGTATCCTAGAGAAATGATTTTATTATTATGCTTTTGTCTAGAAGATATGCCTAAAGTTTAACTTGGGAACAAGTCTGATGAGAACCACTAAAATAGGGTGTTTCTCTGGAGGCTTTATGCTGGGTTTGTGATTCTGTGTGGTATCATGAATGGATATTGTATATATTATTTCCTTGATGTGTTTGTGACGCGTCTATGAGCTTGTTCTCTCCTGCAGAACTGTAGAGAGGTCTTTAATTTCTGACACATCCCACTTGGGTGTCAGTCTTGACATTGCACTTCTTATGCAAGCATCTCTACCTACTCATCAGTGTTTCTTTTAATAGAACCTGTATAAAAGGAGGAGAAGAAAGAAGCATGTATTTCATTTAGAGTATTAGGTTTCCTTTCTTTTGCATTGTACCCTTAAATGAATAATATATCTCCTAGATAGCAATTGTATGTTCAATTATATGTCTTGCTTATTATTGAAGGTTTTTTCCTTTCCCCGCCCATGTTAAAATACACTTGCATGTTTTTTCTGTGCTCCCCTCTTGCAGTCCTGTTTGTCAGAATGTGCTGTGCTATCCTCACACTACATAAACACTTTAGCCTGACTGTGCCTTGTGCTTCAAGAAATGCTTGTGATTCAAGAACCTGACTGATAATACTCCTGCATTGTGTAGAGGCATTTGGAAAACTTCCCAGTGACTTTTCAGCAAGCACTTAATGTGATTCATAATGCTCTGGGATAGAATCACAGATGTGAAAGAGATCTACTGCATCATCTCTTCCATTTTCATATGATCAGGTTATATTCCCCCAATAGAGCATGCATCAAGTGTTAGATTCACACGACATTTGCTCTCCAACAACTTTCCAAACCTGACATGGAAAGCATCATCCTGAAAGGCCTTTAAAATGTATTAAAAAGGGACAAAGAGTCAAGGTTGCCCCAACCCTCTGTGTTTAAAACTCTGTGGTTTTTATGTTATCCTTTCAATGATGTTTTCAGCAATGATTTAACTGTATTGCCTGTGCTGAGTTGTCTTTGCTGTGTCTGAGGAGACAAAACTGCAGAGTATTTCTTTGGAACTAAATAGTATGACTTACAGAGGGGGGAAAGAAGGGGGGAAGCCTTATTTCTTAATTCATCATGTTTCTCAGGGAATTTATTGTAAATGCAGTTTTTAAAAATGTACTGTACTGCCTTTCTTTGGTCAGACTAGATCACATTGTATTCCGGGTCTGTCATCTGTGGAAGCTGCTGCAATAAATTCAATCCTGCAACTTAAATATTTTCTCTTTTTTTTCCTCTTATTCCCTTCCTTTCTGCATCCCTTCCCTCCCTCCTCAGGCAGCCAAGGGCAGTTCCCACTGACACAGAACGTCACAGTTGTTGAAGGGGGAACAGCAAATTTGACCTGCAGGGTCGATCAAAATGATAACACCTCCCTCCAGTGGTCAAATCCAGCTCAACAGACGCTGTACTTCGATGACAAGAAAGGTAAATTGCTTCCTGAACTCATGCTTCTGCACTGCTTTACATAAGAATTAAATGTTTAAAACAATTTCTCTTTAATACTCTGATATGAATGTATTTCCTATATATTCGAAGAATAGCTGTCTTCTGTTATAATTATTTTATGATTTTTTTTTTTAACTGGTGTTCACTAAAATTCTCTCATACATTATATCATATTAAATTATTAAATAAAAAATAATAGGATTTGAAAGGATTATTGTAAGATAATTTGGAAAATATTGTTGAAAAATAGCTTGGAAGAGAATTTACGAGTGGCAAGAGAAGTAGTAGCCCATAAAACATGTGACTCGTTTTTATTAGTATGTATGCATAAATATATATATATTCTATATATTTTTACATTTGTGTATATAATCCCAAAGTTTGCCACTAGTGTACAGCAGTCTGGTTGTTGGTGCAATGCACAGTTGCTGTGGTAGCTGTTCTTATCAGCTAATAAAAACACTTGGATTTTGTGTCCTGATGTTTCCAATATATCTGGAAAATATCCATTCCTTACAAAAATAAGGACAATGTTTTGAAGTGGTATATATTAGTAAATATTGATTTGAACTGAAAAATAATTGCATTTTACATAATAGAACGTTAACATAAAGATTGCAGTAGATTCTGTTGAGAAATTAGTTAGGAGTAATAAATTCATCAGTTGGCTTTAAAAAATGTAAAAGTTTTGCTGTTGATTTCAGCAGTACTAAAGTTCAGCAGTCATACTTAATTCTGGTGCTTGAATTTATTTTGAAAGGTGCTACATACTCTAGAACATATTTTAACAAGTGCAGTTATTACTTTGCTCAAAATTGAAGAACTGCTGTCCAAGTGCTGTGCTGAATGATTACAAGAGTTTAAAACACCTTGTAGGACTGAAAATGCTTTTTGGATCTGTGCACTTCAATAAAAGAGAATCTAAAACCTGTCATTTTATACCTGCTGAAGCTGCAATCAAAATATGTTTTTTTACTATTAATATAATAGCTGAATAGAATCTCTTGATGGTGTTGAAGTGGTTCCTTTCTCTTTTATCTAATTTCCTGTAGCGTGTAATCATTTGATTTGCAATTTCTTTGAAATCATAAGTACCTTTTGAATGTAGGATTGAAGATGAGAGGTTTTTAAGGTGCAAACTTTCCAGCTCTAAGTCCTGTGCTGTCACCTTTGCCCACATGCACCCCTTCATTTTGGCTGTGATCATTAGTGATTTGGGGTGGGTAAGTAATGTCTGCAAATCTATAAGCCAAGAGACCTGGTCTGTTGATAGGGCACATCAATACTCAGAAAATCTATATATATTCTAAAATAAGTGACATTTTAAAGAATGCTGGGAAAGACTTGTGAGGACTGCAAATACATTAATTTGAGCATTGTAGCCATTTTGGTGTGAACTGAATTTTCTGTGTGCTTTAGCAAAATCTCTACTTTTTAAACAAATAATTGAAGTTTGTATTACTTTTTAATATAATGAACTAAAGCAACAGAATTTGAATGGCATGTAGAGCAGCAAGTACTAGAAGCAATTTATATTCCCCACAGGAAATGTGCAGAACTCAAGTGTGTAAATTTAAGGGACTGCAGTCTTTATTGAACTTTTAGCTTGTCCCAAGACTTGAAGGAATATTTGATGATTAATTTTATGGAAGAATTACTATGCATCTATTGCACATGAAAATGTCTTCGTGTGGTGAAGAAAAACTTCAGATCCTTTAGTTGAAGATATTAAGTCTTGTGTTAGCAGCAGTTTGTACTCTGTGTGCTATTTCCAGTCTCAAGTGTACTGAGGGGGTGAGCAGTACATCCAATTCCTGCATGGAAAACATTCTACCACTTCTGAAAGTGAAGTTACAGCTTTCACTGGCAATTTTTCCTGTTTGTATATGTATGGGTTCCTATAAGTAAGAAAGACATTTCCTTCACATGCTTTTGATGCTTGCTTTATTGAGCCAAAGTGGAGAGAGATATTTCTTAGTGGTTTTGTCAGGAAATGATGGCAAGTGAAACTGTAAAGGCTTCCCCTTTTTTTTCTCTCCTCATTTCCCACTTCTCCCAGCCAGGCATACAATTTGGCTATAAAACAGCAGCTTTCTACTAGAACCAGTCATTGCATTTGATTTATTGACAGCAGTGCCTTTGCCAGAGTCTGTTCAAACCTGTCTCTTATTGTTAGCCAAAACCAACCTCCAGGTCTTCCTCATCCTTTCAACACCATGAACATTGCTTTTTAATAGCTGTGTTTCTCCAACCCTGAGAATTAATGGAAGGTTGAATAGCTGTGGAATTATGTCCTGTGTAGAAAACAGAAGCTTAGACAGTCAGCATCACCAGCAGCCTTTATATCCATCAGAGCCAGTTATCCTGGCTGTTGCCATGGTCAGAAATAAATCAAATTTGCTTACTTTGAACTTTACTTCCCCTCAACAGGTTATTTTCTGTTTATATGAATGGCACATGTAGGAGTGGGAGTGTATTTCTTTCAAGTCTGGAAGCATAAAACAAATTCAAGAAACCCTTTTTTTGATAGCTATATATTTTAATAGTTATGAGAGATTCGAATCGTAAAATGAAGGAACACATGGAAGTGTCAAAAAGGTTGAGAGTCCAGCAGAATA
Organism: Catharus ustulatus; assembly: GCF_009819885.2. Taxonomy (NCBI): domain Eukaryota; kingdom Metazoa; phylum Chordata; class Aves; order Passeriformes; family Turdidae; genus Catharus; species Catharus ustulatus. The sequence continues at coordinate 6,121,161 of NC_046222.1, read as the reverse complement.
TGAAGGAGGTGAGAGCTGTCAATATATATAATAATTAAGGTTAGAAAAGACCTTTTAAGTTCATCAAGTCCAGCCATCGACCTTAGGACCACCACCACATGGCAGAAAAGGTGCCAGAGATAGAGGAAATTGTCCATGCAGTGAAAAGCTCTTCCCTGTTGGATTGTCCTTGGTGAGACCCTTCCATGCTCATGCTTCCTTCTCAAAAAAGTTGGTTCCCCTGTCTTGCAAAGACATTTTCTGACCAAAATAGAACTAGTGAAAAAGCATAAGAAGAGTCAGTCACCTGGAAGGAATGTGCCCTTCAGATTCCTGTGCCTTTCCACAAGGGGTTAATTATTAGTCTTCAGTTTATTAAAAATAGATGACATATATATTATGAAAATCACATCCATGTAACTTTTCATTCTTCTGAACTGTGATATAATCATTGGCTTTGAAGTTAGGAGTCATTCTTCCTTTTCTGTTCTAGATATTCTAAAGTACAGAAGTGCAATGAGCCAAACACACTAATACCAAAACCACATTATTAAAATTATTATTCTGCTTCCCCTCACTTACTGCTTTGGCCCCCTCTTTCTAAGGACAGATTTTTCTCATTTAGGAGGGTTGTGTGGCTCCATCCCCAACCTTCATATCAGTTTAATATCTAATTATTATTTATGAAAGAGACAAGAACTCTTTTTAACTTGGGACATTTCTGGCACTTGGTCTATGCAGCCTTAAAATGATAGAGACAAAAAGTCAGGAGAGCCCGGTTTCAGAAAAGGCAACACTGAATTTAGTGAATGTGAAATCGCAGTTCAGAGGTTGTTTCCAGGATTTTATCACTTGTAGTACATCTGCTTTGTTTTTGTTGTAAATTTAGGCCTAAAATGTGTTTGACTCATTGTGGGGATGGGAATAGGGAGGAGAAAGAAGTCCTATTTTCCTACAGGAAATTAAGTTATAGCTTTATTTTACTATTGAACCAAGGTGAAACTGTGGCTTCCCTCCAACACTCTTTGACACTCTAAAATATTTTAACATCTGATAAACTTTGTATTCATTATCATTCTAATGCAGAGTATCTAAAATGCATGAAAATAGAAATGTTTGATCCGGTGGGCTTGGTGTCACTGATGGCTTGTCTCCTTTTGGTCCATTTTGGTACTTCTGTCTTTTTCTGTTTCCTCTAACTCAGATATTCAAGGGCACTGTATATCAATAATATTTTAAATTCTTTCTCTTTCATTTAAAAAATCAAACCTTTACCAGACAGCAAAAAATACTGTACTGAATAAGTGGATACATGGTCCTAAATGTTAATAAGCTTAACAGACATACCTTGGTCTCCTACCCTGTCTTCCCCAAGAGAATTTTAAAGACTGTGTCTTCCCAAAATATAGGAATTCACAACTCACCCTAAGGAACTTCAGATTCTCTGGAAACAAATGCAAATTGTGTGCTGCCCTTGAAATGAGTTTTTCCTACACAATTTTCAATTAAAATGAATAATTGCCATAGAAACCTCCATATCACTTTATGCACCCAAGTACCTATAATTGCATAGCTGCCTGTGGAAGAAGCACAATGTGCAACAGTGTAGAACTGGCAGATATTATTTTAAATTAATATAGGTTATTTTAGTTTATCTTCGCTGGTGTCACTTCTTAAGGATTTTGAGAGGGCAATAAATGTGGAGAGACATAAATATGAATGCAGAGCTATAAGAAAAAGGCCACAGCATGGAAACACAGAGATATTTGATAAAGAGAAGGCTGAAAAGAACCTTTATGCAACTTACTGTAGCAGCCATCTTCTCATATTCCCATTCAATAGGGAATACAGATAAATATGGAGCAGGATATTGAGTCATAAAGGAGGAGTGTACAACTGCACAATGGCTGTTGATATCAAAGGTGTTTAATCTCCTGAACATAAAAATGTGTAATTGGACTATCAAAAGGAAGAAAATCTGTACCTGGTGTGTACATACCTAACAGTTTTGCTCAGTCAGGCCAGTGTAAAATACCTGCTCTCCACCTTAGCAGGCAAGTTGATAGTAAAACAAGGCTGTGTTGACATTGACCATGATAAGTTTGCCACGAAGTGACACAGACTCTGATGAGACATGTGCCTGATGCTAATCACAGGTGGGTACATTTCCCCTGTGATTCCATCAAGTAGTAGCACTTCCATGTCTTACTGAAAAATTAGAAAAGATATTCCAGACTCAGAATTATTCATCCCTCAGCAGCAGAATATGTTTCTTTAGATGACCTTTGATTTTTCACGTGTAAGTGTGCTTGGCATTTATGTAGCTCCCCATCATCTCGAAAGCTTTCAGAGATAGTGATGCACGAGGCAAGGGCTGTGGGAGGGCACTGCTCCTGCAAAGCTCTCCAGAGCTCCCCTGATAGGCACAGTGCCTCAGGTGATCTGGTGGGAACGTGTTTGGGAGCAGCAGCAGCCCGTGAGGTTCAGCATTTGCTCCCTCTCAGGGGTGGCAATGTTGTGTTGAAACTCGCATGTGAGTTTAGAGAGTTTGGGCTGAGTCTCTAATCAAACCAACATGACTATTGGGATGCCCAGCTGTGCCATCAGCTCCATGAAAACAACTCCTGACCTTTTTCTTTCTCAATAGAAAGATGTTTTTGTTTCTTGTTTTATTTTCTGTGGAAAAAGGGAGATGAAAATTGTGTACAAGGCACGGGATTTTAATTCCAGCGTCATGCATGCCAGTTCAGAAGGATTCATTAGTGCAGAGAATTTTTTTTACTCTAACACTAAAATGGTGATTGAACTGCCATCTGAAAGGCTGGTCTTTTCAGGTATGAAAATCCTCTTTTTCATGCTATAGATACAGAACTCCATCCTAGTTATCTGTATTTATCCTTTGAGTTGTTTTGTGTCAGCCAGGCTCTGACTGTTGAATTTAAGTCTAAACCAAATCTACGCCGTTCTCTGGTGATTCAGCCTCAGATTCTAATCTGCATAAACAAGCAGAGGTACTTGTGAGTTACAAAAATAATTTGAGGATATTTCTGACTGGGGAAATGGTGCACTTGCCTCTTGTAGACATTTAATGATTCTAGTAAGCAGTGGAATTTAGGATGTAGGTGAGCATGAAGACAAAAGGAATAGACTTGTACAAAACACAAATCAGAGAAGCAAAGAAAATAATGTTTCTTTGCAGTAGAAAGTAGAACATACATGGTTTAAATTAGTTATGCAAGACAGGGAGGCAGACAGGCTGTATTGGTGGGAGGATGGAGAGCATTAGCATTTAGGTAATGTGAAATCGAGTAGCAGTGATGAATGGACTTATGTCTCCACCTTCACATGCTCTGTTTCCTGTTACATAATTGAGTGGAGATGGTATCAGACAGCAGATGATGACCAAGCTTAACCCCATCCTAGGGTGCACATATAAATTAGGGATTCATTGTACTTAGAGTTTAATAGACCCTTCCAGGAAGAGAATTCCTTGTAGTCAAACTATGAAGTAGCTTGAAAAGCAATGGGAAAAATGCAAGAAAACTATACAGGTAATTACTGAAGGATTACTTTCCAGCCAGATAAGTTTGGGAGAAGTTATACAGAGGGACAGGATTTTATTTTATCTTCTTTTGTTTCTCCCTGACCTGAATAGCAATAGTTTGTAAATGCATTATAATATTTATTAAATTTCTAGCACTTAAAAAAAAAATCTGTGAGGTAGAAATGCAATTTTCACAATTTTTCCATAAAGATCTTTTAGAGTAGTTGTTCCAAGGTACAGTATGTAGTTCAGTTCATTTTTTTCTGTCGGTCAGATCTGTTGATTTCACAGCTATGCCAGGCAAATATCAGAAGCTGTCTGGCCAGCTCTTATCTTTCCTTGAGACCCACAGTATGACATACAGGGATAGATAACCTGGGTTAAGGTGTTCAGCTGCAATTTTGTTTCTTACTATTGCATTCTTGCTCTCACTCTCCTGCAAGGGGAAAGGGCAGAGAATCAGAAGGGCAAAACCAAGAAAAAACTTACAGATCAAGGTTAAGGGAGTTTAATAAGTGAAGGAAATAGGAATAAAAGTTTGCAAGTAATGGAAAGGCAGTCATTCACTCCATCCCACCAGCAGTGTGATACACCAGCCAGTCTCCAAGCAATCTCTACATGGGGAAAGCAACTCCCAAGTTTTTTATTGCTGTATTTTATTGAATATTCCATGGTCAGATTGGGTCAGAAATCTTGGCTGTGTACCTTCCCACCCTCTTGGTCACCCCCTTGCCTTCTCGCTGTGGGTGCAGAGTGAGAGACAGAGAAGACCTTGACACTGCTCAGCCATAAATGATATTTAGTGCATGATTTGTTTTCCACACTGTTTTGGTCATGAACCCAAAACATAGCACTGTACTGGCTGCTATGAAGGAAATTAGTTCCTTCCCTGCCCAACCCCTTCCAGCTTCCCTCTGGGTCATGGATAGGAAAGAAGCTTAAATCATTTTGGATGGTAGTTCCTTAGTGCTCCAGGGAGGGAAAGAAGCTGTCTTAGAGCTTTTGAGATCAAGTGTCTCACTTTATCCTCAAACCCCATGGTTTCAAAACAGGTTGCCACTTTTGAAACCTGGAATGCTTGTGTTCATGCATCTTCAAAAAGATAACGTGATAAAAGGGACCAGGAGTCTGTTAAAATTCTTGACAGTTATTGTCTGCATGAGTATGAAAATTACATTTTAAAAATGTATTACAATGCATTAGAATACGATTTCATTGCAATAAATTAGTAGAACTACTCCCACTTACAGCATTTACTTTTCCATTTCTTAGCAGAATTAAGGGAGTAAATGGCTGTATTGTAGAGATGGTTAGAAAGTGTAGGAGTTTGCATTATATTGTGCTGAAGTGTGGGTATGTGCAGAAATTGAGTTTACCAGCACTCAAGCTAAATGGAGAATGAAGCTGATACATTGGAATATGATGAATTGAAGCAGTAGTTGTGATGACACTGCTAAGATTACTCTGTAATGAAGTTTCATGATGCTCAGGCTGCTGGCTATTTTTTTTTTTTTAAACAGCAAAGAATCTTTTACAAGTGAGAATTTCTTTCATTGGGTGAGGGGGGAGAGGGCAAAGTTGAAAAGAGGTGCAAAGAGAAATTTCATAAATCTACCCTCTGCACTAGCTGTTTACATGGATGAGCCAAACTTCCTGGGATTTCTGAAGAAAATGGGCCTGTTACATTAAATTCTGAACCCTTTGGGGGTTTTGAGACAAGTCTTAGAGCAAATGATGGCGAGGAGCAATCTGAGCGCAGAGAAGGGCGAGTGGGACGATGCACGCGCGATGATGAGCGGTGCATCCCAGAGCAGTGGAGCTCAGCACTGTACATCATAAGGAAGGTGAAGGCAGGCAGAAAAAAGACATTTTGTTTTTAATCAGGAACACAGCGAACAGCGTTCCTTAGGGAAGGTGAAGGTTATTTTTTTGGAGGAACCAGGTGACAGGCGAGAGTGCTGATTGTTATATCACGGTGTATTCAGTACAGCCGAGTCGCAGGAGTAAGAGAGTCACCAGTCAGGCCAGAACCTGAGTGTTTTGTCATATAAGTGATTGTTAAATCCAAGAAAACTCCACTATGGAGAACAGAAAGAACTGACTTTGCTGGGGATAACTGATCTCTGCAGCTCTGGTGAAAATTATACTTCTCAGAGGAAAACAGCAGCATTGGAAAATGTTGAAGTGCAAATATTTAGAATCGGTGTATCAGTATATAAATGAATAGCTTTAGGATAAAAACATAAGAGTATTTATGCCTAAAAGGGAAAGACAATCATGGAACATTCAGATATTCCCCAGACAGAAATGTGTGATGTTGGATATAGAAATAAGAAAAAATCCACACCACAAGCGTAGTCAGGACTTTGCATCTGGAGGACAAAACTCTTCCAAGGGCAAAGCAGAAACTCCTGAAAACATGACAGTATCTGTGTGGCACAGTGCCATGACATCTGAGCTAGCTCAGATATTGCAGACAGTCTGTCCAGATTTCACAGGGTTTCTCCAAGCAAATTAGATCAGCTGAAAAGAACATTTTTAGGATGGCTTATAGACATGGATGCAACTTTACATATTTAAAATTTAGGATTCTGCACCACTCTGGGTAGTGGCACTGGAAGCAGTCAGTCAAAAGCTGACTCAGAAATGAAATGCAATATCATCTCAGCAGCCCTACACTAACAGCAGGTGGTACAGTCACTGCCATTCCAGCTGCTTTTAGAAGGGTTAACGTGGAGATTAACTATCAGTCAGTAAATGCTGGAGGAATAAAAACACAGCAGGTCAAGGAGAAATGTAGTTCAGAAAAGCATTCAACAACATATTTTTAGAGAATTACCCAAGTGGATGGAAAAGAACTCTAAAGGATCTGACTGAAGGACAGTGACTGCCAGGTAGGAAAATAGAAATGGAATAGGAAAAGCCTCTTCCATCAGCATGATTCAGAATTCCCACTCTGCCTTACCTGAGACAACTGGATGGATTCCAAACCCGCCCCGAGCCTGCTTTGATATCAGAGTGGTACCTGTGTGCTCCAGCCCTGTGCCCTCTGAAATTACAGCCTCTCTGAGGAGGTGGAGGCTTGCCAGATTGTGGAAACATTTCCATCTTGACCAGGCAAATAGGGTAGAGAAGTCCCAGCGATGTTCTGTACCCCCGGCGTTGAGTTAGGGTTTGGGAGTCTGTTGGCTCAGGGAGATAAATCCTGTCCGAGTTAGAGCTGGCTGGAATGCAGTGAGGATGAACATCTCTGTAGCAGGCTTTCCTCTGCACACTTAGCAAGGGTGAAGACAGCTTGGGTCTCTTCTCACTGGGTGTGTTAAATATATGTGTAATATATCCACTAGAACAAATTTGTAAAAGGTGTGTACTAAATCTAAGTGAAGTTTTTGAATGCTTACGTCTACACCTTATCAAATAAATAGAAATTCTGTTCTATCACCAGACACAGAATAACATATTTAGATTTCCATCAGCGGTGGGAAATAAAGGCAATTTTTACCAAATCTAACATCAGATGTTATGAAGCCTATCCAAAAGCCAGATGAGTAGGCTTCAGGAGGATTGTAGTATTAAGGTCAGGTAAACTGAGGATTTTAATATATCCAAAGATTTAAATAAAGGCAGTAAATGTATGCTTTCACAGTGCCTGGATGTGCCTAACAATAATACTGTTTCCAATTTCTGAGGTGGAAGCATGGGATCTACCATTATTAGAAGTGTTCATCTTTCCTCTCCCTTTCTGGTGGAAACTTATTTAAGGAACATGATTGTTTCAGCACAGAAATTGTAACAAATCATCGTGTCCTGGATCTTTAGGATCTGTGTGCAGAAAAGTAATTGCTGATGAGCTGCTGATATGGGGTGAAAATCCTCAATACCTCAGTGAGAGACTCTGCAATGTTCTGCTGTGAGCCAAAGAAAATAACTTTAAATTTAACTGAAACGAGAACTGAATCAACCTGAATGAGATTACTTTCAGAGGCATGTTCTCTGGGTAAAAGGAGCTTGAGGAAACACAAAAGCCAAAAGGCAGTTGTGTAAATGAAGAGGAAAAAACAAACCAACAAATCAGTAGCACAGAGAGTTTAATCTCATGTTAGCAGATGTAAAAAAAAAAAAATATTAAAATGCCTGTAACAGTTTATCTACTGTAACTAACAGGTAATAATTGATATTTGTATATTCACTATCAAATATCAGTAAGTTTTCAGTATGCTGTTTAGGTAATAAAAAATAATTACAAAACTGGGTAGAAAAATTAAGCTTCTGAAATCTAAATAAAACCAAGATGTAAGATAAGTGGATAGACAGTAACAGAAGTACTTTTTGAAAGAAAAAATGCAGATGAGAATTTTCATCGTGGAGTCTGAGATGGTAAAAAGCATTTCTTGTATGTGACAGCTGTATTAAGTCTGGAGCAGCATTCCAAGTGCCTGCTAATTCACTGAGATACATCCAAAGTGCTGGAACACCCATTATCTTTTCCTGCCTTGAACCTCAGCTTAGCTTCAGAAGCAAAGACCCATTGATCACTCTGATCAAACATTTTAAGTGTAACCTGTCACAAGCTATTACTATTTTATTTCTGTCTGTAGCTCCATTGTCCAGCAGCAGCCTAAGAGAATAATAATGCCATGCAATTACACTGACAGCTCAAGTGTGTGTTAGATGGAAGCAAAGTAACTTAAATGGCATTTTTCATTATATAAAATAACATTTAGAAGCAAAAAATACAAAACCATCTTACTAGATGAGTCTTCCCATTAGGGTTACCTGGTCATGATGTAGTTTATTCCAGTAAACAAAAGCTTAGTTTATAAAATGTACAATACAATGTACTGTCTTAGCACATGTGTATTTATTTATTTTTCTTCATAGAGGATGTACTTCCTCTCCTGACGTTCTTCCAATTTTTTCAGTCTTTTTTTTTTTATGGTCTAAAAATAAAGCAGGTGTCATTTGTACCTTCCCCATCCTGAATGAAATTATCATTAGTCTCAGTGCAACTCTCATTCTTTCTATTTTAATACCATGATTGTGCTGCTTATTAGCACAGAGGAGAAAGCTTGTCTGCACTGAATTATGTTGAGAAAATACATCAAACCTGATCAAACTTACGTGATATGGGTGCAGAGAATTAGTACTTATATTAATTGTAAATAATAAGTGCAGACAAGACTTAAAATCTGCCTCATTCAAAGGAAGAAAAAATTCCAATGACTTGCAAATCCTTTTTTCCTCAGTCTTACAGAGACAGTAAGTTGTGTCAACCACTACAACAGCAGAAAAGAAACAGTGGCACTGTTTATACTGGAATCAAACAGTTTTGAGTTTGCATGCTGTTTGAGCAATTGAGTGGTGAGCAAGCTTTAAAAATGTTATTATATTATTAAAAATACATATGAATAATTCAATCTCTTAATTGTCAAAGGTTGCTAAGGAGAATCAGAACAGTCACATTCCATTTCTTTTAACAGCATGATAGAAAGTTTTTGTACACAATTAATGCAATGCTTATCTGAAAATGAGAGATATGGTCTGAAAAGTAAAGAATTGCCTCTGTTGAGTTGAACCATGGGGAATTTCTGGAAGATTTACAATTGTATTGGCTCATTGCTTAATCGGATGGCAGAAAGATGTTCTCAGTATGTATTCCTTTCTTTAATGAAAGAGGTGATTAACCCATGCCAAATGCTATCTTTAAAGACTTTTTTTTTCTCCAGCTACCTAGCAAAATTATATTTAATCCATCTACAGATGCACAGTATGTTCTGCTGATGTATCTGATAAAAGACATTTTTGATCATTTTTAATTTTTGAAGGATAAATGTTTATCACAGTCACATCTTGTGAGAAAAGCAGAAGAGACATGAAGGACTCTGTACAGCTGAGCTCTTGGCAGGTCTAGTAGCAGCACTTTAAAATGCTCCTGTCTCCAGTTGTCTGCCCTGCCCCACTGCCAGATGTTATTTAATGGCATTGTGAACGCAGCAGCAGAAGGGAATTTGCTCTTTGCCAGCTCGTTTCTATCTGATTTTGTTCCTTTGTTCTGATTCTGTTATGGGAGTGGTAATTGCTAGTGCTGGGAATAGAATCCAAGGCTGTTTCTTAAACTACCATTACTAATTCCATCAAAGCACTTACGCCACAGCTCAGACTGCTGCAGAATAACTCTGCTCTGCTATCCTCTGCTCTGCCTGGGGAACTCTCCTGACAGTTCTGATCCACTGGAAAAGTAGAAATGTCAACTTAAAAAGTCAGTCTTGTATCTGCATTAGTCAGAGCTTTCTTAGCAACTGACTCACACATGCGGAATTTTCTCTCTGTGCAGATAAGCCAGGATTGTGAATGGGTATTTTTTCTGACCTGTTGAAGGCTTCAGTTTCCCCTTATTAGCATAAAAACATTTTCTTATCATTTTCTTCCTCAGAGCCTTGATGCTGCCTGGTCAATGTTTTGAATTTTAAGTGGCTGTTTCCCTGTGCACAAACATCTGTCAGGGTGGGCTGGGTGATGGGGCACAGAAAGGGGAGGGCTTGTTCCTTTTTATTTTCTGTTTGTTGCAGCGTACAGTTTCCTGCTGGAATTATTCTTGTGCTCAGCTGGGAGGGTCACCTTAGAGCTAAGGCAAGTAGGAGCCTTGAAATCATGCAAGATGTAATTCCTCTCAGCCAGGAGGCTCTGAGCTGTTCTTGTTAAAACACCTCTGTCAGCCTCTACTCACTACTTCTTGGTGAGGTGTTTGAGAAACCTCATGGGTTCCAGTTCCTGCTATCTGACAAGGAATCCTTCCTGCATGTTTTCCAGGTAAATTGGTTGCTCACCACTTACAGTAAGAAATTGTTATAACAATTATAACTATAACTATAAGCAAAGTATCAGGCTTCATGTGAATGACACCTGCCTGATCTTTCATCCTGAATTAACTTCTGGAAAAGATTATGAAAAGACAACGTTTTTGACAGTGTGGGACAGAAAATATTTGAAAAAAATTATTAGATCACTGTACCCACGCTTTCTGTAACAGACATCCTTAGTCATCAAGACACCTTTGTTTTTCTTTCAGGCAGAGCTGTGGATTGATGCTTAACAACCTGCTTTACTGAAGCTTTTGAGTGTTAGTAAGGAAAACTTCTTGTCTCTTTTAAAGCTATTCTCCTTCAGAACTTAATTTCAGTGAGATCTGGACTTGCTATTTTGCAAACTTTTTCAAAATAATTTTGCAAATTTTTTAAATAATATTTTTAAAATGTTTATTTCAGTTCAGCTTTATAGGTATGGAATGGAAACTTGTTCTGATATCTCAATCTATTACCTATTATCCATCCTATGTTTAACACAAAAACAAAACACAGCCTTATTCCAACCACTATGAAGAAAGTTAATTCCCCACCCCCCCAGCTAAAATCAGCACACCTTTCTAGCAACACAGTTATTTTTTTAAAACATAAAAATTAGTTTTAAAAGAAAGCTTTAAAATAGAAATAGGAAACGAAGCATTAGTGCATCAATTAATTAGTGATTTTTTTCTATTAATAAGATGGTTTTGTCAATGTGAGCCTTTTGATAGTTTTGTGTGAAACACATCAGCCTATCTGCACAGATCTCTGATAAAGCATCATTCCTTTTATTGGTTCAAGAGCCTCCAATTGAAAACTAAATATAATGTAGGGTTTGGTTTTATTGCTTCATGTGCTCATATCAAGTGTGGTAGATTGGAACCATGGAAAGATCCACTTCAAGGATCAGGTGTAGGAGTTGACCTAAAACTGAATTTCAGTCTCTTGGGAAATAGGAGGGAGGGATAAACCTTGGCACTACAGAGCAAACACCACCAGCACAAACTGATTCTTAGAATGACTCTTCCCAGAAGTATTGCCTTACTGTGAGAACAACATCTGTTCTCTCAGAGGGTCCTGAGTCTGGGAGCTGCGAGCTCATTCCCTGCTCCATCCCAGATCTGCTCAGGGATAAGGCTCCTGTGGGTGCCTGGCTGCAGAAAGTGAAGGGGCAGCAATACAAGGTGATGTGCTGCTAAATAGCAATACTTAGTGTTGTGGAAAGCTCCACTGGTAGGATAGCTGTGTATTTTGGTTTCTTTTTGTGTCAGTTTCTGGTGGGATTTGTTACTACAAGAAGCAGAAGCAGAAAAGATATCTTCTGTGTTCTCTCTGGGGCATCTCGAGGTTTTTTATGCTTATTTTCAGCAAGTGAGCAGCTTCAATGGGGACGAAATAAAGGTACAGTTTGCAAGCCTTTTTTTTTTCTTTTCCTTGCTTATTGAAAATTGTGCACACTTGTCTTCTAAAATAGCAGGGTAAAAAAGCAAGATGTGTTTTTGTTTTGATGCCCTGCCCCTTTGCTGAGCTCTTCTACTCCAACTCCCAAGGAAATGAAAACGATGATATGGAACATGTTGTGGCTTTGTGTAAAATAATCATCTTCTCTAGTGAGACTTTTCAAATCCAGCTTGGTTTGAGTGTTGAAGTTATCAAGGACATGCATAGTTTTACCCATTTATAGATGGAAGTGTGCTAAGCAGAAAGACATATTTTACCCATTCTTGCTAGCTACAGCCTTGCTTTATTACTCACATTATTCTCTGTCTGACTGTATTGCACTTAAGGTGATGGAAGAAAAGTTTATTCCAAGCATATTTCTCCCTGCTCTGTCTCTGCTCCTGGAGCCAGAGTTCATCATGCCAGGATGATGCAGGGCCACAGCAGCACACAATGCAGGGGCTCCCAACGACAGCTGTAAACTCTTCCCTATCATGTTGTGTTTGAACCACTTCTTTTCAGAGCCTATAGAGGAATTCAGGAAAGTTAATGCAACTCAGGTCAGCTTGTGCTATTTCCAAGGTTTTTAAGCCTGGATGAGCTTGGACTCATCCTCCAGATCAATGTGTCCTAAAGTGTATATCATTGCTTTTTTTCAAAAATGAGAGGATTTACTGTCCAAAAAATGTCAGCCTTGCTGCTGAAGGCTTTAAGAGGTGCAGTTCACCCGTGTTTAACAAAACCTGCTGGCGATGATGATGTCAGTTTGTAATGAGGTGAGTTAAGGGGCTGTGTACAATCCCTGCACTGCAGCTTCCTCAGAGGATGGTTTTCACACTGGTCAGTAATGAATTCACTTTGCTGGGAAAAAAAACCAACCCCCACACCCTTATTAATACAGATTTTTTCTTTAGATTGTGACAGAATCTTTCCTTTTCTCCTAAGACAGTCAAACAGCCTACATCTGTGTTTATGTTTTCAAACAGAGGAGAGAGTAGCAAAGGAAAAGATCAAATGGCAGTGATATGAAAATGTCCTTATTCATTTTATGTGCTTTGTAACAGCTTTGAAGAAAGATATTCCAGCAGTCATATTTTGTAGCAAGCTCCTTTCCTTCTTTTATCTACAACAATAAATGGGTATTTTTTTTACGTCAAACTGATCGAGTGGATCAGAGTTGTCCTTCAAGTTGCTCTAGAGGCGATAAGGATTAATTTCTTATTTTAAAATGTGCAAATTGCTCTCCTTGTCTGAGAGCACTATGTCACCCAAGCATCTCCCCATTACCACGGTTTAACTTATGATAAAAAGGGCCTTGCATCTCCCTGTACGGGCACGACATGAAGGAGACCTATTAGTAAAGATTTAATAGGCCTGGAATAGAGGGTAATAGAAATTGAATTGATGTAATTTATGTGGTACTGAAAACAATATGATCTGAGAATCTTCAAAGGGTTTCCTTTCCTCGGTGGTTAGAAATGATCAGGTGTTTTCAAGTCATGTTCCTGCAAGGGGTGTCCTGTCAGTGTGGTTTTCTAAGACTTGTTCTGGAATTTTGTGAAGTGCTGGAAGAAAAAACACTTTTAGCTGGTGTTCCTAGTGAATTGTGCCATATGATTGCACCATCAAAAACTCACGTTTTCTTCTTCCAAATGCTCCCTCATTAATATGTTGTCCAATTCCAATCTGTTTTAAAGAAAGTACGAGTATCAAATATCTATAAATTCATGGGTATTTGGAACATGAGAAAAAGTGATCTAAATATGTTCTGCCACTGCAAGAAAGGCAGGTAGGATTTTATTCCTTCTTCACTTGAAGAGGCAGAGACTGACCAGTCAGCTGAGAGAAGAAAATGAGGGAGCTCTAGACCAGGAAGGTGAGTTCCAAATCTTTCTTAACCAGCAGGAAAAGATGGAGAAAAAAAGCAGAGAATTTTTGTAAAATGCACCAATAAATATAAACAGCACAGGTGTGAATTCTTGGGGTTTCATATTTCAGAAGCTCTTTGCTGAGTAATTGACTAAAAACTCCACAAATAGCTAGTTTTTAAAAATCTTTGTGTGTTCAAGAAATTAAAATATAATTTATCACTCCCAGCATTTCCTTATAGGCAGGTTTTGTCTGTGACAGACCAAATGATGGCACAGAGGACAACTCTGTCCTCTGCAGTGACTTTAACTTGATTCTGTAAGGAGTTAACATGGTGCTGCAATTTCAAGTGTAAAGAAGTTCTCCACCAGGCTGCTGAAGTCTATAATACACAGATATGAAAATGTTCCCTTTACTGGAGCTCTGTTGGAACCTTATTCATCCACTGTTGAAGAGAATATAAACAACTGCTCCCTGCAAGGCAAGTGTTTATTTCCAAGATAAAGAGGAGTTTAACATCTTGACTTTCATTCTGAAATTTTAAGCCATTTCAGAACAGACTTGGAAAAAAGGATCCATTAAATATCCATGTTAATGATACAAACTGTCTCGGAAGGTAAAATGGATATTTTAGCAATTTAAGGCTGAGAATTCTTATAAAAAAAAAGAAATAGTTGAAAAATGGTTTAAGTAATGAAGATTTCACCCACTGCTTGGGGGTAAAAGAGGAAATCAGAACCATTGAACTGACTCACTATTTTATGCTTAAAAACAATTGAAACCTGCCTTAGCCATGTCACTAATAGCAGATTGCAGCTCTTTGCAGTTGACATGGCTTTTGGATATCCCCTACCAGAAACAGGTAGATTTTTTTATTACGTTTTGTTTTGTTTTGTTTTAATTAGCATAGGAAGTGGGAACTTAAAAACATTAAATGAATTATGAGAAACATAACTTCTTAGCTGCGAATACTGTCTTTGTGAGATTAAAATATCAAACCAAATTGGATAGTTTGCTTTGGATCTGTGCTACACTTGGCTGTGGTATCATGTCTTACAAGACAGATTTTTATTTGATCATTGCATGAAAGGCAGCCTTGTGATAGTTTTTAGGAGAAGGATGATGATGATAATGTTGGAGATTTACTAGGAAGAATTTTGAAAACCTATAGGGCTCACCAATTTAAAACCCAATTTGATTTTAAATGGTTCTTCCAGAATAAGGGTGATGGAAGTTAAGTATTTTGGATGAGATTGACATTACTGGGACTCTGACTGTGACCCTTCCTCCAGCATTTGCAAGGTGCAATTTTAGTTAAACAGAAAGCTTTTAACATACTTTATAATCTGTGAACACCTATTTTTTTGTCTGATTTTTTTAATATAAATCTGAGACCATGACACAAAAGGTGCACAACTACATTGGGGAAATTGAGGTGCCTGGCTCTCACTGCAGACAGACCCACTTCACTATTCACTATTCACTTGAAGGCCACCAAGACCTTCTATAAGAAAAGAATTTCTGGCACTTAGCCATACTTTAAATGGTGCTTGACATCAGGAATTGAGTTTTGCATCCTAATCCTAAAACAAATGGACTCCTAGATGATAATTACTTGCCCCAGGCGCTGAGGCAATGGGTTTCAAAATAGGATGAAAAACCAGGAGTCCCTGCCTTGTAAGTACCCTGCTACACAAGGTATTCTCACAAATATTTATTAAATGTTAGTTTATAGAAGTAATTGATATAACAATAGCACTTTATTGTTTTTGATTGATGAATCATATTTGTTTATGTGCAAGACCTAGGAGTTTCTTATAAAGTTTTTGTACTAAGGCCCTTTGTTTCACAGGCAGTTTAACACAGCATGTCAGTCCTTTTGTCTTTTGAGGTAATGACTTGAATCTTATTCTGTAAGTGTCATCCAGAGAATAATTATCTTTGTGTAACTATTCAAAAACAGAGTTTGGTTGATTTCTTTTAACTTGACAGCCATGTTTCTTTAGTTCAATAAATGTTATCAGGCATTCTTTGGCTGCTCCTATTGCATCAACTTTAATTAGTTTTTGATTGCTGTTAATTTCACAGCTTTTTCTCCTTAATAAATTGCATCAAAAATGCTCTTTGTGCTGCATCAAGTTTAATTAGTTTTGTGCTTTGCTTACTCTATTTTGCTTGCTCTTTTTAAAGAAGCTCCCCCACAGCATCTCCCTCTGAGTCACTGATTCTGATGTCGGTGATTAAAGGAGATTTTAGAACCCCTGATCATTGAACCTGTCTCTCCCCAGAGGGATGAGAACTCTCCTGTCTCACCTGGTTGTTCTGGTGAATGTGGAGTGGCACAGGAAGGTCACCAAAGGGCTTTGCACACTGGTGCCATTTGCAGTGACATTCTCACAGCACACCAGCAAGCAGAATTCCTGGATTCCTGATCTCGAGAAATTCATGCTGTAAACTTCAAGTTGTGTATTCTAAACAACTCAGAAGGAAAGGAATGCCATCAAATTGAAACCTGCAAGTGAACTGCTTCACTAACTTGTGCCAGTGATAGGCTCATGCTATAATCCTTTAAACATAACCAGGTGCTTTTGGAAGGCCATGTTTGGTGGGACTGATGGGATGTTTCATGAGAGCTGTCAACTCCCACCTTAACCTAGTCCTAAGGAATTTCAGTTCAAATGCATAGACTTGGAATTTATCTCTTGGCATTCTCTAGTTTTTCTAACTCATCACTGTATGGACAAAGTTTCGTTCTCACCAAGCTCCATTTAACCCATTTTAAAGATTGCCTTTTTAGCCTCACATCATCTGGAAGTCTCTGTATTCCTTGTTGCTTTCTTCATTTTTGCACAGTTTCACTGAAGATTTCTGTAGGACTCAAAATTTTAAGTAGTGAGTGTCCAAATGGTCCTCAAAGAGCATCAGGAGGTGAGATTTCAGTACTCTGCTTCTTCAGGCTGCTGCTTTCTGTAGAAGGTGGTGGCGGTTTCAAAGAGAAAAGGGAGTCAAAAGCCATATCTGGGAAGAAAAATGAAGCCATAGATGGCTTCAAAGGAGAACAGAAGAACATGTAAAAGAACCCTATCAAATAGAAAAAAAGTTGTCTGAAATCACTTTAAGACTTTAGGTACTTTAGGTATCAGTAGCAAAATGACTTTTCAGTAAGACACTGTGAGGGCAGAAACTGGCTGAGGGGAAACTGGTAATTACAGAAAAAATATTTTTATGACTGAAGTACTGGGTTAGGAGTCATGAAATGTGGTGTTTATTTCTCTTTCAATCAAAGTTTTCTCCTGTAGCCTTTGATAAATAAGATGGGCTATCATCCATCTTAGGATGGATGGAAGTATTCATGTCTCACCTTTTTTTTTTCTTTTAATGAAGACAATAGTAATGTTTAGCTACATTTCTGCAGCATTTCTCTGGTTCAAACATAAATAAGCATTATAACAAATCCTTCTTTGGTTATTTAATATTCAGTACCATCTTCCATCTTGAAGTTTCCAAATTTACATTTCTAATTACACAGAAAATATCCTTGACTATCTGATAAAATATTTTGAGGGCTTTGATGATTTCTTTAAGAAAAATATTGTCTGTTTTCAGTAACAAGTGCTCTTTGCATCTGTCCCTTATAAAATTGGGATCTAGAGAAAATGAATTCAGGATTTCTCATAAGGTGTTTTTTTTGGGAATTGGGATTTGACAGAGTGAGGAGCCCTTGCCTCTCTGGAAGTCCAGGGAGATGGTCAGGTGAGGGTTTTGTTTTGTCAAATAAGCACTTCTGCAAATATGGCCATCAATCTCTTTCAACTTCTGTATGATTCCTGTGCTTTGGAGGATTTAAATGTCCCTTCTTTCTCTGCTCTCCCTCATGTCTGAATTACACCTTTGAGGGCAGGCTATCTTCATCTTTGTTAGTGTGCAGTGACTCTAAATTAAAAATTTTGATTTAGACATTGTGTAACAACCAGAGCAAGTAATAATTATTATTTTTCTGGCAGCTGGCTTTGAGATTGCTTTGTGTTATTCAAGTGGAAAGTGTATAAATATATTGGATATCCCACAGCAAATGTGGTAATATGGGTTCTCTTCCATATGAAGGTTCTTTCAGAGTTTCTGTAATTTTAGAGAGGGAAAATTCTTCATTTCACATATGAGGCTTTACAAGTCAGCTTCTCTTCTTGTGAATTTATGAGTTTCCATCTCAGTCTTCCCCTTAGCAACATCACCTATAAAATTATCACCAATGTTTCAATTGCTGATTTATTCTGAACAATGCCAACAAGACCCAATATTTGAAGTATAGGACTGGAATTCTGGAAGTCATACTATTACCATAAAACCTAGTTGGAGTTTCCAGCATCCAGAGTCCAAGAGCATTTTGTTAGAGGCTTCTGTTAGAAATGAAAGGGTTGTTCACAGGAGCTTGCAGTGTGTCTTGCAACACTCCTATGAATCAAGTCAGGGAGTAATCAGGTGTGTGGGACCAGCCTCACAGTGCCTGAAAGCAGTGTAGGTTTTCCAGAGCTAGCTGACCAGTAGAAGTAGGAGAAAATTCACAATAGATCTGTAAATAACAGAATTAAAAATAATAATAATAATAAAAAAAAAAAAAATAAAAAAACCCCAAATCTTAGTGAAGTTCCTTCCAGGCTCTGGCTCCTAATGTGTCCTGATGCCACAGAGGAATTGCTTAGTGATGGTTTCTCTATCACAACCTTTTTGAAATGTGATAACTTCCTGTCAGTGAGGTTTCCAGGCTCAGCTGTGGTACTTTTCATTTACTTTCCACTGTTTTCCTCTCCTGGGTTAAATGAGCTCAATTGCCATGTGACCAGACTCAGCATGCTGTCTTTTTCCTCAGAAGTATTTTAGCTTTGTCAGAGAAATTATCTTTTGTTAATGAAATTGAGTAAATAATTTGTAGCAATTTTAATGCAGAAGTTTGATGAAGTTGTTAATTGAAATGCTTCCTGTGGTTTTTTGCAGCAGATGTTAAAGGTCACAGCTGCTTCCATACCAGAGATTTCTCTTCTTTATATGTATATATATATATATATATATATATATATATATATATAGGATCAATGTTTCGTTTTCCAAAGGCACTGTAGCAAATATTTTCCCAGAATAAAAATAAATTTTCAGGTCACATGCAAATAAGGTGGCTATAGGTTTACCTGCTGTTGGATGGAAACAAATCAAGCAGTAACTAAATTTTGAAGGTGTATATTTTTTATATTTGGGGATTATTATTTATGGTGTTTTGCAAAAAAAATAGCCCAAACAGGTTAAAAAGTGGAAAAATAGTGGTCTAGGGAGTTTTCTTTTTTGTCTTATTTGCAGGCTGTACATGTTTGCATGATATGGTTAGAAAAATGAAATTGCATTCTTCACAAGTTCTTAATATTGTCATCCCTGAAATACCAAACCATAGTTTAAAATCCTGGATTTTTGTGACTTTTTAATTCTAAAATTAAAAATCTAGACTTTTGATATTGTCAGACCAATAGGAGGTTTAAAAGCTTTCACATGAAATTTGGACTGAGCACTCAATTCCAACAATGCACCATTAAGGAATGATAAAAGGCAGGAGGAGAGGAGTAATGCTTATTATATAATTTCTAATGTACTTTTGAAAGAGCTCTTCAGTAGTTGGCTTCCTAGGCAGGTTTTCTTCCTCTCATGCTTTTGAGATGGGTAATAACTTGAGATAAGAAATGCTCAAAGAAACTGTAAACACTGTGGCAAAAGTATTAACACAAACAAAGATGTGCTTATTTTCCTGAAGGCTGTTTCTGGGGTTTATCATGACATCCTTTGACCAGTCATAATGTGTGGAGTTCATTTTTCTCCTTCCACTTCTAAGCTTTGGCATTATATACAATTTCTTGTACAAACAGGATCAGAAAGATTTTGCTGGTTTTTATTTGTAATGGCAAGTTTACCTTTTTTTATTACGTTTGCTGTTGACTCTTGGTGTGTTCCTGCCTCTACAAATAGTGCTGAAATAGCTGTTGGCATCCATTCTGAGATGTGTTTTGGCTGGACAGGTGCTTTAGGGTCAAATGATAGCTCATTCAGTCAAAACTGTGGTAGCAGCAATTGCCAGCCTCAGGCCAGTTCCTGAAGTTTACATTTTCAGGGTTGCAATCCATGATCATTTATAGTCCTGAAACTTCCAACAAACTGTTACTTGTTGTTAATTTTATATATGTGTATATATAAAGAGCTCTCTAAAGAGCTCTGGTGTTAACCTTCCATCCATCCTCTCTACCAGAGGTTGAGTAGGATATGGCACAAAGTAGCTGTCAGGAACTGATTAAATTTCAGTGACTTCCAGGATCTCAGGGTTCAAACAAACACCTGGTGTTTTCAGCTACTGTTTATGGGATTAATTCATTAATTAATTCATTCATTCTAGAAAGTCAATCCATAGGAGATGACAGTTCCACAAACTCAAACACATGTTGTGTGTTTACTTCTCATGCTGCACAAATTCCCTTCTTCATCATAATGTGCTATTTTAATATTTTAAATAATGGCGAAATTTTTAATACCATTTCCAAAAGTCAAGAGTTGATTTTTATTTTCCTAGAAAATAAAGGAGGCCTGAATGACCCTGTAAGTACTTCCAAATTTTGTAGTTAAATTCTAATATTAAATAATTATTTGGATAGCTCATCAGGTAGTTCCAAGGGAAGATGTGTCCACCAAAATTAATAGAATTACACGTTAATGCCTTAACACAGAGAACTTAGTTGAAAAAATCCTGGCCCATTTGCTATTGCAGTTCTTGAATTCTGAATTTCCTTAAATTGTCAAATAAGCTCAAATATATGTAGTCAAGTGTATGCAATTTTTGCCTCTGAATTTCTTTTTTTAGAAGTGTCAAAAGAAACTTCATCTTATCCATTTCCCCTTATGAAACACTCATTCAAATTTTGTACCAACAGTGATGTATAGCTTTGCTTGTCTACTGATTGAATCACTGTTCTATTTTTCCACTAAGTCATAGAAACAGGATAATATTTTTATATTCATTAACATTTTAATAAAAGCCTCATAATTGTATGGACCATTTCCTTTTCTTACAATATGCATTTCCTTAAGATTTTTTACTGACGCTTTCTCAAGTAGATAAAAGAAAGTAATATAACTCCCAAAGAATATTTGAGAAGTGTACAACTCAAATTTGAATTTGTTGTCATAATATTGCTTAGCTTACTGAGTGTTGTTTACAGCTTGTTCCACCTTCATTAGGTTATTTTTTTGTAAATGTGGTTACTGTTGTCACTTCCAAGATTAACACACTAGAAGTAGGCAGTGACATAAGACTTGCCTGAAGTCTTAGTGGGGCTCTGAAGGATTCTGTGACTCAGTTATCATCCTAGGGTAAGGTTTTTTCTAGAACTTTAATATTTCCAGTTTATGAGCCCATTTTAATATTCTTACAGTGATAATAAGATATCATTCATCTGAGTAGGTGTTTATAAGATGTGCTTAGAAAAACTGGCACAGCTGGCTTGGACCTTTTCCTCTGCCATTAAATAGCTTCTAAAACATCTGCTTCCCACTGACTGAGATTAAAAGGAAAGACTTTTCCATAGGCTTTTCCAAAGCTTCATTCTTTCCTTCTCTGAATGGTCCTAATGTAGTTCAGTTGAAAATATGGATCCCTGAAGCACTCAGGAACAATGACTTTAATTTTTGTGATGAATTTAAAAATTTTTATGTTAAGCATTATTAAAACCTCTGTGACTCATTATGACTTTAAAATATAGCAGTCATTGTCATAATGGATTTTTTTTTTGCTTCTAAATACAGATAAAATAGGAATATTTTGTATCATTGCCTCCATTATTTTAGTACTCTGCACCCTCATTTATCCTTTTTTTACAGAAATTAAGTACGCTATTGACATCTGGGTGTCCAAAACTTGGATAGACTTACAGTTTTATACAAAAAAAAAAAACAGTTGAATCATACATGAATCTAGGTAATCTACCTTCTTAGCAACCACTGAAGCAACCTAGTATTAATTACAAATGCAAAAAGATCTCCCCTCTCTCCTTTTCAGAAATAGATCTGTCAATATCTTAACCCTTTTTTTCTACTTCTCAAAGTCCCAGAATCACAGGATGGGTCAGGTTGGGAGGGACCACAGTGGCTCCTCTGGTCCAATGTCCCTGTTCAAGCAGGGTCATCCCAGAGCACATTGCACAGAATTATGTCCAGAGAATCCTTGAATATCTCCAATGAGGGGAGACTGAATAACAGGAGAGTGAAAAGTAATTTATTCTATGTCATGAAGGTATTGGTATCTCTTACAACTGCTTCTGAAATGTATGTCTCAAATCTTTGAGGCATAATTTTAGAATAGATGGCATTCATAACAAAATTTGGCAAACTCTGTGCTGGCTCAAGGACAAGGTAAAAGCATTGATTTTTTTATTATATTTTTTCCACAATCAGAGACTAATTTTCAAGAACAAAAGGCTGCTGGCCCCCCTCCATTCCATGAACAGGCACAATCCTTGTGGCATTATCCCAGTGCTCTTTGAAGGGTCCTGCAGTCACCTGAGGTCTGCCTGGAGTTAGAAAGACAGGATCATGCCCTTTGTGCCCTCTTGGGAAGAACAAGTGAGGCACTTTACAGCAGGTGTTAAACCAAGCAAGATATTAAGGGTTTACTCACCTTTTGTAGGGAAATACCTCTGGATTGTGTCCTGGGGTGACTTTACGATGCTTGCATCCCCAATTGTCTGTTCTGTCTGTGCTGGATAATAAGTTTGCAACTTTAAGACTGGTTCCAGGAGTGAAGGGGCAGACAAGAGGTGCTTTGTTTGTTTTTAGAGACTGCCCTTGCTCCTCTGCATCCTTCACACAGACTGTTCCATCTGCAAGAAGTTCCCTGGACTGTGGGGGGTTTTTTTTGTTTTGTTTTTGGTTTTTTTTTTTTGCATTTTTCTTGGACTTGTTTGAAGCTGCTCTGGACTGAAAAACCCAGAAGAGCACCAGAAACAGCTCGGGGCAGGGGCTGCCATGCCCTGCATGTGAGGTAGAAGGTATTTGTGTAAAATTTCCTTCTCATTGCCTCAGAGAAATAAACCTTTAAATAGTAGCCAGCTGCTATGGTAATTGATAAACAGTTTAGCTGGTGAGCTCTCCTCAGCTATGTGAAAAGAAGCAGTGTAAAAGACCACATGCCTTTCATTATTTTAGAAGCAAATCTGCAGTAGCTATTTTAATATTTGTAAAGGCTAAGGAGAAAATGATGAGTCCAAATACTCACATTTTTCCCCTTGTAACAATTTTTAATGGCAAAAATATGGGCCAGGGTTGTTATAAATACATAGAAGTCACATGCCCATACTTAGCAATTCTCAGTGCAGTGAAACAGAGCTGTCACACAGATTATGGGACAGTAGCAAGTCTTCCACAGATTTTTGCATCAGTGGAGTACTATGAATTCCTGGTCTTGGATAATTCCTGGGAAAAGGTTTTAAGTTGAGGACCAAGCATCCAAATGACTTGTTGAAGGGAAGCTATGAGAGTTACAGTGAACTTCTGCATTCAATCCTTGTGGCATTCCCAAGCAAATCAACTGTTCATTTAGAGTACTTGTATGAAAGGAGATTCCTCACATAGGAATTAAAATTGGGGAAAATGAAAAGAACTCATTCTTTCTCTCCCCGCCTTTTGGAGCACTTCATACAGAAGAATGAGGAGATGCTAACATATGCATCAAATGTCACCTCTGTTTCAATTCTCCCATCTGCTTAATGCATAATACTTATCATTAGGTAAGCCATTAGGGAAAGGGTTGAATGTATGGAGATGGACCTTTTCATCTTCTTTTATTTGGCAGTGTGAAACATGAGTGCTCGATGCCCAAGTGTGTCATTCATCTGACAGGTTCTGCTGACATGGAATGAATCAAGGCTGGCTCATCACAAAACAATTTTAGAGGACAGCAGTTCATTCAGTGTTCTGCAATTCCAGTGTTTTCTTTAATCACATCTGAGGATGCCCCTCTTTGCTGCTTTTATTCTTTTCTTTTTTTTTTTTTTGATAGATGCTTGTAATAGCCCAATGCAGTTTGCTGTGACCAAATCCTGTGTGACCTGAGGCAGCCTTTTCACCAGCAGTCTTATTGCCAGCTCCACCTTATTTCCATGGATTGTACTGTTAATTTGGTGATGTCTTACTTTAGGACCCTTAGGCACAAGGAAAATGTGTCATGTATGGAGTAGGGGGTTTTTTGGATAATCTTAGGCCAAATATGGTGTTAACTGAGGCTGGACAAAGGCAAAAACATCTTCATGGAATCATTTAGGTTGGAGAAGACCTCCAGGATCATCATGTCTGACTTTGACCAGTCGCCACCTTGTCAACCAGACCATGGCACTTCATTTCTTGACCACCTCCAGGGATGGTGACTCAACCTTGGTGAGCCTGAAGAGTTTGCCCACAGAAATAGGATATTTAGGTATTCATAAAATATAATGGATCTGTCTCTTCACTGAAGGCTGCCTCCTTTCTAGTTTTTTTTGTTTTGTTTTGTTTCTTGTTTGGTTTGGGTTTTTTTTCTTTTTTGAGGTTTTTTTTGTTTTTTGTTTATTTTTTAAAATCATTTCCTAGTGTTTTATTCAGTTTAGTTTTGGATTTTACCCATACAACATCATCTGGTGTTTTTCTACAGAAGTATTCCCTTGCCAAACTAATTTCTTTTATTTAGGAAACCTTCTATTCTTTCTTAGGCTAAAGATGTAGTTCATCCCAGAAAAGAGCCCTCAGTTTATCTATGGCTAGATAAAACAAGGAAGTGACTTATGGCTAGAGTGAAAGAAATGTTACCAGCTTGTCATTTCGCACAACCTCAGTGTCATCAGCCAGAAATGCATCCATTATCACACATCATGTCTGGTGTGTTGGGTATTTAGGAGAACAGAGCAAAGGATCAGCTGAAAATGCATCACTGAGCTCCTTGATCCTTAAACAGTTGTGAAATACGATAAGAGAATGGAGAAGAATCAAGTGTACATTTTTATTCTCATATAGGACATGTAATTTATTTCTGATTAGATTGTGCCTGGTTGAGTCAATCAGAAAAATCCGATATGATTGGCAGGGAACTTCTCAGAGATTGTGTGTTGTGATGTAAGATTTTATTTCCATGCACTCAATATCTTCCAGTAAATTGGAGGTCTCATTAATTAGTAAGAGTTTTCTAAATATGAAAAAATAAAAAGCTGGCACTTTTTCTATGGCTTTGTTACAGAGAATGCTTTTTCTCTTATTTTTAAAGCAGTGAAACTTTATGAAGAAACAAAAAGAACAATTTGACAGAACATGCTGTTTTCATGGCATAATATAATTGCATAACAGTCACAGAACAGGAAGAAGTAATTAGATTACTAGTATAAGTATAATCAAAAATAGAAAACTTGTCAATTCTCATAACATTTTGAGAACAACTGAAAAGACTGAAGAAAATTATTAAGTGTAAGAGAGAACTGGGACTTTGCCTCCCACAGTTATTTTGCACTCTAATGGAACTATGGATTCATAGCATTAGCAAAATAATTATCATTAGAAAAGGAGGTAAGAGTTGAGAACCTTCTGTCAAAAAATAAAAGGAAACAGTTCAATAAACTGATTAGTAAACTAATTTTTTTTCACTGTTTGGTATATTAAATATGGATTGTAGAATTGTACCTCTGAGATGGTGTTATTAAAAAAAAAAATCAGAACAAAGCCCTGCTACTTTATTTGTAAGTATGAAATGAAAGCCAGACAGAAGTGGATTATTTTCCACTCAGTATTCTATTTATGGGTCAGTTTCATGTACACAAGTTTTTTATGTGTGTAAACAGATAGTTTAGAACAGAAATATATTTGCAGGGGGAAGGAGGCACTGGGAAAAAAACCAAACAAACTGATGGGAGAAAAACAGGAATTAATTTTAAGGAATTTTAAGATTCCTTAAAATACCTGCCATGAAATTATTTGCTCCTCTTCTTGTTGCCAACTAGAAAATTTTTGGGTTTTGCAAATTCTGAAAATGATATGGGTTTAGTAAATTAATTTTTTAAGGTATCTAAAGGTCTGAGAAGGATATTCTGCATTATCACAGTCCTACCAGACACATATTCATATATGGAGGAGGAGATTGGACATCTTCCCTTGCTGTGCAGTCCCTGGGTCTGCATCTTGTGCAGGCAGCTCTGAATGCTTTGCTTCATCTCCTTCCCTTGTCATACCACAGTAAATTTGATTGACATCTGAAATATTCCACTCTAAATTCTAGATAGTTAGTTCTTAGAGTGTTTTAGTTGTTGCAGAGTATTTTCATGGATTTGTATTTTCAACATAATTATTGAAATAAAGCTAAAAAGGACATGTGAAAATATGAAGGAAGAGGCAGGGAATCTGAGCCATGACAGGTTATGTGCTTTTCAAATGTCTTTAATGCAAGTG
Organism: Catharus ustulatus; assembly: GCF_009819885.2. Lineage (NCBI taxonomy): Eukaryota > Metazoa > Chordata > Aves > Passeriformes > Turdidae > Catharus > Catharus ustulatus. Next base: position 6,095,001 of record NC_046222.1, on the reverse strand, counting down.
TCCCAGAAAACAGAATGCAGTTATTGACTATTTAGTTCCCTTTGTGTTATCATTTCTCCTAATGTTCTTGTCATTCTAGTGTGATCAAATAGTTTTCAGTGTGTTTAAATTGTATGAAAGCCATGGCCATCATTGTCTTGGCCGTCACCATTTTACAAACCTTGCACTGATTATTAAAAGGAAAGGCTAATGTAATAATAGTATACTTAAACTGAAAGCATAATTGAATAATTACCTTGCTACTACAGAAAAAAAAAAAAAAAAATCCCAGATTAGGGCTGAGTCCTTCCTTTTCTAAATTCAGACACCCTCCTTAGAATTTTAGAATGCATCTGGCTTTGCTCCTACTCTCTACTTCAGCACACTATAACAGTACAGAGACATTAAAGTAGATAAAGGGAAAACAAAAGGAATAAAAGACGAGGAAGATAATAATAAAGAGGGAGAATAAAAACCAGACTAGCAAAACTGTGTTAAACAAAGCACATTTATGAAGTACAGTGACATAAGAGAGGAAAAAGAGAATGAAAAACATAAGGCAGGAAAATAGCATGTGGAAAGGAGTCTTGAAACAACTGGGATAATCATAAAATTTTTAAGGCTTGATTCATCAAATCTAAAATGGCGTGCCAGCCACAGAGAGCAAAGTAAAAGAAGAGGCATTATTATTCAAGGAGAAAGTACCTCAAAAGCTTTTGAGCAGCATAAATTGCATTGGAATAGAACAGGACTACTCTAAGATTATTGATGAAGGATTTTATGTCACTAACTTCCTATTCAATGAAAGTAATATAGTCTAGTATACCCTTGAGAAGTGTTTTGAAGAATATTTCTTGCAAAATCAGTGCTACCAATACTTAAAGTGAACTAGGGAAGTCATGATTTTAACTTCAAGGGGGAAAAAAAGTTGTTTTGAGCACACCTACAAGTACTTGAGGGGGTTTTTTATGTATTGATATATCCATCTTAGAGATTGCATGTCTACTGTGCCTTGGAGTTTGAAAGATAATGTCATGTTTATGATGTTTTTTCTCCTGAGCACTGTCTTCCTCAGTAGCCCAGAACATTTGCATCATGCAGGTCTCCATCTTAGATAAAAACTAGGCACATCTTCCAAATTCTCTTGATCCATCACTTAATCTAATGATAATTCATTAAAGCTATGCCCTTACCCTAACCTCAGTAAAAGTGCTGCAGCCTTCTCAGTGTGTTTTTCCCTTCCATTTGGCTCAAAGAAGGAGAACACAACCTTGGCAGTTAAATGAAGAGCTGTGTAGGCTCCCATAAATGTAATTTCTAAATAAACATGTCCTTTCTTTGCTTCTCTGTGAGATGAAAAAGGGAAAATCCTGCAAAAAGCTACCTGCCATGGGGCTAATATGCCCAAGGATCTGCTGCTGGAGCTGTGAGTCCTTGAGGAAATGTGTTGTGCTGAAATTCTCCCTTTGGGAGCAGGAGGTGAGTGAAGGTGTCCCTCCCAGTCAAGCTGTGACATGCTTGGACCAAAGGCTGCCACAGGCAGGAATTGCCTGGTAATTGATTGCAGCAGGGATTCCTGCTGATTAAGATGCTTCTTGATGTGAATAATAGTGACAGATTGTCTTTGACTGAAATTGGTTTTGGTTGTAAATGTTTAGTGTCAGTCTTAGAGGGCTTTCATACTGATCTTAGTCTTCCAGCAGGTCATAGAAAAATAGAAAATCCTGATTTGGAAGGGACCCATCAGGGTCATCGAGTCCAACTCCTGGCCTTGCACAGGACACCCCAAAAGTCACATCATGGCCTTGAGAGCATTGTCCAAGTGCTCCCTGAAGTCAGACAGGCTGATGCTGTGACCACAGCTCTGGTTCAACCACCTTTTCCTGATATCCACCCTAAACCTCCCCTGACTCATCTCCACGCCATTCCCTTGGGTCCTGTCACTGGTCACAGAGTGAAGAGAGCAGTGCCAGCCCCTCTGCTTCCCCTCATGAGGGTGTTGAAGCCCACAGTGAGCTCTCCCCTCAGTCTCCTCCAGGCTGAACAGACCAAGTGAGCTCAGCCATTTGTCAGAAGGCTTCCCCTCCAGTCCCTTCACCATCCTCCTCTGGACACTCTCCGATGGCTTCACGTCTTTTTTATATTGTGGCACCCAAAACTGCCCCCAGGACTGGAGGTGAGGCTGCCCCAGGACAATCCCCTCCCTTGCCCAGCTGGTGATGCCCCCAGGACAGGGATGTCCCTCCTGGCTGCCAGGGCACTGCTGGCTCAGATCCAACTCACCATCAACCAGGACCCCCAGGGCCCTTTCCATGGCACTGCTCTCCAGTCTCTCATTCCCAGGCTGTCCACACAAGGCTTGTCCTGTCCCAGCAGCACAGTCTGGCACTTGCTGTTGTAAATCTTCATACAGTTGGTGATCACCCACCTCTAATTTATCAAGGTCTCTCCCACTGAGGGAGTTGACAGCTCCTTCCAATTTAGAATTGTTTGCAACCTCAGTATTCCTGTGAGTCCTGCCTCCAGGATATCAATGAAGATGTTGAACAAAACTTGCCCTGAGCCCTACAGGACCCATTTAGAACCCAGACCCAGTAGTGTGGAGTAAAAAGTGAAAAGACTACTGGTTCTAGCACTTGCCTGTGCCTGGCAGAACTTTTGTGAAATACAGCCATGTCTGAGCTGCAGAATAGCAGCAATCAGCTCTGTCTGCTCATGTCAGGTCAATATGAGACCTGTCTGCTGTTTCACAGAGCAGTTTTCTTTCCCCTTTGAAAAGTAATTAAGCTTATCTGTGATGTATATTCTCTGTGCCAAACAATCTTTTATGGCACATTGGCTCAGGTGGTCTGATTAGCAAAAACATCACCTTGCAATGAAAAATGGGAAATAATTTCTGCTTTATCTTTCTGGTTATAGACATAAGAGTCACTTTTTATTCTGTGCTGTAAAAACTTATTTGAAGAACTATTCCCAGTATGATTTGCTGAGATAACAAGCATAAGAAAACTACTTAAATCTAAAATAAATATTGAAATAGATGAATGATAGAGACTGATCAAATATTTAGGCAATTAATGGTCCTGTAAATCGTTACTGTGAATTCTGATGCACTCTTGCTAGTCCTGCTGGACAATTATGATCCACTTTGTAATGGCAAAGTACAGTATCTGAAGAATAAAAGGTTTCCTTAACGTGAAAGTTACACATAATTAGTTACAAGAATAAGACAGTTCTCTGTCTTGTGGGGTTTTTTTTTCAGCAATCAATGTGCCAGTAAAAATCAGATTCAACTCAGTAAATAGGAAGAAACTTAGACATTTCCCACAGTGAATTACAGCATTGCTGTGTTAGCGAAACAACAGCCTTGCAAAGAGCCTTGAAAAATATCTGTATGTCAGTCAGGAGGCAGAGGCAGCAGCTGAGATATGCAGCCAAGGGCAGGACTGTGCAGAAATGCCAGCACAGCTCCTTGGTGTGGTATAACCACATCCCTGTGCTTCCATTGCTCTTGCTGCATTCAGCTGGTGCAGCTGGACTGGTATCAGCTCCCTCTGCACCCTGCCTTCAGTGGCTTGCTGGGTCTGATATTCCTCTTGTGGCACTGCATTTTTCACTGCAGAACCAGCTTTGGTGGGGATTGTGCTGCTGTTCCTTCTTTTATCCAATGCACTCTTTGTGGCACCTTTTGTTTGAGGCTGTTCCAAAAGTCAATAGCTCAAGCCACAACCACCAAGAACTATATTTCTGTGCAGAAACACATTTTTATTGTGCATTGCATCCTGTTTCCCCTGCATCCAACTTAGCCTGGCTTTCTCTTTTAGTCCAGCCCCAAGCAGTGGCACTCTGCTGTGCCCAGTGATATTCCACATTTGCAGGGTCTGCTGTTCCTGAGCATCCTCAGGGGGCCCTGAGATGGCACCTGCTTTAGCCAGGTGACAAAGACAGGCCACATAACAAACTGCTTCCCAAATGCTTCCCTCTCCTCATATTGGGCATTTCAGATGCCCAAAGAAAGAAGGAAACTCTTCTCTGAGACTGTGCATACACAAGATGTTGCATCTGTGGCTGAGGAGCTGAGAATGGCTGGTCCAGGGAGTTGTGGTTCAACAGCACCAAGCAAACCTCTGGCAATTCAGTTCATAGTTGTATTCAGGCACAGACCATGGAAAAATGCAATATAGTTGTCTAGATTTTCCCCAAGGAGCTCCAGGCTGTGGAAACTGCTCCAAATTTTTATTAGAAAAAATACAGGTCTAGCAGTCCTTAAAATATCCTAAATTATGTGGGGTTTTTTAAATTATATTTGTTGGAGATTTTGTTTCTTTGATGTTTTTGTTCAATTGTTGTGGATTTTACCCTGTGAGATAATAAGTTGTAGAGCTCTGAGGTAGTTGTGATGCCATGATTATTTTTTTCCCTACTTTGAGTCTTGTCTTGGAATTATTTGATTTTAAACACATGATCTGATTGTCAATAAATTAAATTAATCTCTCCAGGTCAAGCCTATTTTCCCCATGATGGCAATTGCTGAGTCATTTCTCCCTGCCCTTTTCCTGACCCATGATCTTTATGTTATGTATTCTCTTCCCAGGTATAGAATGCCACTTTTTTGATTATAGGAAGAAATCATGTTTTCTGTAGCTCTTTCCTCTTTTTTATATTAATAGTCTCAGTATCTCTTGGGCTGCTAGTAAACATCATCTGCTTTTCTGAAATAGGAGCAGAAAGTAAAACCCAGGCTTGTCGAGGCTTAAGAGGGTGGTATAAATTCTGAGATAAGAATGTGCAATGACTGCCTTTTGTCCATGTCTCATTTTTCTCAAAGCCTTTTAGACCAGTTTAGAGCTGTTTTCTTCCCAGTGCCAGTGTTTGCATGTTGCACTTGGATGTGAGTGTCATTTCCATTTGATATTGTAAAAGTTAATGTTACTTTAGCAAAGCACTTAAAATTTTGACTTACAAATTACTTAAAATTTTGAGCTGGAAACTTAATCGATCCAGTGTCAGATTCTGTTTATGATGAGCAATGTGTTAGAGAAGGAATTACATCTGAGTAGCTCTGAGTGATTCCCTTCATTGTTATTTTGGTCCAGATCTCATTCTTTCATAGAGTAAAACCATTTTGACAGGGTGTAAAGAACATCATGCTTTCAGGCTGTCTTGCAATGATTTTAGGCTACTTTTGAAACCACAGGTTTGTTTAAATGCATAGATTTAATTATTGTTAACTTCCAGTGTGAAGTGTGGCACACAGAGAAAAGTAGAAAAGAAGTAAAGTGGTTTTTGGCTGTATTTTTAAATGATAGTGCATCATGTTACTGCTTTAAATACAGGAGACTGAAATGTGTTATCAGAAGGGTTTTTGTTATACTATTAAAAATAACAAGAAGTACATATTTTCTGAAAAGAAAAAAGGAAAAGCAGTCAAAATAAGGACAGATTTTCATATTAAAAGGCACAAGTCTATTAAATTTCTGGGGATGTGCTTGTAAGAGCTGCTCATCTCTTAAGAAGGTTAATGACTGTGCTACAGTAGGAAGAAGCAGTCCAGCTAATGCACACTTCAGTAAATTAAAAACCCCTCTATTACACTCAGGTATTTTATTCACATATTTTCCTCTTGCCTTGTCCCAAGGAAGACAAGATGGCTGAAACAGATTCCTGCACCTGAAATAACACTAAAAAACCTCTGTTGTGCCCAGAAACATGTGAGTGGAATGCAGGAAAAAGGGCTGGAGCAGGAGTTACCTGCTGCCAAGTCCAGTGGCTAGACAGGTTTTCTACATTACTGAGGTAATAAGACATGATGGGGTGTGCATGTCTGAGCTTTGGGGGTTTTCAGGGACTGTGACGCGATGCCAGAGAGAAATAACTTCAGCAGCTGCAATAATGTGCCTGTAGCACAGTGGTGCACACTGACACATGTCTCATTAAAATATAGATCACTGCATTGTGATGCAGGTGTAGTGCAGGAAAGAGAGGGGAGTTTTTTGGTTGTCCTTCACTTCATGATTTGTTCTGCTTGTGCTGGCCAGTGTTAAGTGTAGTGCTAAAGCACAACCTTAAAGCAAAATGATTTGTTGGAGGTTGTAAAACAAGAACATTTTCAGTCAAAATCACTGAATTAAGGGAGAGGAAGGTGCACTGTTTTGTAGATGAGAAACCATCTCAAATGCCACAGTAGCAAGCACATGGACAGAAAGCAGTGGGACTTAAAAGTGTTCTGAAATACCTGTTCAGTTCAGCTGTTCCAGACAAATTCTTTGTTCCTGTTCTTGCTGCTGCTGCCCCAGCACTCAGCAGCCAGGATGCAAACAGAGCTGTTAACACAACCAAATCTGAGTTTGTGTGTCAATAAAGAAATGTTTTCCAGTTCACCCTGGAATGAGAGCTGAATTTCCACCTTTCTTTGGTTGCCTTTTTCCTAATAACACTTCACAGCAAAAATGTAGGTGGAAGGAAAAGTCACTGTGACTGCATGGGGTTAGGAATGAGGGGCTCAGTGAGGTAAAAGTGACTCCAGACAGGGTCAAACCACAAACCAGGAGCCAAAGGAGAAGCAGATCTTGTGTTTCTCAGGAGCACTGTTAATTTCTGTATGAGAGATGGAGTGAATCAGGAATGAAAGGTCCTGTGCATTTGCTTTTAGAAGAGAGAATATCTCTTGCAAGTTTTAAAGGTGTGCCTTGCTCGTAAAGGTCTGTGCAGCCCCTCCAGTGAAAGGGATGATTTGCAGGACATTGTGGCATTACAGGGTCCCTTCTTCTATTGTGTGATGTTCTTGAGTAATAAAGCAGAGTTTCACTGTTTCACTGGCATTGAAACATGTGGAAAAATTTTTGCAAATGCTGTCTCCTGTGTTACAGATATTTACTCCTCTCTTGAGTTATTCTGCAGAACTCTGAAAGATACTTGGTTCATCTCAGAGTATTTCCTATGAGTTGTTTCTTTCAAAGTAAATGGGCCAATAACCAGAAAAGTCACTTTTTTTCACCAACACTTCACTGTGTAGATTTTTCCTTGTTCCTCTCTTTGTAGTTTTACCTGCCTTACAAGATTTATATGCTAAAATTAAATGGTGCTGCTTCAGTGTTGTGCTCTACAGAGACCTGTGTCACTTACCATTTTTAGTAGTTAGGAGCTGATGTGGCAGGATGCATTTAGGCTTTGTTTTCTGAGGCAGCTAAAAATAGAATTGTTTGATAATATTCCATTATTCACCATGATGCTACCCAAGGGGCTACGCAAAACTTAATTTTGTTTTTCAACTAAGTTGGACAATTGTCCATAAGCTGATAACCAATAAATTACTGGGTCATTGCAGTATCAGCAAATATAACTACTAAACATGAATTTGAAAAAGCAATGGTAACTTACAAAAAATATAAATAAATAAAAAAGTTCTATCAAAAGTTTGTGGGAGCTCACAAAGGTAATGCAGAAAAAGGCAATAACAAGTAAGCCACCCTTAAATCCATCAATACATTTTTCAGAGTGCAAACTGAATGCCTAGGACTGTCCCTGTGTCTGTTCTGTCAGTCTCCACCCTCCTTTTATTAGTCTTAGATAGACGATAAACAACAAGACTGACAGCTTTGTGTCCTTTGGCATTTTTGTGTCACCATCACAGAGTAAGAGGTTATTATGTCATCACTCAAGCCTGTCAGGTTTAGTTTAGTCTGCTGTTTGTCTTAACAATTGTTTTCCTCATTTTTTCCCCCCTCAGTTAATACACATACCCTGTATGGATTGTATATTTTTGATGTTACCAGAATCCATTTTTTCAGAGGAAAGGTGTTTTTAACTTCAACCATAGAAATGTCACCCTTTTTTTTTTTTTTTTCCTTTACACCAAAATAGAAATTAGAAAAAGCAGCATATTCTGCACTCCCTCAGTTCTGGTCTGTGCAGAATTTTTTCATAACTCACACATTCAAACATTATTTGTATTAATATTACAAGCAACAAGGACTCTTAGATTTTTACTTTCTTAAGGCTTTTTTTAGGAAAGTTCATTATGTATAACTGTTGTGGAGTCTCTGTAAGTTTTCAGCACTGCAAGTTGATAACCAGTGCTCAGTACCCACCTTTAATTATATAATTTATGGGTGACATAAAAGAGAATCTTAGCTGGGGTTTGTTTTTTGAAAACATTGAAATAAGTGTGAAGGGAGATTAGAGAGTCAATACTTGGCTCTTGTTAATGTTTTGTAGCATGTGGAAAGTACTGTTTTCCATCACAAGGGAAGCCACAGGCTGCTCTCACAAAAAAGGCAGAAGTGCCCATAGGAAGTACCTGCCTCAGGTTACACATTCCATCTCTCTGAGAAATGTCTGCAAAGAGCAAGAAAAATCAGGAGCAGACTCTCTAAAGGCAGCAAGCTGAAGAAGAAGGCAGATAAACCAAGCATTATGAAGTTCTAATGAGAGGGAATAAAACCTGGACCAGCAACTTCAACCTAAAGGATTCTGTTCAATGCTTCTTGTGATTCTCCTCTTTTCTCTAAAAGTGAGCCAGGTCAGGTCTTGCTCATGCTGAAACAAAGACAAAGAGTAGAGGCTCAGTCTAGCTGGTAACCACAGAGCTGCATCAGTCAATGAAAAGGGATGGGAGGGAAAGGACAAATTTTTAGTCACAGTCCCTAATGCAAGCCAGTTATAAGACCTTTTGTCCACCAATCTTCTCAGAGAATATTGTAACCATATGGGCCTTGTACTTTCCTAATGGATTTTGGTCACACCTTTATGAACCAAAGCTATGCCACTGCAAATATTCACAGTAGGAAGCAGAAAAAAAATTGAGCTTGCAGGTAGGACACACAAGAAAACGTTTAAATCTTTCCTTTAATTACTATGTATTTATATTTATATGTGAAATGTCTGCATTCACATAAAGTAGGACAATGTCAAAGGAGGTTTTAAATGACTGATGTCCCAAAGTCCAGCAGTGATGGCATGCAAACAGATGGTCAAGGGAGGTGGAAATTCTGGGATTTCTGTCTAGCCAGGCCCTTGTGTCACGGTGTACAGGCATGCTGGGACAATCACAGTTTGCCAGAGGAGATCCAGCAAGTAATTCTGGGGACATATGGTGGGTGAGCTGCTGGGTGAAATCAGTGGAACAATACTTTATTTGGGAGTTTCCCTGATGCAGAAACAGGATCTATCCTGCACTCCCAATGCAGTTAAATGACCCAGGAGCATTCAGGCAGTTGCCTGGAGGTGTTGGTACCTTCTGAGAGACTTGAGCTCAGCAACTCAGCCAGGTACTTGTCATTGCATAATTGAAGAATTTCAGCAGTGCCCAAAGGTTTTCCTTAGGCACAAGGACTCATGTTTCTGATATTTGCTGTAGGGGTTTTTTTTTTTGTGTTAAGTTCATCCCCAGCTAGAGCTAGGTGCCATTCCTTAATAAATTACCAGAAGTATCAGAGCCCAAATAGGGTCTCAGAGTGCCAGTGAGCCTCCTAGGTATTGTAGTGGCTTTTTGACATGCCTGTCTCTGCTGTCAAATTTATTCCAGTAGAGATCACCTTACAAGATGATACTTGATTTACATTACCTGATTTGTTCTGTAATGGGGGAGATCAGAGTCGAGTCCTTGATTTCATTTTCACAGGGAACAATGTATCTTTAATTTTAAAATGGATGATCAGCGCCTACATTCAGAGAAGTTGGCTCCCACAATCCCCATTGTAATCATCATTCCCATCCTACTTTGTCTCTTGCAGTCAGAATTGTTTCATCTTGCCTCGTTTGGAGTGTCTGTCTTGGATCTAGATAGACACACCTGGGCCAGATCCTCAAGTAGTCCCACAGTCTTTCCCCCTCCCTTTCCTTCCCTCTGAATTTAAGCAGTCTCCAAGGTCCCTTATCCTCTAAAGTGCTCTTGGGGGACACAAAGGTGTTTTATACCCCTTTTTTTCCTTTAATCCACTTATTGTTTTTGTCTGCTGGCAGAATTAGGAAAACAGATTTGCACATGAGGATAAAATTTTGGCTTCATCCCCTGGAGATGAACCTGGTTGCAGACTCTAATAATTATTGGTGCAAAGCTCATGATGGAGATTTTACAGTAGGAAGCTCCCTGTGGTCTCCTATACAACTTTACACTACCTTTGAGTTAGTGTTAATCCATATGGCTCCAATTACCCTTCACCTGACTGTAGAGTTAAACTACTGCTATTCTAAAGTTTGTAGGGTTGTAATTTTCTGTGCAACAACAGTCTGATAATTTTTATTTTATTTTATTTTTTCTTTATATTTTGTTTTATTTTATTTCATTTTTCTTGTGGCATTGGTGGTGGATTTTTTTTATTCTAATCTATCACTGTTTGGTGATACTTTCTAGGATTCAACTAGACAACATTTAATCTGCAAAGGAATTTAAGAGACACTAGATTTAAATTTAATTTAAAATTTAAGAGACACTAGAGAAATTAGCTCTGAGCATTTTTCTACAAAGTTGTTGTTTGGGGATTCTTTTTCTGTTTATTTTTTTTTAAAAATTCAGATTTTCAAGCAAGGTTTTAGTAAGTTCTTGGACCTCTTGGAAATAAAAATAATACATTATGACTCTTGTCTATTCAAGCACAGAGGGTTCAAAAATGTATTCAGTAAGTTAGCATGTGAAGATCTAAGTTGCCAGAGCTTCCAAAACTCAGTGGGGGTTGTTTTTCTATCCATGGTGCTATAATTCAATGTTGATGCAGAAGTTTTCTTGGGAGGCTCAAGCTTGTGCTGTCCTAAAAATGGCAAAAGCAGCTCAGACCAGATGACAACCCCATAACAGAATCCTGGAGCATGTGAGAGCTCACCTGTGTGTACTCAGACAAATATCAGGGTCCCTTCTCTTCACCTTCTCACTTTCTGTTGTTCTATCTGGAAAGATTTTCACTGATTTAAAAATTCTTTTTTTATTCTGGGAAAAGACATGTCTGTGGGAGGGTCTGCCCAGAACAGCACTCGGTTCCAGAGGTGATCAAATTAATCTGTCAACATTTTCCCTGTACCAGATAAGACATATTTCTATGGATGGATAGTCTTCAAACAGTTTTCGTTATTACAGTTCAGCAGAGCACTCTGCAGGGTATCAGTTTTTAACTATACAAAAACCATTTAAAAGCCAAGAAGGTGGAGAGTGATTCCTGAGAACTTTTTGTTTGTTTTATTTTGCTGTAGTATTGTGGTGCAGGTAAAAGCTTTATGAATCAGAGAATCCTTGAATAGCTGAGGCTGGAAGGAACCTCTGGAGATCATCAGGGCACTCCAGCTGCCCTGCTCAAGCGGGATCAGCCAGGACAGGTTATCCCAGATGTGTCCAGTCTGATTTGAGCAGGTAAAGCTGGAGAATTTACAACTTTTTTAGATCCTGTGCAGTAAAATACAGTACCACAGCTCTTTCTGTGATTAGGTTTTAAATTCCTGGAGGACTGCCTCCAATGCTGGAGCCCTCCCAGTGAGGAGGAAGCAGCAGCACAAACCCAGAGTGAGGAAGTGACCACAGCCCCCATTCTGTGTCCCTCTGGACTGCTGGGAGAGAGGAGTTAAGAGAATATTGGGAGTAAAACTAAGCCTGGAAAGGAGGGAGGGTTGGAAGATAGATGTTTTAATATTTGATTTTATTTCTCACTCTGATTTGATTGGTAATAAATTAATTTTGCCAAGTCTTTAAGTTTTGCCCATGACAATAACTGTTGGGTAATGTCTCCCTGTCCTTATCCTCACCCTTTCATTACATTTTCTCCTCTGTCCAGTTGAGGAGGGGAGTGATAGAGCAGCTTTGGTGGGCACCTGGCACTCAGGCCAACCCACCAAAATGATTGAATTTGCTGTCCCTTGCCTTTATGGCCCCATTCCAGCATGACCCTGGCTCATGCCAGGAAAAGCTAAAGAGGATTAATCTTTGTGAATATCTACCAAAGGGTTTTTTAGCTGGCACTTCAGGATTGGTCACATTTCTGAATTTTGTGATGTGCAGGTTCTTTACCCCAAAAATATCCAGAATTAAAAGAACCCATTGGAAAGGGCCTTTGGAGTAGATGCAGTCCAGCTTGGTTCCCTGTGTTAGAGCAGCTTCCTATGAAAATTAGAGGTCTAGATCTGCTGCCAGTTCGTTTTGTTTTATTTTGAAATTTGGATGAACTTCTGGACTCTCTGCTTCTTCATGCTAAACAATCCCAAGTCTCTTAGCCTCAACTTGTATGAGAGATGTTCCAGTCCTTTAATTATCTGTTTTTGACGCCATTACTCAGTAACAGGTTCTTTCACAGCACATGTACATCTGGAAAACTAAGACAAATCCCACAAAAGAGGGAGCATCTGTGGTGGAGAGACAGATTGTCTGCTGCTTGGCTGAATGAGAGGCATCATGAAACTTTAAGGGCTCTATCATGAAAGATGTTGCAGCCATCAAAGAGCTTTTCTGAGAATCCTCCCTGGAATTGCACTAGACTCATCTTGGATCTCTCCTGACACTTTGTTCCATATTTCAGTGCCCTCCATAGTGAGGTGTGCAAGTCATCCCTAACAGCACTAATATCTTCACTATTGATTTGTACATTAGGTTTTGACTCTTCATTGGTACCAGGATCAATTGCTGGGTTTACTGCAGATACATTCATCAATCGTTGATGATTTCTTGGCTGTTTTGTCCAGGTTCTGTAATATTTTCAAGGCAGTGACCTGTTCTTAATTGGCCTCTGGAGGAAGCTCACTTGCTCCAGTGGCTGCAGCAGGAGTTTAGGGAGTCTGCCTGCTTAATGTAGTTAGGAAGAAAGAGTATTCCTGTGTTGGCATCTGTAGCCAATGTGGCCATCTGCTACAGGAAGGATGGTGTTCATTTCTGTATCTCTGTCATCAAGAAGTGCAGAGGAACAGAGGCATCTTATAGATATTCTCAGGTAGAGAAAAATCTCTTACAGAACATCAGAAAATGAGAAAGTCTCTCCATATTCTGCTGAAATAATATGTTTGAACAGCACTGCACTCTTTAGAAATTAGAAGACTGACTTTTCAAGGAATATGAAACAGTACCATAAACATGACTCTACCATGAGTACCACTCATTCATGCCACTAAAAACACTTCCAGTGTCATGGGATCATGAAGCTTGGCTAGTGAATGGGCAGAACTGTAATGTCACCATCTGCAGGGTCAGAGAAATGCAGTTCTTCAGCTTCCTTGTGCAGACACACTCCAAGATGTGCTGCATTTGGGCAGCCTGAGCAGAACCTGGTTGTGCAGCCATGCTACAAGTGTGAAATCTGGCTGAGTTATTCTGTGCTCCCTGTCCTTTAGGACTCCTTTCATTCAAAGCTGACTAAAGCCAGTGCATGAAGGTCACCAGCAGTGATTGTAAAGAGCTTTCTTGACAAGGAAGAAGAGTATTGTACAACTGATGCTCTTTAAAATACATAGATGGCCTTGGTGGAGCTCTGTGCTGTTTGGCCAGACAGTTTTTAATACCTACATAAGCTTAACTCTGCCTTAGTCAGGAATCTTTAAGTACTGCTAACACAATGATTAGTATCTACATAGCAGCATGAGGAAAAAATTACCTGGTCTGATCTTTGCAGAAGAACAAACTTGGAAATCTGTGTGACTTTGTTTCGGCTTGCAAGAGAATTAGTATTTATTTCTCTCTTCTACTTCAATAAAGTCATTATCTAACATTTCTCACTCACAGTGAAGTCCCATTTAACCTGAAACATAGTGTTTTGTCTTTTCAGTATTACCCTAAATATTATAGAAAGAAAAAATTCTAATTTCTGTTAGTCTTTCCTTAGGTGCATATGAACTTATTATAGCTGTCCATTGTATTATTTTCATTTTCTTAGTATTATTTTTGCAGCAGTAGTCCATCAGTAGAGTTTCAGAAATTCTCTTCCCAACTGAGAGACTGCTTCTGTCTGTAATTTACAATATATGGCACAGTGTGGAGTATGCTATTTTGGAATGTTGTAGCATTTTCTTTAACTATAATTGCAAGGATCAGTACAACCCAGAATAGGATTCATCTTTTTGGAGTGATGCTGCATTTGAACATATAGTTAAATAATTTCCTCTAAACATATAGTTAAATAATTTCCTCTATAATCCTTAGGGCTCCTTTCCTGCGTTACTGTTTTCAAAACAATCATCTCCAACTTGGTACATAAGACTAACGATTACTTTTATCCATTGAATTTCATTTATTTTAAATTATGTCCATCTCTAACCTTGCCAGATCATTTTGCAATTTTAATTTTTGCAGCTGTATATTTGAGAAGTATGGTTTTAAAATATTTTCTAGGCAACTGTGCCGTGGCTCATGTCCAGTTGCATTAGGATAACAGGAGATCTTGTAATTCCCTGTTGAAGAAGGAACCAGATGAACAGACCTTGTAATATAGTGTTTCATCCATACTAAGGTGATTTTTGTTTTATTATTTGGAGGTATAGTGAAATATTATTCCAACACAGTAAAACAGTAAAGCATCTTCATAGTCCAAAGCCTGCATGCTTTGCAAAGATTTGAAACTTAAATTTCTTATGGGAAAGAGAGTCAGGCCTCAGACCTTCTCAGACAATAAATATCCTCCTTATGGTTCTCAAAAGACAAGAAGAAAATAAGTTCACTTCTTCTTTAATACAAGAAACAGGCATTATAAACACCCCAGAAGGCAAATTTTTCCTCTCTTTTTGCATATTGCCACATTTCTTGAGTGCTCTGAAAAAGAAAGAAGCCAATATAGAACATGATTGTGAAAGAAAAGGTAGCTCAGTGCAGAAAATCTGCCATGCAGGAGAGTTTTCTTTATTCCATCCATGAAGGGCATGTAGTCATCCTGGCCTTCATTTGTCACTTGGCAACGAGTGGTGAAACCTCAGCTCGGCAGCTGTGTTCAAGATCATAAGTCACTGTAAGTCACTTTAAACTCTTTTCATTTTATCCAGACTGCAGGAAAAGGAGAATTGTTGTTTCACTGAAAAAAATTACCTTTCTGTTTGGGTTTTCCTCATAAGCATCTAAGGCTGTACACCCTGATAAATAATAGATAAGGTTGTACAGACAGGTTCTGAGTCCCCAGTGCTTTGGCCTTTTCAAGGCAAGTGCAGAATAGATGCCTCTCTCAGTGAGGCTGTCAGCACCTCTCCTGATGAAGGGAATTTGCTGCATGTCTTTGGCAGATGCATTATGCAACATGCAAAAATTCTGAAAAATTTAAAAAGGAGGAAGCAGCTTGCTCTTGAACATTGTTCTCTAAATAAGCTAATCAAAAATTTCAGCAGTGTATCTCCACTGAAAACAATCTAGTCTTGTCTTATTAAACTGCAAGCCACAGCATAAGGTAGAAGGCTAGATGATTAGAGGTGGAAGAAGTATATTTCTATTAACCCCATTGTTTCTTCCTTTTGATCACCAAATACTTTAGAAATGCACTGGAATGAAAATAAAATCTATCCCCAAGAATTGCTACATAGATCTTCCATTTCTAGACCCTTACTTTTAAGCTAAGTGATGCCCTGCATTTATTAAATACATTAATGGGTTTCAAAATTCAGTGATATTGAAATATTCTCAGCATCCAGGTGACTGAAAACTGTGAAAGGCAGTGTTTGGAATGTCTGTTTGAATTCACCTGTGTTCCTAATCACTTTCCTAATGGGGGAAAAGCCATCATGTATCAGCAAACTGGTCAGACTGTTCCACAGCTTTTTAGCCGAAGATCCCTCCACGGCATTACAACATTGTGTGATTTCTGCTGATTTTACTTATAAATGACCTTTATAACCTTTAAAGGACACCAGTGGTACATATGTTAGCCAGTTTGATAGGTTTCATAGAAATCCCTATTTCTTTTCCCTCTACATTAGTATTACCTGTGAAAGGACTACAAAAAAAAAAGTGATAGTTTCACAAATGCAGTGCTGTGGACAGGTAAGCATTGCCTCCACTGAGGGGTAAGAACAGCCTCAGCACATAGAGAAGTAGAAATAGAAAACATGGGATTACTAAATATTCACACTGCCACTCTTGTGTACTTGAATGAAAGTAATCAACTTGCATGACTGGAAATCAAAGAGGAAGGAAATGGATTTTCTTTCCACGTGAAAAACAACTGAGAAGTTTTTAAATCTTAGGACTTCAGATACCATGCAAGTAGATAGTTAGACATGAGTAGAATAACTGTGTATCAGTGTTTCTTTTAAAGGAAATGTGAATGTTTTGGAAAGAAATATGCATGTTTAGAAGACACAGAATAGCAATATTAGTTTGGTTTGTTCCATTTATTCCTGTTCTGTCTCTCTTTTTTCTTGCTCTGTTGGTGGTTGTTGATGCACAACCATAAGCAAATTCTGTAGATCATCCTATGGGGACCTTGCTATGTTGAATTGATTAGGAGCAAAGAAAAAGGGGCTTCTCAAGTATATCCAAAACCACAACATAAATCCCTTTAAATCTGTTTCAGATTATGGTACTGCTTTCAGAAAGTTGGAATCTGAAAATCAGAGGGGTTGTTTCATTTCATAAGTAATAGAATTCAGGGAGTTTAGCGTGACCTGTAGAGTATCAAAATCCTTCTGGTTCCAACTAATGGTTGTGTTATTCCCGTGAGAGAGTGAAGAGCTCCAACATAAGGAAGAAAATTTTGTTGAGTGAATCCCAGGATGGCAGCATATGTCAAGTTAGTATTCTCAAAATATCAGTAAATTTCTCTAGAGAATTTGGGGATTTTGTTGTTTGTTTATTCCCCCATTCTTCAAATATATGACTCAAAATACTACAAAAATGTGGTCATTTTAGATGAAATGGCATTAGAGATGCTGCTGTGTGGCTACTACATCTAACAGGTCCAACTGCATTTCCTTCACAGTGTGAAATGTGGATATTTTTTTCCCATTTTTGAAAATTTCTAGGGTTCTTTTTTCTTTCCATTATAATTCCTGTTGCAGGATTTCTCTATGATAACATATGATTTTTTTTTTTTTTAAATAAAGTACAGCTTTTTTAATTGTGAACAGGGAGGCCAGTTTGTTGTGATGGTCATCAGTCTCAATAATTACTAATTAATGAAGTTGAAATACATGACTGTATCTCTTACTTGTAATTACCTCAACTGTACAAATTATCAAGGTTGCTTGTTTCTGTGTCAGAGAACATTCTGAAAGGAAATCTTTTCCACAGGAAAAGAGAATGACAGGTAAAATAAATGAAGTGTGTCTGCTTAGGAACAAGTGTTTTATGCATAATTATTCCATGCCTTGCAAATTAACTACATCATATGTGCCTGGGAATTACAAAAAACTGAAATAATGTACCTAGGGCATATTGGAATTTAGTATGTAATTATATTTCTTGTTACATTTTGTAATTTTCAAACGGCTTGCAACATGAGAATCCAGCAAAGTGCTGCCAGTGCTGGTATTCTCTGTTACTGCTTTTGGCATACATGTATTTCCCAGAAGTCAAATAAATATTCTGTTTATTTACCCTTTTTCTGGTATCTCTATAGGTGTGCAAACTATGGCAGGGTAATGATTCAGCAATGTAGGATAAAATCCCTGGGCAGAGGCCAGAAGAGTGTTTGCTTATTGTGGCTGGCAAGGTGACATCTCAGTTCTGTTTGGAATGTGTCCATTGCACACAACCTCAGTCCCTTTGATGTGCCTTGAAGAAGTTCATGGCTTGTCTTTATGTTAGGCCTGCTTAAGTTACCACCTTTTAGTCCTCAGACTCTGCAGAAAAAACTGAGCTTTAGCAGTCCTACCCTGAAATAATCAGCAAATTCAGCTGAAGTTTTCTGGTAAGAACAAACCTAAATGGCAGTCTTGGATGAAGACAAGTTCAAGTGATGTTTTTGCTGAATCTTCACTGTATTATTTGGTGTAAATCTAACTTGGGCAGAAACATCTAGGTTTAGCAGCAAAAGAACCACAGTGTAACTTTTTATTTATTTTTGTCACTGGAAAGAGAAAAACTAGACAAATCTAAGAGTCTCTTTGGAGACTTTAGAAAGAGGTGAGAGAGAAGAGCATTAGGGACTTGAGCACCTTTGTTCTTCTCACGAATGCAAGTGTAACTGTCTTGAAAAATATCATGGTCCCGTTTTACTTTTGACTTTTAGAGGTTTGCTGTAAAAACAACTCACTGAAGTTTCATACACTACCAGGCCATTTCAATCTAGAGCTATACAGCTAAACTTCCTGAGTTAGAGGCATTTTATTGTTTGCTTAGGAGAATTACAGCATTTGCTCACTTATAATATTAATATTTCTTTGCTATGGAAGTATATGTAGATTCCTGAAGCAACTTTACTGCAGAAAAATGCGAATGTTTTGTGAGTTTTTCAATAGAAAATGGGGGTTAATCTAAGTACAGGTTAAAGCATTACCTAAAGTGACACTTTGAATTTAAGTGAATCTTCATGCTCCTTCTTCCTTGTGGCTTTCACACAAACAGAAGAGATCATATTTTTATTCATAATCAAAAAAAGGAAAGCCACTTTACTCAATCGCCTCAAATTGTTAAATGTACTGCATATGTATGTATAAGTGGAACTTTCAGTCTGTTTGAAATAAGAAATAATTATTTACAGAATTTGAGAAATCTGATATTCCAGCTAAATATTAGTAGTAATGGACATAAGAAAAATCTGTAGGCAAACTATGCAGGGCCAGATACAGGACTCTCAAAATGTGTAAATACATGAAAAACAGTCTGGTTTTGGGAAGGATTTATTTTAGGCACTGAACAAAGCTGGGAAGGGGCAGAAATCAAAGTCATTGTTGGTATTTTTAGAGGATGGCCAGTGGTAACTCAAGTCTTGCAGTTTCTAGGTTTATGTATGTTACAAATCACACAGTACACCGCTCAAAATCTTGCTCAACTCTGCTACTTTATTCCACAGAGAGAACAAACTGCTCTGTGTTGGTTCTGGGATTTTTTTTTCTCTTATCTTATATTTACATATATATACATACATATATATATGTATATATGTAAACAAGGGGACAGGTCTGCTGGAGCAGCTGCCTCAAAGCCTTTATTCCATCTCAGCCATCACCCTCATTTTACAGAACCAAGCAAGGGAGATGGAAACAGTTTCACCCTGTTGCTCTGAATTTCATGGTCTCTTAAAAGTTTTTTAGCCAATAAGATAATACTAAAAGCTGAAAAGCATTTGCTCTAGCCAATTAGTATACTTACAGGTACCTCCTGCTTCTAACAATGCTTACTGTAATGGTTTAAAACAATAGATAAAGCTTCATTATTAAGCTTGCATAATTCTATTATCTTGCTTGATGTATTTTCACATATTCAACATATTTACACTGTCATACAGTAACTTGAGATTAGCAGCCAATTGCATAATTCTGTGAACTCTCTGTTTTCTTTTCCTACAACTCTTTCTTGAACAACAAAAGCTTCTTCGATGGTTTTGTCCATCATCTGTCACACACAGATTTGCTTTCCCCCAGCTTTCTGAGAGTCTTGTACCTTTTCTATTTCTGCACAGACAGCTGTGTCCACACACTCTGGTGTGGTTTCTCTAGGAACCTCTTGTACAACACTCTTTGTTAACCTCAATCCACCTTAACATAGATTTTTTGTTGTTGTTTTTCAGCTCTGAGGGACAACAGAATCGAGCTGGTGCGAGCGTCGTGGCACGAGCTGAGCATCAGCGTCAGCGATGTGTCCCTGTCAGATGAAGGGCAGTACACCTGCTCCTTGTTCACCATGCCTGTCAAAACCTCCAAGGCTTTCCTCACCGTCCTGGGTAAGCACTAACAGCTGAGCACAAAGAAACAAGTGTTAAACTGCTCAGGCTCCTGGCAAATTATGATAAGAATGAACTTTTCTAAAGCTTGGCAGAAGATAAATGTGAGCGTCTGATCTGGTTCCCCCTGATGTTTATTGTTTCATATTGCTGTGCTGGAAAATAACAGAATAACAAAATAGCTTGGCTCTTGGTGTTTGCACCGTGCAGGGTAATGAGTGAGGGAGCCCACAAACACCACGGGATGAGTGCTCCATAAAATGGACATAACCTCCACATCCCGAGCACCACCAGTGCCAAGGAGGTGCATGTGTTCATCTCCTGGCAATCTATTGGATAGGGCAAAGGGGGAAAATCAGAAAGCATGAAATCAAAAAGGGCTTTAGAGCTTTTTCCTTAGCTGTGCTTTTTTTTTTTTTTTTTTTTCCTCATTCTGCTTTTTTTTTGGTACAAATTTTCACTGAGTTTGCCGCTTCTTTTATGCTTCATCCTCTAAGTGCTCTGCTGCTTTCCCCAGAGGTTAGAGATGCACATAGAAACACAATAGATTTCAAGAGATGCCCGGGAAATAAAGTTTCTGCTCGAAGCTTGATATGATTCTATGAATGTCAGTAGCCCCATCAGCCAAAATTGCTACAGTTCATTGAAACACACCTGCAAACCTAAGAGGTTATATGATTTTTTATTCTCTTTTCCTTTTTTCTGTCCCTGAACATGATTCTTTCTTTCTTTTTTGTTTTATTTTTACATGTGGATGGGCAGGCAGTCAATTTAATAGGACTAATGTAAGACATTCTCTGTGGCAGTAATATTAACCTTAATCCAGACAGGGAATTGGTTTTGTGCTTAGGATATGAAATACCTTTCAGACCCTATGAGAGTATTTTACAAAAATCTTCACAAGTTTGCCATTAGTGACAAAAAGCACTCACTAAAAGCAGAATATTCTGGAATACCAACTGCCTATGCTTTATCTTCTTTCTGTGGAGAGGCATTTCATGAACTAAGCAATTGAGGAGTGTGCCAGTCTGACCTTTTAAATGGCAGAAAGACACAGAAAGGTGTTACAAAGACAAGAAAACCCCAAAAATAGCTAGCCAATATTTATTAACAGAAGTAACTTGATCTTTAACAGGCCTTTAAGCTTTACCTTTGTTTTGGGGAAGGTTTTCATGAAGTTTTTCCAATGTCATTTACTTACCTTCCAAGAGAGAAAGCTGCACAGTTCAAGATTCCTGCGATATTTAAATTTTGTATTTTTAATTTCCTATTTCAAAGAAACATTTTGAACTCTTAAAACATTTTCTAAAGGAGAATGGGACCTTTACCACTGAAATGTATTACATCTTTTAATCAGATAAACTATCCTTGTATTTACTAATAATCTCTTTATTGACTGCTCTACTTTCAATTAGAAAATTTAAGTGTCAGGGTATTGAAGTAGACAATCATTTTCTGTCCTGAAAGAGAGGAATAGATTTATTAAAGAGATGTACTATGCAATAGGTGATGCTGCTTTGCTTTTTATGTACATAATCTGTCATTTTGGAAAAGAGATGTAGAAAAACTGAATTATTAAATACAGGCCACAGGATCAATTACTGTGACTTAGCCCTTTATCTTGCCACAAATGTGAATGTACCAAAGCACTGTAGATGCAAGTTATAACTGACTTTTTTTAATTTTTTTTAAATTACTGCCATCAGCATTATTTTAAAATAAGTTACTCCTGTGTCTTCATAAGTTAAACTGATTTATGTGTGCAGTAATCAAAATTTTCCCAAATTTTTTCATGTTTTGTTTTTTGTTTTTGTTTCTTATTAAATCTTCCATGGTTCATTGAAAAACAGCCATATCCAAATTGAATATTGTTATGGTATATCCAAATCATATGATCTCCTCGGAAGAGCTTGTATCCAGCTGAAGAACTCTCCATAATCAGTGGAGCTGTGATTTTACCTCTTGGTGTTTTGGTTTTGCTTTCTATGAAGATAAAGTGACTTCAATATTTATTTTCACCCTCCCTTTTCCCTGGATTTTGTATTAAAGTCTTCGTTATTTAGGTGTAAATATGTTCTGAACTTAGGTCAGTTCAGCTTTTTGTTGCCAGTTATGTTTAATTTTCACAGCTGTGCATCTAATGTGCTTTGTCATCCTGCTTGCTGTGCTGAGCAGTTGAAATGTTGTAACAAGTCAGACTAGACCTGCATGCAGAATATACAGAGATAAGGTATTTATTGAAATGCTATCCATTTCTCTCAGAAAATTTGGTAATTCCTGCTTTCTTTATTTATTTAGAATCAACTACCATTCAGATTGATGGCTAATTTACAACAGAAAAAAGGTTTAGCTGACAAGGCACAAGGAATTAATTATCCTGTTTCCAGAATTTAGAGCGTATGAAGAAGTGAACTTTAGGTTGGTGGTGCATTTGTGGCAGCAGCTGACACTATCAGAGACATTTTGCTTGTTTGCTTGTTAGGTGTTCCTGAGAAGCCACAAATTACTGGATTTACCTCACCAGTTATGGAGGGAGAGAGGATGCAGCTCACTTGCAAGACATCTGGTAGTAAGCCCGCAGCTGATATCAGATGGTTCAAGAACGACAAAGAAGTTAAAGGTATTTAAAAGGATTTTGGTGTCATTTCATCCAATTGTCAAAATTATAAACTCTGTGGAATTATGTTTTTTAACCTGTGTTTGTAAAGCTCCTCCTATTGGGTCGTGAGAGGAGTAGGGGATTGTACACAGATGAAGAATTGATTGTAATTTACTGTAATGGTCACATAACCATCTTTTTATTATTTCTTCAGATGGCAAAAACTGGTGTTTTGGATTTCTCAGAATTCTGTGCAGCATAATAGACTCAGCTGTGAGGTTTCATAGAGAAATGTGCTCTGGATTATTATCACAGTCAGACCACTCATCCCTGATATTTTCCCTTTTCATTTCTCTTGTGCCATTCCAAAATGGGGTATGTCTGGTTCAGTTCATTCCCAGATTTAGGTTGCACTCCCCTAAAAGATGTGGCCAGGTGAATCAGAACCATCTGGAGGAGACAGGGGAATGCATTCCCATAGGAGGGACACGGAGCCTGCTCTGGTGAGGAAGAGTCAGGATGCAGCAAATGAGGGGATCTCAGCTGGGGATCTCAGCATCTCCAACTGAGGCAAGGATGCTGGCAGTCTGCAGTGAGGAGAAGATGGGCTTTAAAGGGGATCAGGAAAACTTCACAGGGGCTGGGGGAGTTGGACAAAGTCTACTGAAAAAGCCACTGAGTGACTGAAACCAAAGCTGGCAGCAAGGATTTGCCTGCAAGGTGAAGCGAACCAGGAAAGAACTGCATATAAAAGGCTCTTTATTTCCTTCCCATCTTCTCTTTCACTTGCTATGTTCTTTGGTTAGAACTTAGTTTTCTATTCCATATTCTTAAAAATGCTGGAATAGTTTTAAATCCTCTTTGGTCAATGGGTGAGTGCAGAGAATTTCCTGATGCAGACTGTCACACCTCCAAGCCAGCTGAGGTGCCCATTATAAAGTAAATGGATAAAAAGGATAAGGTATTTATTCATGTCACCTCTATTCATTCTGCTATAAGACCAGATGAATAAATGACTCAAAATCCGCCTTTTCTGTGCAGCTTTAAAAACAAAAACAAACACCCTTCATTTATCTGATTTTTCTAATATTTTGGATTTCATTAGCTCAATAAACTGCCTCAAGCAAAGTTACAGAGTTAATTACAGAGCCATTTATCTTCCTTCACTATTGTCTACCACAGTTCAATGTGCAAAAGCAGAGCTGTGGTAAAAAATTGGTAAATAAATGAGATTGCAGATGATTTCCTAAAGAACTCTGTCCGTTCTAGCGGTGTCCTTATATTTCTAATGAAAATGAGAATAGTATTGTAAGGAACAAGGATTTTAGAACAATTTGTAATGTCTAACAAGGATAGAAAATGTGGGAACAGAATAATTATTTTCATTACTGGGAATTCTGAGGAAATTGATGAAAGATAAGCAGCATCTAATCAAATGTAAGTAAGAAGAATTAAACAGTTAACACACATGGCACAGCCTAGGTCATGTCTTCCAGAAAAGATGTCAGGATGAATTTACATATTCAAGTCATGCTAAGATTGGAAATAACTCCAAGCCATGTCAATACTATAAGAGAAATAGTGATACAGTTTGCCTAACAACAAGGCAACACATATTTGAAAAGATCTTATTTTAAAAATTATGTTTTAAAATCTGGTGTAATACCTTTGCCTTTCCTTCAGCTGGAATGTAATTGAAGCCAACAAGCAATTTGGTAATTTGACTTTTTAACTAATTTGTTCTTCTCTAGAGTTTCTAAGGGGATTTAAAAAAAATTCAAAACTGGATTGGGAAACAAAGGAGCAGGAAAGGAGTATGAAAAAGACCAGTGAAGGGGAAAAACACCCAAGAACCAGAAACAGGAGGAAAGTATTGAGCACATTCATTTCAGTTTAGTTTTCGAGGTCTTCTGAAGAGCACATTGCCATTTCTCAAAGGTTAGAAATAAAATAACCTAACCAGCCTACAGTGGCATCAGCAGAAGTTACATTAGCTTTGTGCAGTGTAAAAGGTGAAATGATAAATCTGAGAAAATAGATATGAAATGATATGCTAATGCAGCTGACATTAAAGGTTAGAAGTTCGTCTGTCTAGCTCCAGTAAATCCAATTGTGTTACCCTGTATTATGCATGTTGCAAACGAATATAAATGATGCACTGAGATCACAGCTGCACCAAAGGGGAAAAAGCCACTCTAAAATTGCAGCTCCATTGCTATTACTCAAAAAAGGAATCATGATCTGGTAAGGGACTAGTGTTTGATAAAGTAAGTGTTAGTAATGAGAGAGACTGAATGTGAAGCACTGGGTGCCACACCTTTTACTTTAGTGCTCTGTCACTCATACATGCACCAGCTTAGCAAAGAGATCTGCAGTTTAGCATTCTGGTGACATTTCTGGAAGATTATTAAGAACAAAAGTACTGGAGAAGCTAAATACAAATTTTTAATTTTGAAATTACCTATTTTATCCAACAAAATTTATTCTCTTGTAATTTTTTTCTTTTGTTTTTTGATTTTGTTTTGTTTTTTAATTGCTCTTTCAACAAAATTATATAAAGAATTTTTTTTAGGCTTCAGGATTATTTTGAATGGATTTTTTTTTTTCTCTAAGTAGATTGGAGTTTAAAACTAAATAAGTTCATTTTGTTGCAAGATGTTAAGATATTTTAAGTAAGTACAAAGATACGTAAAGATTTCAGAGGCACTGATCATTTTGTCTTGATAAACCTCTAAAGCACAGATGAATTTTTTATTAGATAATAAGACCATTTCATGTCAGAACTTGACTTTAAATGCAAACCAAAATTATATCTGCCATGGAAAACCAGAAAAAATGTATTTTTTAAAAGATTAGCATTTCTGTGTTACAGGTATGTGCTTTTATAAATAGCTTTCAATGAGCAATGCATGATGGACATTACAACATTTACATTTATTATTTCCCTACCAGGAATGCACACTTATGAGCTATAAACCTGTGTTAGTTGATAGAGGGATATCTGTGTGCACCTGTCTGACACCATGGGAGTGGGTCTGAAGCTGATCCCCAGGTTTCATTTGCCCCAACATCTGTTCCAAGGTTAAATCAAGTGGCCAAAGGTCTTCCCCAATTCAAGTTTGAAAATCTCCCAGGACAGAGATTCCATACAGACATTTCTGCCTGAACTAGATTCTTCAGCATTCTAAAGCCTCCTGTGGAGTGTTTTCATTGCGTGTAGATATTTCATGATACATAATCCAAATTTTTCTTGGTGTAACTTGTGTTTGTTGCCCAGTGACTTTTGCTGTACACCTCTGAGGGGATTCTGGCTTTTTTTCTCTATGGCCATAATTTATGTACTTCAAGGCAACAATTTGATTTGGTTTTAGTCTTCTTTTCCTTGGGCTAGATAATATCAACTTTCTTAAGATGTCCTTGTACAGCTCCACTGACGACAATGTTTTTCAACAGGTTTATTTTGCATTTACTTCAGAAAGCCCAAAACTGGGTCTGGTACTCTCAGAGTATCCATGTCCCTGCCAAAGAGGGAAGGATCACTTCCCTTGACTTTCTGGCTGGGATTTTACTAATGCAGGGCACTGGGTTTTAGCTTTCAGCCCTGCAAGGGGATGCTTTTGATTAGTGCTCAACATGTCCTGCAACCCCCGTGGTCCTCCTCTACAAAGGTGTATCCCTCCAACCTGTTCCATCCCAGTGCTTCCCACACAAATGCTGGTGCAATGCATTTGTTTTCAACCTTCTCTTCAAGGGAATATTTAGGAAGGAGAGCAGCAGCAAGAAAACAAATGAAACAGTAGGCTACAACTTAAAATTCAAAAATTCTGTAAAATCTAAATGTCCTGAGTGATGGTGTGCACCTATCACCACCATTTTTACATTAGCACATAGTACAATCACAGCTGTGTTTTGCCATAAAGAAACATCTAAGAAAATGCAGCTGATAAGGAGGACAAGCTAAAAATTCCTGTTGGTGAGGATGCCAACAGTTTGTGGAATCTTATCACTGCCCTTTTTGCAGAGGAAGTTACTTCTAATAGCTGAACTCTTTCACACAATAGATACCTAGAGAGGGACTTCTAAACATCAATTTAGGAAATCAACTGCTTTTGTTTTTCTAAAGGATTAAGAATCCACAGCCTCTCAATAATATTAAAGTTGTTGATGTTTTCAGGAGTCTTCTGTCCCCCACCTGAAGTCAGTAAGCAAAGGGATGTGCACATTACATATAAGCAGAATGTTGCCTATAGAGCTGCTTATTATTAAATTTGGAAACCTAACTCTGGGAACAAAATCACGTGTGTTTGCTTTAAATATTAGTGAAGACATTTCTTGTTTGATTATTATAACTCTGCTTTAGCTCTGGTCAATATTTCTCTCACCTACTAATCCCTAAATATTAATAGTGACCGTGGCAGAAATTGAAATCTTTTGAAGCTTAGCAGCAAACAGGCAGAAAAATTCTTGTGTGCAAGAAATGATTTTTTTTTAGGGAAAAATGGAAGCTGTATAACTACATGGTGTCCTTGTCTGTCTGGAGACAATGATAAAGACCACCTCTCTGATGTCAGAAGTATTTTTAATCTAAAAAGATGTAGCTTAAGCCATTGAAGATTTGCTTTCTAAAATTGATATTTCATGGAAATTTTATTTAGGTCATTCTATTCTCTAATGGGATTCAGTATAATTTGTAAAACTGAAACCTCACACTTTTTTAGGGCACAGAGGACATAAGAAATCTCAGTGTAATTTAATATATATGTTTAAGTATTTATAGATGTCTTTTCAAGCTTTCGTTGCAATAAATCAATATAACAAGCTTACCATTTTTCTGAAATAAACTAAAATCAATAAGCATCCCAAGTAGTTGGAAACCAAGTAAAACAATTCTAAAGTATGTGTAAGAAAGTCTCATGTTCCAGTTAACACACTCAAACATTTTAACACATATGCTCAGTCTTTTGGATCTTCATTTCTGGTCTGGCATGGATTTCTTACAACAAAATGTTCTGAATGTGAATCTTCACCTTGAGCTGAGATGATGTTTCCTAAGTGCAGCTGAAAGCTCCCTCCACTGCAATGTCTGTGCTGAAAACTCTCTGATTTTTAACTGGATCTGCACAAAAGTTATCAGGTCAATTTTAAATGATGTAAAGCAGTGAGTGGAAGTTCTCTGCAGTAATCTTATTTCTGGTCTTCTGGGGACTCATCTGTATATTGTATTAAATACGATGACATGTTTTATTTCAACTGTTTATTACTACTGATGACTATACCTGGATTTAGTTTTATTAGTAAATTAGCATAATTCTAGCCAAACAACAGAATAGCAATGAATAAAGTAAGCACAGGATTAATCTGTGTGCACATGGCTTCAGTAATATCCATGTATTGCATTACTATGAGGGGCTATAAGAATGAACCTGGGAAATTTAATATTTAGTGACACTGTGAATATGTAAGGTAATGAGGGTGGGACAAGATCACAATCTTTTTCTGATGACCTACAGAGAAAGATTATATCAAGTAGGGACCCAAACATTCAGGAGGTAATAATGAATTAATTTCTGTTTGAATGCAGTAGCATGGAACAAGTTTTAAAATTCTCAATATGTATCTCCTATTCTGCCAATGAGAACAAATTATATTTTATATTTAAATTTATATTTATATTTTAATTTTATATTAAAGAGACCAATGCAGATATGAAAGATGCGTGTTTTCCAACAACTGCGATAGCAAATTTAACTGTCTAATGCTGGACTAATTTTTTCCCCAAAAATTTTGGAAAGACAACTAACTGTTCATTCTTTCTTTCAGATGTTAAATACTTGAAAGAAGAAGATGCAGTTCGTAAAACATTCACAGTCAGCAGCACGCTGGATTTCCTAGCAGACCGCAGTGATGATGGTGCAGTTGTAAGTTGCAGAGTAGATCATGAGTCCCTAAACTCTACACCTCAGATAGCAATGCAGGTTCTAGAAATACACTGTAAGTAACACACATTATACATGCTTGCTTTTTTTTGAGTTCTGTTTTGTTTCAGAGTGTCTGTTGGAGCAAAATGCTCTGGTGTTGTGCACATAGCTTTCTTTTAGCCAACTTCTGTGGTTTGTATTTGGTTGTTGGGTGTGGGTTTTATTTTAATTTTACAGGAGTGACTCAAAAAAGTTTAATGAGAGCTTTACCATTGAGAGCACTGTGAGACTAAATTCTTGGGTTTTTTGAGAAATAGTGGCAAAATGCATTTGTCTTTTTTGGTTGTCATTGAAGCAATGTAAATGTGTTTTTAAACATCAAGAACATCCTAATTCACAGTTTTCCTTGAAAGTTTCAAGAAACTTGAAACAAGGGTATAAATATGCATAATTTGTAGCAGATTGCTTCAATAATCATGAATCCTGCCAAGGAAACTCAGTAGTGTTGTTAATAGCTCAAACTCAGGAAGAAAAGTTCTTTAGGATTTCTTTTTAGACCTGACCTACACAAGTTGTTAGTCTAGCTAATCCAAACTTCAATTGTTTAGCATCTTTATATATTGGCTATTTTTTTTTTCTTTCAAATAGCATTTCTGAACATGATGCTCTCCACGGTGCATTGTTACAAAGTTGAATGAATCTAGTTTCCTATCTGTGTGTCTTACTTTGAAGTCAGGTTGTCCTTTGAGTCAGTGGGTTTTTGTCACTTAGAAACTGTGAGACACACAAGAGAACACCTTTTCACCATCAGCTGACATCTTCATATTCACCTGTACTGTATCCACCATTTCCCAGTGTCCAGCTGTTTGGTTTTCTGGAGAGCACTTTTACATCTCATTGCCTAGCTAGCAACAACAAGCATCTGCAAAATGGGGAAGGACAAGACCTGTCATGGATCTCTGTCTAGACCAGGTGTAATCAACCCCAACCTGTTATAAACCAGACAAGGTTGTCCCTGAAGCAGGCAAACATTCAGTGGCTCCAACAAGTTCCTGAGGAATCATGTCAAGGACTGCTGCCATATGCAACTTGTTTCTAAACAGGGATATTTCTACAAGCATCTAAGACTTGCAGCACATGTAAAATGCAGGAAAGGCAAAAGCACTGTGTGCACAGAAGCTGACAACTCTGCTAAAAATGCCATCTGCAAAAAAGTCTGAAAATGAAGGAAATGTGGATTAGCATATGTGATAAAAATGTTTTCTGAAACATTCCAGCCATCATTTTACTGAGGGAGATCAGGGCCTTTCTTCACCAAATGGCTATTAAACACCTCTCCTAATAAATTCAAATGCATCTGTGCTGGAGGCATGAAACCCTAACAACTTTCTTTCCTTGAATTCTAAATTGCACAGCCATCAACCACTGTACTTACCCATGCCTTCACTTCCAAATCCTTTGCTCTTTTTCAGTGCCTTGCTCAAGATGTTGGCACCACAGGGGATGAACCAAATTGAATGGAACAGTAGATACAGAAATTGGACAGCTGAAAAAGGTTTAAAATGGCTGTAATGTAATGGGACTGAAAGTAAAGGCAGGGCTCTGGTTTGCATGAGCATCATAAGGCAGAAAAGCCTTTTTTTGTGTTTTTTTCTATATAGAACTTCCTGAATATTTGTTACTTCCTTCCAGTTTTCACCCTTGTACCAAGGCACTGCCTTGCTAAATAGCAGTGAGGTGCATCTTCCTCTATGCTTGTTTCTCCAAGTTTTGGACAAGACCCTTCTGCCTCTTCTCTGGCCTCACTGAAGTTCTCTGACAAGGTCAGACTGCACTGGGCATTTCCTTTACTGGTGTACTTTATGTTAGTGCCCCTCAGACTGCCAGCTTATCAAAAGCCATAATGCAGATGTAATTGTTCTCTATCATTCCTGCTTGCTCCATTAATTTTCCACCAATCAATTTAATACTCTCCAGCACTGGTACAGAGTTGTTATACATAGAAAGAGAAGTGATAAATGTGCCAAAAGAAGCTGAAGTTTAGGGCAGACAGTGGAAGTACCATTTAAAGCTATGGAGAAAGAAGTATTCTACTGTCAGTGACAAGACTCAGAACAGTCTTGTTGTCCTTGTTCTTGCTACCTACATTTCCATGGTCAGCATACTCAGAAATCTTAATGCTGGTCAAATTTTGAAAGGAAATTTTATAAAAAGAAGGTTCAAGGAATGATGACATGGTTCATCAGAGAGCCTTAAAGGAAAAAGAGGAGTGAAATTATTCATTGAGGCAATCCCAAATACTCCAAACGGAGTACATTACATTGGAACAGGGCTCCTTGATTTTATTCTCCTTGTGTTGCTGACCATTGTTGTGGATAGTACTGCAGTCACTGGAAGCTATTTTTTTTTTTTTTTTACATCAGTCCATAAGATTTCAAACATATAAAAGATAACCTATTTATATTAATAAGAATCATGCTCACAGGACCCTGTGGAAGCTGATCCAACATATATCCTCAATGCCACCTTGCAGCAGGGCAAAAATAGTGCTGGCAAAATCGATGAATTATGGCACCTCAAAGTCAGGAGAATTTGTTAATCTGACAACCTGTAGACTCCAACCAAGCTAGTGTGGCACTGCCACACACTCTTAATGTCCCAGAGATCTATAAAATTAGCAGACAATTGTGAGAGTATGATAAGCAAGTCTCTTAAAATAGTCAAACAGAACAGCGTGGGTGAGCATCAGTTTGGCAGATAATGAATGT
Source organism: Catharus ustulatus (assembly GCF_009819885.2). Classification (NCBI taxonomy): domain Eukaryota; kingdom Metazoa; phylum Chordata; class Aves; order Passeriformes; family Turdidae; genus Catharus; species Catharus ustulatus. Next base: position 6,063,971 of record NC_046222.1, on the reverse strand, counting down.
ACAAAGATGAGGCATCACTGCATTTGAGTTTTAAACACCTTAAAATCTGAAAAGTTTTATCTGTGGTACATGGATGCTCCTCGTGAATTGTCAGTGTATCATCACTAGTTAGAAGAAAAGGGCAATAAGAACTTGTCTAGGCATTTCTGCCCTGTATAATTATGCTTGGAAGTTGAAAAAACCTATTTTGTTTCAAGCAACTGGCCCCTGACAATGGGCAAAACATTTTTGGCTCCAAGAAAACAAATAAACAAACCAAAAAGTAAAGGAAGGTAGAAGAGAACAGTGGGAATTACAGGGTTGAGTTTGCATCCAGTGGATGATAGGTAGAGAAAAAGGAAAGCAAAATAGTGGAATGAAATGACAGGTTTTAATATATGCCTGCTGAAAGATAGAATAAAATTAAATCTACCTTAAATGCTGAGACTGTATGAAACAGATATTTGTAATTAGTCCATGGAGAGATGTAGATAGAAGTGCTTATGGGTCTACACAGCTGCTTTTATTATCAACTTTAGTAGGAAGTAAACTTAACAAAATAAAAGCCATCAGATATAGAATATGTTTATTCCCTCTTCATCCCCTTACAATAATCTTATGTTTTATTGTGATAGAGAAATCAAATAAGTTTTCCCAGTAGTGCTACAGTTTATGAAAGGAAACTGAGGACTAAGCTTTTGCACTCAAAATATTTTTATTTTCTATTATTCGTATTTATGTGTATGTGATAGAAATAGTGTCTAAGTCCTTCTGCTGCTCTTTTTTTTCCCTTCTTATAGTTCAGTCAGCTAGTTGAGATTACCTATATTATTATTTTGAAGGAGACTGTGGTCAATCCTTGTTTTTACAGGGCTTCACAGATTAACTTTGCAAACTTGAAATATTGAAATAATAGGGGAAAGCATAACACACCCCCACTCCAGACCACGGGATAATTACCTCCTCCAATCTCCTTTTGATTTATTTTTCTGTAATTTATGTTGTGTCTCACTTGTGCTTAATCCTTCATCTGGATGTTGTGCTCTGTGCACTGCAGGGCAGCCCAATTGCCCAAGTCTTTCTGCTGTGCTGAAAGGTTTGCCTGTAATTTAGTTTCTGCTTGGCCAGCAGAGGTTTGTGGTAGCATGACACTGCTTGCTGAGTTTATTTTCCTCTGACCCCTACTGTCAATAGCAAACCTAAAATAGACTTCTATCCCCTCTGGCTTTGCTCTGAAGTTTGCTTGTCAGCCTAGCTGCCACTGATTATTAGGAAGTGCTTCTTGTAAGTGATAAACACAAATCTCAAAGGGATATTTAATTTCGTTGTTTACTTCTGTGTTCAGACTAAACAAAGGATGCCTTCTTTGTTCCTGTATTAAAGAATCATGGGTACAGTGCTTCAATTTTGAAAGCTTCTCAGTACAATGTTCAAGAGATTGTCTAAATCCTGATCCACACTCCTGAAAAGACATTTTGAGGGCAGGTACAACTTCTTGTCCACATCTGGGAAGTCAGTGAATTCTTCTCATCCCTCCTCAGTGTCACAGACATGTCGTGCTTCCCAAAATCAGCATCTCCTCTTCCTTCCAGGTCTTATCTGAGCAGAAACCAGCCAAGGTGCTCCATGCTGAACAGAGTGCCATAAAATTACCCAGTGGTAATTACCTTACCTTAGTGAAGATTCTCTGACTACAGCAAATTACCCAGCAGACCTCAGTAAAAATTAATTGCGTAAATCTACCCCAGAGGCTGCTTTTGAAGCCTTAAAGTGCAATCAAATAATTTGAACTTCAAACCTAATCATTGTGCTTCTAAAATGGCAGCTGCAATTGGGATCTGTGCTAATGGACTCGGTGAGATTTTGCTCAAAAGCTGACCACACTCCCAAGTGACAGCACTAATAAGCTAAATATGTGTTATGTAAAGAAGTGTCTAGAGAGGCAATTTTGAGTAAATCCTGTATTGGCAGACACAGATGTGCAGTGAATTGTCAACCTGACAAATCTGTAGCTGTCAGCTATTGCTTCCACAGCTATTCCAACACGCTTGTGTGATAGGCACGCTTCTTCTTTTGTGGGCTGTTATTAGATGCTTTTGCAGTGAACATCTGGACTTGACTTTAGAATTAGGCAGCTATTCCATGAGAATGTTGGAATCATTGTCCTGGAAATGAAGGGATTGATTTTGCATTAAGCAAACAAAGCCCTGAGAGTGCAGCGGGCTGCAGGTCGGAGCAGCCACGCCGTGTAGAACACGGGGTGTCTGTGTGTGCACGTGTGTCTGACAGCTCTGTGCCCTCTCACTCCTGATCTGCCAACAAATGGAGGCTTCCCTGGTGACCAGATAGATCCAGAATTTCTGCTGGTGTAAGCAGAGTCACTTCATCAAAGAGCTGCATTCCCTGATGCTCGCTAGGAGGGTTTAGCTCATTTTTTTCTGCTTGGCTGCTTTCAAGTTTTTGTTGGAACAGTTTCTAACATGCACATTTTGAACTAAAATTACTAAAAATGTGTGTAAACATAGGAAAATATAGGAATATAGTGTATAATGTACTACACCTATATAGCACCCCATTAAATAAGGCATGCTAAAAAAAAGGTAAGAAAATGTTTGTGCATTGGGTGCTGGGCTCTGTCTGTGATGAGTGTCTACAAGACTCAGAGCTCAGAACAGTATATAGAGACAAAAATCCCTGTCTTCCTTAAGTCTTGATGTTCAATTCTAATGAATGTTAAATATGCTAGTGGCTCTTCAAGGTGTCTGTCTGTACCCAGACTTGCTGACTTTTGTAGCTCAGAAAGGGCAGATGTGTGCCCTTGCAAAAGCACACAAAATGGGACACTTCTTAGCTATGATAACATAGGAGAGGAAAAAATTTCTCTGCTGCCTACATATGGTTCCTCTGTACTGTAAATGAGTAAAATATGTGTCACAAATTCATTTTCTTTAAGCTATGTGGCCATTTGTCTTTTTGAAGCTGATTCTGATTTTCTCTTCATGTACTCCTTTCTTTTTACTTACTTTAGTCGTTTCCCCCAGTTTTGTGCTTTTTTTGCTTTTACACTTTGGCAATCTCCCTTTCTCATTTGCTTTGAAGTTATTTAGATAAGTGGCACCTATACATTAAGAACAAGGGCACATCTCCCTTTTTTGGAAGTAGCTTTTACTCTCTAGGCAGAGAATACATTTTTCTGAAATGAAGAAAATATGAGAGTTAAAAGAAATTTCCTTCATTGGTGCTGATCTCTTTGGTTTCTGATCAGTTAACAGAGTTGTGGTCATTCTCATTTGCTTGTGACCATCTTTTTATTACACCATGTGATACCCTGACAGACACACTGGTTAAAAGTAAAATCTGGTAACATTTGGTGTGATTACACACTGCCACAACCTTTGTATGGACATCCCTAGAGTCAGAAAATTCTTTGTTAACTAGGCTAACAAGGTGTCATAGCATAGCCTTCCAATTTTTCTTTGATTTTTTTTTTTTTTTTTTTAGCAGGGCCCAAAATACTAGGTGAATTCAAACAAATAGCCTGTGTGTTGAGTCAGGAGTGAAAATAGTTGCAATTCTTGTGAGAATTGAAACTTGTTTTGATGTTTCCAAGAGAGAAAATGTCTGTGTAATGATAACTTCAATCAATGAGTTTAACCACTCAATTCTGTAACTTCTGATACAGTGAAAAGCTCTCGATTTTCCAGGGGCACAATTCCCTAGATTCACAAAAAAAAAAAAAAAAAAAAAAGAATTCACCTGAAATTTGCACATCCTGGGCTTTGTAGTTCTCTATTCCAAACTAGCATGATTTGTTCTATTCCTATAACCATTTTATCATGGTATAATTGGAGTGGTTTGGAACTGTGATACCTCAGAGACCTTTGGAATTTGTGGAAGGATGCCAATATTTGAAGCCTGGTCTTATTGATTAAAGCCACCTTTTGTTCCAGTTTAAGAAGCAAGAGGGGGCAGGATTTTCTGTCTGATGTGCAGACAGGACCTCAGTCTCTCACAAAGCCTCTGATCACAGACAACCTCTGTAAGCCTAAGCAAGCAGGGATGTCCTTCAGTGAAAACCTGTGGGCTGTTCAGGGGCTGTGGAAGCTCATGAGGGAAAGCTGGATGTTTTCATAACTGCCCCCCTGACTCTGAAAGGGAGGCACTGTCCCTTTGACTGATCCTGTAGACATAACTCCCTGAGCATTGTTCCTGTTTTCTCTTTCATTGAAGATGTTTTGTGGATTGCTGAGACCTTGAGAAGGAGAGAATTCCAGGCTCTTCCAGCTGACTCTCTTATACAATTTTATCCCTCTTCCCATGCAAGGCTCACCCATGTTGTGATGCTCAACCAACCCAAAACGATGGGTTTTGTTTTCTGTTCCTGAATTCACCCTGTGAATGTCAATATGGAAAATAAATATATCTCAATACAATACTTTGAGGACCAGCTTTCCATTCTCTCTCCCTTAAAGGAGGGATGTTTTTGTACTTACCAGTGTAAAATGCAGATAAAAAGAGTAATAGTAGGAATGCAATTTAAAAGCTACAGTTTCACTACTCCACATCTCTTCATAGTGAATGAAAATTAAGTAAGAAGTTAATTATATAGCTCAATAATTATGTAAGCACTGTGTTAATTAGTGCAGTTATATTTTTAAGCTTTTCATATTGGTGAATATTTGAAACAAATCAAACTTAAAGGATAGTTACTGTAAACAGTGAAGGATGATATCTGTGAACAGGAAAGTTCACTGCTGCAATTTGCATGTTTAAATGAGATCAATTAGGTTAATGATGGATGAAAATAAGAAATCCATTATTTAAATGCAAAATAATTCATAAACTTGTAAGCCCATTTAGTGCCAAACTTTCATCTTTCAAAGGGGATATCAAGTTCAAAGGGTTAATGTACAGTCCTGACCTTTACCATCTGGAGGCTTATGTTCAAATATGGTTTACAAGTGAAATATAACCTAATTTATTTCTCTGTAAAATCTTATGTAGGAAATCCACAGGCTGGCTTGTCTACTCTGCAAAAAAACTTTGAAATGTGGTGTGGGCAGGATATTCCATGTGCTTGTTGTGTGACTAAGAGAGGGCTCCAGAAGGTTTCAAAGGAAGTTTGGGAGGGAGGTTCAGTATTATCAGAAGTAGCAAAGACTAGCAAGCAGGTGAGGCAGTCTGGAGGAAAAGATAAAAAACATATGTAGGGATCATTACCTGAACCTCCCAAGGAAGAGAAGTTTGCCATTCATGAGAGTGGAATGTATATTTTCAAGAAGCAAGTCAAATTTTCATTTCCTGATGCTTGTGGTTAGTTATTTTTATATAGACTAAACTTTTATAATGTCCAATATCTGATATGAGTGTCAGAGAAAGGACTGAAGAGATATTTCGAATGCTGAGCATCCAAAGCTCTCATTTAACTCCTTCAACAGTTATGGATGTGCTACATTTCTTAAGCCATATTCAGGATAATTTGTCAGACACAACAGAGCAATGAAGGCTTTAAACAAAAGAATCTGAGAAAGCAGAAGATAAAGTTACACTGAAAGGTCATGCACTCTCTCAAAGTTCAGCATTTCTTTGTAATGTGGTTTAGGCAGAAGATTTTGTCTTTTTTTCCTTCTCTTAATAACAAAAGTAAGATAAAACAAGTTGGAGAGAGCACAGTGTAAGGCAGTGGAGATGCTAAATGGAACAGATTGTTTACTCTGAAGAAGTGGCATGACAAAAATAATTAAGCCAGATGAAAGTTGTAAAACTAAGCTTCATCGCTTGCATTCACTGGCGAAAACACAACTGATTGGCAAAGAAAATATTGTTTCTACCATATCATTCATTTGTGCATGGGACTTCATGCATAATTCAGAAACCAGTGACCCATTCTGCAAAGCCATGCAAAGGGAGTTCCTGGTGCTGTCTCCCCGGAGTGGCACACACTCAGAACTGGGTGACAGTGCCACTCTGTCCTCCACTTAATTCAGCAGGGGCTGCTGATGTGCTCACATTTATCTCTGCCTGTTTTAAGGCCAAGCACAAAGCAGGTAAGAATGATCAACAAACACGATGTGACAAAGGCAGGCTAAAGTTGTAAACATTTGAAATGGAGCAGGGAGAACTGTGGAGCTTTGGTGTTGTATTTCCAGCTTCTTTTTCACCCTCCCAAAAGCCCAAGCCACATGTTATGTACTACCACACTTGCTTTATTGTGTTTCAGTAATTGTGGTGAAGGAGCCTGGCATGACCAGCAGATGAGGTACTGAAACAAATCCAGTGGATATCTTTAACAAAGTACCACATAATCAATGCCCAGACAATTAGTAACCTAAATGCTTTCCTGCCAGGTTGGTGCTCAAATTCAGGCATTCATGTAATATGAGTGTCAGGAGGGAATATTTGACTGATCAATCATTCTTTTCCCCCACACTGACATTCACTTTCTTGTTTTTCATCCAGGAGAGTGTTTTTGCACTCTTGTGTTACAAGCTGTTATTACTCTTTCTACAACAAATACCATTTTAAAATAAAGCAGATGAGATTCAGGATGACACAATAGTCATCAAAGAATCTCAGGTAACAAAGGGACCATATGCTGTTTCTGATCCTGCTCAACTGTAAAGCAGTTTTAAAGGAGTAGAAAAATAAGACATTGGAATATCCAGGTGGATATGGTACCAACTATTCACTTTTATCAAACCTAAATATTTAAGTACTATCATAAAGCTTAATGTTAGTGTTGTTGAATACTTTTATTGAAATGAAACACCAGTATCATAGCACAATTGCTTGAACTAAATTGACTTAAATATTACTAATTAAATAATTGCCCAGATACACAATACTGATTTTTTTTTCTCTCATCCATTTAAGCAATGAGTTCTTCATTCTTTTCTGAAGCAGAGCATCAAACTTACTGTATGTGCCAGGCAACTTTTGTGAAGTTACCAGGGCTTGACCTAAGTGCTTATTCAAAGCAGCAGTGCACAGACAGAAGCCATGCTGCTTGCCATTTCCAAAATAAGCCAAATTTGGGGAAATGCTGATTCACAGCTGTAGGATGCACAGCTGGTAAGTGTAAAAGCTATTAAAAATGGTGAGCACTCGCACAGAGCTGATTAAAGTGCTCCTCTCTCCTCTTTCTCGTCTCATTTGGGATATCCAATCTGATGTTTATTTTTGTGCATACTAGAGTGGTTTGTCCTTGGAATTTACTTTTAAAATATCTTCTTTCCTAAGCTTATTTTCTTACATTTTTTAGAAATAGGAATAAAATGATGTAGCACTACAGAATTTTCAATGACCTTTGTAAGTGCTATCTGTGTATGACAATTATAATCTCATGGTTTTTGAAGAAAAAAAAGTTCCTGAAACTGTCCTGTGCTTACTCCAGTGCTAATTAATTTAGAAAGTAGATACATCATAATTTTCAGAGGTATCTGCTTATTTTATCTTTGCATCTGGAAATGATGGAAAGGTTCCAAGGAAATAAGAGAGAGAAAAAGCGCAATGAAAAATGTAGAAGGCTGTGACATAAATAGATTTCACAAACATGCATTTTGAAAAAGCAGACAAAAATGGGTAGAAAATAAATGAATTAGTCTCTCAGGAAAAACTTTTAAAATCTTATCATCTGGCAGCCATTTATTACCAGGTAGCAATAATCTTTTATTATCAGACTGTTAGATTTTTATAACATTTTTTAAAATGATAGCACCAGAACTGTTGTTGTTCACTGCCACACTAAAATATCTGAGAAATTTATGAAAGCTTTTCAGTATTCATAAGGTTTGTGGTCATAAAATAAAACCATGAAGTAAAGACACGCTGCTGGTAGCTCATAATTTAGCTAAACCTGTAAGAAGAAAAATGTGTTTTAATGAACCAGTTATAGTAATTTGCACTCTGGTACAAAAAGGAAATGGTGGTTTGTGTTCAAAGAAAAAAAAAAAGGTAAATATATTTATTAAAAATGGCAGATTATTAAATCTGAGTATTATAGATCCAGGCAGGAGGTGCTGCTGCACAAGATGAAGTGATTAATTCAGAACTTGGAGTAGTCTGGAAAGAGTCAGTGGGTAATGGAAGGAAGGTGGGGTTATCCTTTTCCTTGCCAGATGATCTGACAGCCTTGACATGGGTGTTACACCACAGAAAAGGTCTGTGTGCTTTATCTGGGCTGCCTGCAGCTCCACTGAGTGTATTCTAAGTAATTTCACGATTATAAGCCGCACCATTTTGACTAAAATTTTGGTCCAAACCCAAAGTGCGGCTTATAATCAGGTGCGGCTTATATATGGACAAAGAACAAAAAGTTGCTGTTTTAGTTTGGAGGACAGGTGTCTGCTGAGAAAGGCAGGAGCTTCTCTTTGAAATGGAGAATGGAAACCCCCTCCCTCCAAATTATTATAATTTTGAAATCAAGGGGCTTTCAGCAAAGATACGGGAATTAGGAATAACAGTTCTTTACTAGGGAAATTAAAATAGAAATACAGTACTACAAAGAAACAAACTCCAAACCCTGACACAGTCAGAGTACAACCTGACACCCTGTCAGGCAGGGTGTTGGCAGCAGTCCCATTCCATGGTGGCTGCATCCTCCTGCAGTGACAGATGTGGCTCAGTTGGAGCAGTGCTCCTGTACAAGGTGCAGTTTCCCTCCCAAGGTCCAGTGATGATGTGGAGAAATCCGGTTTTCCTCTGGAGTCCAGTGGAGAAAGGGGCTCCCTTAGTGTCCCAAAACCTCTGTTTTTATCTTGGTAAGAAATGTTGGGCTCTTCCCCCTGGCTGGAGCAACTCCCAATGGGATGCAGTAATTTTATCAGTCACACAGTGGGACTCAATGGCCATGAGCAGAAAATGACTGGCTGGAGGAAGGATGGGTTGTGAAAAGATAAAGAACAATGCCCTGCCTGGTTTCAATGGATGGCCCATTAGCAGAGTATCTGCCGTTGAGATAAGGATCACTGCCCCCACCCTCAACAGATGGTGATAGAACAGATACCTTTTATTACACTCTGTATTGTAACCCAAGACAGCTGCCGACACCTGGACGTGCGGCTTTTAATCAGATGCGGTTTATAATCATGAAATTACTGTAATTAATGAGACACATTCCCTGTGTTGCTGAGAGTCCAGGAAAGTAAAACCTGGCAAGCATGGGATGCTCACTGGTCACAGTGGGAAGGACTGCTCTGTCAGACAAGCACAGCCCTCTTCCTGAATGGATCCTTTATCATATTCCATTCTGTTGGATCCAGGGCTCAGCTGGGCTGTTAAACAAAGCCTTTCCTTACTAGCAGTACTTTTAGGGCTTTTCAAATCATTAAGTATAGAAAAAAATTTCCAGTGACAAAAGGTAATTAAAACCATCTACCCATCATCCTAAAAGATTAAATTAGGAGGTAGTATCAATGCTTTTAGCAGGAGGGATTTAAGTCACGTTTTTGCACATCCTGATGGATTGTGAGCGTTCCCTTCCCCTGCCAAATGCAGCCAGGGAAGTGTTTGCCCCTCCCTGGATCTTTCCCCTGTCTTTCCTTTCCCTGCTAACACAATTTGCACTCCAGCAGCAAGTCCAGCAAGGATCACAGGTTTCATTACAACAAACTCAGCTTCTTGCTGCAGCTGAAGATGTTCATAACACAAAGTTCAGAGAGAGAATCTCTTCCAAAGGAGAGATGCATCAGAATCAAAGGATTCCAGCAGAGGCCTAGGGTAAAATTATTTTAATCAGCTGCTTTCAATTTTTTATGACACAATTAGGGACAGGGTTGTTTCTGCCCTGGTTTTGAGATAGGCACCTGACAATTTGGCTGCATGGAAAGGAATAAGTTAGGAGGTTTAATGTATTTGTTTTAGTGACACATTGTGTAGAGCTGTAAGTTTTTATTCATCACATGCAAATGTTTGACCAGCTGTGCCTCTTTTTTTCACAAGGTTTAGTTCTTTTCACTGGTCTGAACTTCCAAGACTAAGTAGGGCATTGTGGAAAAAAAATAAATAAATAAGTACAGAATCTCTCGTGTTTTAGGAAAGAGAGATTTGGGCAGCATATATCACACTGATGTGTGTCATGCATACAGGAGAGAACCTGGCCACTGGAGTTTTCCTTTTGAACCCCAAAGACTCATAAACTAAAATAATTGAAAAGATATATCTTTCTCTATGCACCTTGTATATATTGAAGATTATATGTTACTGTCACCAAATGGGATATTTTTTTCTGTGCCAGGTCTCTTAGTATTCTACAAACCAGAAAAAAAATGCTTTCTTTGGTGAGGGAAAAACAGAGGAAGTCAGGAGAAATGTGATTTCTGCTTGACACTATCACCCATTTGCTTAAAATTATGTGAATGAACCTACCTAAAAGTTGAGAGCAATACTACTTTATGAATTGATTACTACTTAAACAGTAAATAACTTGTTTGTCTTAAAGTATTAATTATCGGATTGCTTTGATCATGAGAACGTTATGCTAAACATGTACAAAAAGAAGATCCAAACAGTTGGCAAAATTACTGTATAGCATGTGAAGCCTTAAATGGAAAATACCACAGGAGATTTTTAATTGAAATGTGGTAGAACCCACATCTTCTGTGATGCCATTTTACTTTGGGAGGTAGGAGTCACAGACTTCATGCAATAAACGAATTTAAAAAGCCAAAGACTTGAAGGGATATGGCAATTTATATGAAATAATAGTGTGGAAACATAATTGCCCTAACTGAGTATATATTTGTTATCAGTTTGGACAAGTTTTTCTTAAGTTTGTGTTGGTATTAGTAAGATATCTAAGGTCTGCTTATGACATTGTGTTTACATTGATTTTTTAAAAAATAATTATTTAAATATTTAAAAATATTTCCATCTTTGACACATAAGAAGACTACTCTGAGGCCACCAGCTCAAAAAGTACTTTAAAAAAAAATTAAGTAATTTTTTTTGCATTTAAGCCCAAGAATGGATGTACCAAAACTACTTGATGCTAAGGATTGATATATTCCTAGGAAATAGGTGGGGATTTAAAAAGTTTTATGAGTTTTTCTTTCTGTGAATATCTTCATCTGGCTCTAGAAAACTTTCCTAAATGTAAAATGAAGGGTATATTCTGTGTTATGTTGGCACTGACTGTAATAGAGACAATTTGCACAGTACTGAGTTACTTGAGGAATTCTAAATCATGATGTGAATTGGGCTAAGAATTTCCTCATAACTGGGTTCTTTTAGTGTGTCAAAATATCCTGATTTATCCAAACTAAGAAAAAAAAACGCCTTTTCAGATTCAAAATGAAATCTTAGCTCAAAATCTGGCTGGAGGGAGACCCTAGCATTCCTCTGCTATTGCATGGGAGGTCCTTGCACTCTGACCTAAACCAAAAACCTTAATCCATGAACTCCAGAGGCTGAATGTTCTAATCTCTAAATTACTAAATACTGAAATAAGTATTTTACTGTGTCTGATCAGCATAGTGTGAATACTTCAGTGCTCAGTGGAGTAAGTAACCTCTTTTTCTCATAAATCACTGCATGGGGTCTAATAACTGATCTTGATGGATTGATTACCACTTCTCACAAAAATCAAATTATGTCTAAGTGAGGGAGTGCAGAAGTGGCTTCCTGAGACATGGAGGTAGAGCAGCCTCTAAAATGCAGACTGCTGAAGTACAGGACCCTTGGGATTAGTAATTCTGTCCTTGTAAGGGAAAAAAAAGGAGGAGTCCTTGTTCTGTTCTTTTTTCTGAAAATTCAGCCACACTGAAAGGTATTTGGGGTGCTAAGTTTAAACTTCATAGCAAGTTATTGCATTTATTTCTTTTAAAAAAAAAAATCTATACTTCAGCAGAAAATTTGCAAATGAGGAACCCTGATTTAGATCTGTACATCTGATGCAATATTCCTATGTAAATTTCTGCAGAGGAAAACCACTGAGATTTTTTTCTGTTAATCCTCCTTTTACTGGAACACCAATGAAAGCTGAGCTTTACCTTTTAACCAAATGTGTAGAGAAATCTAGTGGCAAGAAGGTTATATTACAGCTAAAGTAATACATAAAATTACCTGGAGCAAAGACTGCTGCATGGTTCTTTGCATAGGCACATTTTCAGCACTTTTGGAATTCTAATGACTACAAGATCAAGAATACTCCTACTCCTGAATAGTCTAAAACTTCCAATCATTGTTTCTCAAAAGTATCAATGGAATATATGTGCTCCACTCACTCTAACACTAGAAGGAAGGAAAGTGGTCTTATTTTCTGTTTCTGGGACTGTAATTACATTGACTGAAGGTGATTACATTAGGGAGGGATTATTTGATAAAACAGCATGTTCCTATCACAATCTCATGATAATTCTACCCCTTTGTCTCACAAAATGATTCTTGATGTGCTTATTCCTACACATCTGTTGCTCATTAATGCCCTAGGATGAAAAGGGTTGTACTCTGGTTTAGTGACTCAGGGCTGTGAGTTCCACTGAAGGATTGCTTAGAATTGATGGGACCAAGGACTTCTGAAGATACACATGAAAAATAGGCCAAATTACACTTTTCCTATCTTGGCACTAAGAAGAAACTAGTAGAGATTCATTGTCTGATTCTGTTGTTGGCTTGTTTCATGCTCTTAGCAAATTTGTTTGCTTTTATGAATTCAGTTTTCTGGTTTTACACTGTGTTTGTCGAGGGCTTGCACATTAAGTATAACATCACTTATCATGCAGGATTTTTCCAGCAGCTTTCATGTGATTACTTTATGTGAGTAAATTTATGTGAAGGAATTTAATCCTGCAGGTAACCTTATAAAGGCTTGATGATAAAATAATATATACTGAAGTATATTTTACTTCAAGCAATGTAAAAACAAACAAGTGCATTCTGAAAGTAAATACACAGCTTTAAGCACAGAAGATGTGATTAAGAGCAAAGGTCTAGTGACTGATAAGAACTACCTTTATTTTGAAAATAGCTTCAAAGAGATTAAATCAGGCAGTGGTGCAGGTATGAATGTTGCCATTAGTTGCTGCTAGAAGTACAACAAAAGTCAAGTGCTGAGGTGTTTAATTTCTTCAGATCAGATCATTGGTATCAATTTTCCACATATGTTTACAGGTTTTGAGTGTTGCTGAAGATGACATAACCTGATCAAAAATAGATAAATGTTCCCTCAGCTTTGGAATGGGTTTCCCAGGCTTGTGAGATGAGATGTGCCCATATCCTAGAAAGACGGATGAAGCAGAATCACTCAGTGGAACTTTTGTCTTTGGTCTGCTGAATCACGAAAGGTTATATAAAAAAAAAGCCCCATGCCACAATTCTTACCTGTAGCTGATATGTCCAGAGACAAACGAGCAGATTCTGTGCTCACAGAGGGTAGGAGAAGTGAAAAGACACGTTTGAACCTCAATTCAGATTGTGGTAGCAGTCAATTGCAGCTCGTAAGTACTGTACTCATTACTCAAAGTGAGGACTGGAGGGCCAAAGGAGCTCTTGCTGCTGGAGATGGATGTGACTGAAAAAGTCACTGGGTACTGAAAGCAGTGAGTTTGACTGAGAAAACTGCTGTGGTGCTTACACCCATATAAACCACTGGGTTTTTTTATAGAATTGGACTTTCACAATGCTTTTTCTTTTTGGAATACTTGTCTCCTCCACAATATTCTTAGAATTCAGGATAAGAACATATTTGTAGATATTGTAAAGAACATGTAGTCACCACTCCCTTTCTGCTTTGAATACTGATCCATGATATTTTATATTAAAAACATACAAATTATTAAAGTTCTGGTAAGTTCAACTGGTACACATTGATATAGTTCTGCTGACTTTAGAGAAGGAAGAAAATATCTGACCTACATTAAACCATTGGCTCTACTCCTTTGGTTTGTTTTGGTCATAGAAGGAGATTTTTTTTTGACATGTCTACGTCACTTATAGCAAGCTGATAAACATATCTGAAAAGAAATCAACCTCTTACTGCATTACAGTTCTTGATTTTCTTTCTTTAGGCTGTTCCCTAAAGTTGGTATTTGCTGAAGGTCACATGATATTCAACTTGTTATGATTAATACTTCTAAGTGTGACATGTCAAAACTTAATGTATTGATAGAGTACATTTATACTTTCCAAATTCTTCTAAAATGAACAGTCACAGTGGGAGGCAGTATTTTATAATAGCATTTTGTTTTCTGGAAAAGTACCAGTCAGCAGGGTTCTACATCTTTGTTAAAAAAATAAGATATTTGGGTTAGTTTTGATCCAATTCAATTATTTTGAGGATTTCTTCTCATTTAAATTATTGATGTGAATGTGAAAATAGAGGGCAGGTTTATCTTAAAAGTTTTCCCTTTTCAAGTGTACACTTTAATTCTGGAGAGAAATCAAGCATGGCCTAAAAAGAAAAAAATTTGGAGAGAATAAAGCACTGAATTTAGCACTTTAGCATTAAAGCACTAAATTTACTGAGAATAAAGCACTCAAAATACAATATCTATTTTTTGAAAAAGAATCATTAATAAAATGCAAAAATGTTCCATTGTTAGCTTCCCTAAAAATTATATATTTGAATTAAACCCTATGTTTCCTGCTTTAGAGAAACAAGTAGTTACTCTTCAAGTCAATTGGCAGGGAAAACCACTAGGGAATGTATCTCCTACACCACTTTGTTGTGCCTTAGAGAGTGAAACATAAATATAAGACCTTTCTTATTCTGTGTTAGCAAGCTCTGTTTAGAAGTGCATGGAGAACAGAGAGCTGCCTGGTGTATTAAAGTGGGAATGGGAATTTCAGGGTGGGGGAAACAGAACTGCATTGATCCATGCAAATGAAAGCTTGTCTGGAATCCTCTCTTCCATTTTATGTGGGTCATTTACAGCATTGAATAAATGCTGATAATTTTTTAAAATATTTAAGCCAGGAATAATAGCTAGATGAACCTTTAATTTCTTCCTTCACCTGTGGCTGTCAGGATTACTTCCATCAAAGTTTTGCTCCTTTTCATATTTCTCTGGAAACCTCTTGATCTCACTGCATTAGTAGTCTCCCTCCCTCAGTTAAATTCTTCATGTATTCCTATCTGATACTAATTTGCTCCTCTGGTTCCATGTATAGTCAAGAGAGTAATTTATTCATCTTCAACAGTACCACTGAAATCACAGAAGTACTTGATGCCCTGATTTATTAAGGCACTCGAGGTCAGTGCCTTAAGCATGTGCTAAAAATGAAGCAAATGCCACCCTGGCCTCCAAGGGATTGCTCACCTGCATAATGGTTTGCAGGGTCCTTAAAAATATGAACTTGTGGAACAGATTTGCTGCTGGTGTAAGGTTAGAGAAGCTGTTCTGCAAAGCTGAATGATGCTGAGAATACTTTCAGTGGAATTACAGAGTCTGCACTAAGCCTTTCCCTCTTTCTGTCTTGTTCCATGCTCTTACTCTGTGGTGTGTAAAAACAAAAAAATCAAAAGTTAGAAAAATGTTTCCATAATTTTAGTTGTTCAGGTGCCATTTAGGGTTCAACAGGACTACTCTCATCTCAATTAGAAACTATATTGTTACAGCATTTTTTTTTTGTTTGAGTTTCTGGGGTCATATTGTCACGCTCTTTCACATTTGCTTGACAACAGGACATCTGTGGTGTCACTGCTTAGGAAAACAGCAACTGCAAATTGAATGAGAAAAAAACTTAGGTACCCTAAATTTGCAGAATAAAGAGGTTTGTATTAGGAAGATAGAAAGAAAGAAACTGTGAGAAAAAAATAGAAATTTTTTCTACTCAACCTGATATATTTTTTTTCACTGTGACAATGAACTTTGGTTTTCTCCTTCCTAAGGAAAAAATGTGCTACATTTCTTTCTTTATCATCTTTTTTGTTCCTTTTAAAGGCACCCCTCTAAGTCATAGGTTGACTATGAAAATATATTCTTGCAAGCCAGGTGGCAATTTTTTTTTAAAAGTTAAAGATCTACTTCAAATGCTCTGTTCAGCATGAATTCACAGTAGTTTTATTGAGAATCTTTTTGCAATTAAAACTATAAAGCTAATCCAATCACATTGGACAGATTGCAGATTCTTCTGTAGTGCTTTTTGCAGATACTTGAAACATTCTCTTTGCAAATTCTGCTTAAGATTGTTATGGTTTAGGGGCAGCTTTATTGCATTTCCGAAATAATATCCTGTAAAATGTCTGTAACAAGGTATTTTGTCTGAAAGCCTATTGTAGCTTTCTTATTATGAGTTTCAAGCTTCTGCAACAACAAAAGGGATCTTATTCAAATGTACCCTATTGCATTCATTCCTCTAATAGCAGCATTCCATCATATCAGCCTAAAAATAGGCAAACAATTGCATGGAGTATTGTTATTCATCCTCCATGTTTTTTGGGTTTTTTTTATTATTTTGTTGTTAGATATCAGACTTTTGGATAGTCATCTCCAGTATTTGCATCGAATACAGAAATAAATAATTGTTTTCTCTTAGTACACACATGCTTTCTATCTGTGTCTCCTAGGGATAGAAAGAGTTGCTGGTTTAGTTACATTGGTCATTTTTATTGCCTTCCTGAAGACAGTGGAAGTTGCACAAGGCTCCATATGAAACTGTCTCCAAGTGTAAATTAAATCTGTGGTTTAATCTGTTGTAAATAGAGAAGAATGTACTCTTAGATAATAAATCTTTTTTGTGTATATCAACAAGTTGTCTATTTTTTTCTTCCTAGATACACCTTTAGTTAAAATCATTTCTTCCAATTCATGGCCTGAAGAAGGACAATCTATAATTTTGACTTGTGAATCCAAAGGAAAACCAGTGTAAGTGATTTAACAAGTAATATGTTTTTTGTTATTTTACTTATTCTGCTGTGACTGCAATCCTCAGCTGCAGAAATCTCCTGGCTTTGTCTCCTCCTGGGGTGTAAAGTACTCTCTGGTATAGAAAACCCCTTGAAGCCTGTCTTCATTAACTGTCTATACAAGACTAGTCTTTTACTTTGTCATCTATTTCAGTTTTCAGGAAGAATTCCAACTGTGAGATTTTTTTTTTTTTCCAGTCAGACATATCAACCTGAAAGGTGTGCAGGTTTAATCTATCTCTGTTTACATCATTGAATTGATGATAGAAGAGAAAACATCTCATGGAAATCTTCCTACACCAACCAGCCTCAGAAAAAATATATTGAACTTTGGCTGCCATTTACAGGGGAATTTGAAGTTTAATTTTATGTGCAAGTTGGCTGCCTGTTTCTACCAGGATTTGGAAAGATGTAGCCTGCTTTAAGAACACAAATTGTTTTCCTTGGGTATTAAAATCTTTGCTATAAATGTCTTTAAAGACAAATCTGCAGAGGTTGACCCTTGCACAGAATTTATACTTAAATAGACTTGACTCTTGAAAACAGTAACTGTTCAGAGGAGCTGTTACATATTTACTCATAAATGTATATATAAATAATTCAATTGCTTAATATTATTATGAATCAAATTTCTTAAATACTGACCTTTTGCTCAAAAGATCAATATATAGTGTAGTGATGATGCACAGATTTAGAATGGTCTTGAAAATGGTAATGGAATAATATTTTGAATTCAGAAAAGGCGCAAATTGCATGACAAATATCATGTCACTTATGGCTGAATTTCTCCCTGGTGTAACTTTAGTGACTTCATGGAATTGCTTTATGTAGGAGCCTGAAGTCAGAATTAGGTCAAGTAAGGCATTTAAGTCCAAAATTTCTGTTTTGAAAAGCTCTTCTGAGTTATACCTGGCATAATTTAAACTCCATAGGTACTTTTCTTTTTTTTTTTTTTTAATATTATGTGCCTGCATCATTTTTAAGCAACTCCTCCATCCAGATCTTGACTGGGTGAGCACCTAGATAATGATTCTTTCTTGCTTGAGACCAAAACACTGGAAGTCCATCTAGTTAGTCTGACCTGTGTACTTCTGATGTATGTGTGTTTTTGAGAAAAATACTTCTGTAGATAACACAAAAACCCATTGTGAGCCATCTCTTGCTTTTGTAATGTACCTGAAGGAGAAGGAATTATCCTTTTATCTCATACCCCTTGAGCATTCCCCTGAGTATGAAGAGGTAGAGACTGTTTCCCCCTTATTTTCAAAATCTGCTGAAGATGTGCAAGTGCTTGATTTTAGAAAAGAGGTCAGCACTGATTGCCCTGAGTGCACCATTGGCTGGGTGGTATTTAGCATTTTCCTTATTTCAGTGTTTTCCTCATGACTTAACAGGTGACAGCTACATGTGGGGTGCTCTCTTTGGCTAATAGACTCGAGGTGTTCTATCCCCACTCAGCTCCTCACTCACCAGCAGCATCAGGGAAAGAATCAGAGGAGTAAAAGTGAGATACCTTGACATACACAATATTTCCTATTTTGTGTGCATACTTTATACCATTAGGAGGTACTAGCTAAAATTCAGTAATTAAAAGAGAGCTTCAATTAAGGTGTTTACTTATTTATTTCTTTTAAGTAAAGCTGTGTTCTGTCCTTAAGGGATTCAACTGCAAAACTTACATGAGGTTTTGAAAGGGGAAAAAAAAATCATCACACTACAGAATTATCAAGATGGGAGACCTGTATGTGATAGCCTTTGGGGCACAAATATTTTGCCAATAAATGCTCCTCTAATTGTCCAGGCCATGGGCACTGCCAACATCATGCTGCTCTGTATTGCTTCATTAGGTCAATCTTTCAGGGCACAGGGCCAGCAATAAATAGGCATCCTCCTGGGAGCAGTTTGCAGTGGCTTAGCATGAGAAACAGGAATTTCATGCTCCCAAACAGCACTGTGAGTACCTCTGGCTGGGAGAGAGAGAGGAATTGGAGAGCTCCACAGAGCCCAGATATGTCAGTGTCACAAGGTAAGTGATGGGCTTCAAGGAGAGCTCAGGGCCAGCTGTGGTCCTTCACAGCTGTTGGCACACTATGGGTTAATTTCTGTATGCTTTGTGTCCTGGCTCCTGCAGGCAACAGTAAATGCACATTTACTTAGAGGTGCATTTCTCTTGCATCCCTGAGTAATTTTCAGAATCTTCAAAATTACATTTGAGATGGAAAGTGAGAGAGGGTGAAGCCAGGTGGTGGCATTGATGATGCTGATAGGTGCTGCTGAGTAGTTCTTTCCCAAAAGGGAAAAGCAGGATGAAGCTAAAGCTAGAATGTACTTACACCATCTTACAGCTCATCACCAAGCCCCTCCTGGAAGGGATTTTGTCCCTCAAACCATGTGCATCATCCTTACCCTGATCCTGTGTTTCCAATCTACAACACAGTGCTGAGGAAAAGCCCTTTCCTGACTTACAGTCCTGTAGCAGGAAATGGGAGGGAAGATTTGCTGAAACCAACACCTCTGGGAAATCAACTGCACCCTGCATCTCCTGCTGAAAACAGCATCCTCCAGAGATACAGCAGAGGGACAAAGAATAGCTACAAAGAACAACTGTAATAGGAGTAAAAACCTGCTGAGGTTTCACAATTTAGGGTGTGAGATTTATCTTGAGCAGTCATTAGCCATGATTTTAACAGGAGAAAAGATGTCCCCATAGGACATGGGATGTGAGCAGCATCCTACTGGGATTATCCCAGCCTCTGAGGTTTCCAGTTGCTGTGGATGGGTTTGTGTCACCCCTCATTGTGTTCTTGGTACAGAGATCCCAGTGTTGGAACAGGGCTAAGGGGAGAAGCTGGGGACATGGAGAGGGGGTGGAGAGGAAGATGGAAATGTAGTTCAGTGAGGGAGCATAAAAGGGTGTAAAAGTGACTGCACTAATTCTGTAACTGTGCCCATCACATCATTTACCTCTCTGTTCATCACTGGGAGGATGGGGATCACTCTGGCTCCAGTCAGAGTCTAATTCCTGTTAGTTGGAGGCAGGAGCTGGAAATGAGCCTCTTTGGGTAACCAGTGTGTTACTGCTGTGCAGGTGGGACAATACTAACAAAGAGAGCAGGCCAGGATTTTCTGCCTGATCTGTGATGCTTTTGCAGAGGCAGGCCACATGGATTTGATGATGTTCTGACCAGCTCTAAGAAACAGCAGAAGGCTGGTGTTTGGAATACTGTGTGAATAAATCTATGACATTTTCAATTAAAATTTTCTGGTGATAGGAGGGAAAAAAAGGAAATATATTCATCAGTTCACCGCAGATAAACATGACTCACTCTAGGAATATACCCTATTATGTGTATTATTTTAAGGGAACTTGAGATATACCATTTATGAGGACTTTGTCCAATTGATAAATGCCCAGTTGGTAGAAAAAAATTTAAGAGTTTTCTTTTGGAAAACTTTGAATAGATGTATTTGTATTAGAGTGGTCTTTCCTTTTACAAGACTCTAGTTGGCTTCTTCAACCTGTTGACAATTTTGGTAATATTGATGTCCTAGATTCTCATGTTTTGAGTTTTTTTTCCTCCAAATTGCAGCTAAAAAGGTATTTAGCCAATTCTCTGCATAACTGAGGTCAAGATACTGTACTTGATATCTCTGTTCAACAACATTCCTTGTTTGGAGGTACATTTGTGTAGTTTCAAAGCAAATGGAATCTCTTCTCTTTCCAATTCTTAGCACTGTTTTCTTTTCCAGTGTTTTTGGCTGGATCCCTGGAGAATTGCCAGTCTGTAACATTTTAATCAATGAGCTTGCCCAATATATCTGTAAGGTGTTGTTGAATCTTCTTAATTTACTTCTTCTTTTAGCATAATATAGTTTTACCAAGACTTTGTTTATTTTCCAAAGAAGGAAATGTAATTAAACTTCAGAAATCATAGACATCCTGTTTATGTAATGTCTAGACTTTTCTGAAATCATATTACCTGACAGTATTTTGAGTATTTTAAAATAAACATGAGGTAGCTGTAAAAATTATAAAAAGTAAAGAACAAAATGATCATTTACAGTCATCTGTGCTTACAAATTTTTTTTAAAAGCCAATGTTTTCTTATTGCAAGCTATAATTTCTATACACTGTTGTCTTAACAATAGAGTCTAGTGACTCAAAACTGCCCCAAAAGTAAATTCAAAAACTGACCCATAATGAAAGAAAGGTTTAATATTTAATATTCTTAAGTCAGTACTCTCATCAAAGCATGCATGAAATATGTGAGTTTTTTATGTCAGTGTCGTTTCAGGAGAAAAGACGTCAAAATATAATGGAATAATTAGGGCACAGGAAACAAAGAGAGAGTTAACTGTCTCCTGTGTGCTGTAGAGAAATGTCTTTCCATTCCATGCAGCTCAGGGGAATCATAGTAGAGTTGGTTGACTAATATGAAGTGAGTATTTGGCCTTGTTTGAGATAAATAGGGAAGATTTTTATTTCAGAAAACTCACATAGGTATCCTTCATTAGAATAATATTATCCGTGAGCTCATGAAAGTTATAGAGAAAACCACAACCAAAACCAAACACTAATATGTACAGAGTAGTATAAAGTATGGACAAATAAACATTTTAATGCCTCCCATGAACAACCTGTTGGCCCATTCCTCCAGATGGATCAGTACAGCCAGATTAATGAACACATCCAGCCACCTCCACCAGGTCTGGGGTATTCATGAGTTAAACAGGACTCAGGAACAAATCTGCTTTTAATCATCCCCTGAGTAGTGTTCCTTCAGCTCCATCAGTGCTCCAGCCAGTTTTTCACCCATGGAGTGGCACAAACACCCAGGGTACAGTGACACCCCAACTTTAGAGTGGCACAAACTCCCAGGGGACAGTGACATCCCAGCCTAGGTACAATGAGTGTCACTGGAGACAGTCAGCAAAGACTTGCTAGAGTCAGAGTTGACAACATGTACTGTCTTCTTCACCAACAGGTCCTGCCACCTCTTCAGAGTTTTCACATGTTTGGTGGTTGAAAAAAATCATAAAAACATTCATCTCATGAGTCATTTTGTCACAGGTTTAAAGGTGAAAGTTACTGTAAAGAAAAGAGCAGAAAATATCTTCCTTTTTCTGAATACTTGCCTTAGTTCAAATTAATTCAAAGTGGAAAGACATCTGAACCTAAGGAAGGCATTTTGAGAGATACTGGGAGGGACACATTTGAATTTCCTGATTTTTTCTTTTTTTACTTTTTATTATTATGAGAAATATGATAATGATTTTCTTCCTGAAAACTGTGGCAGGATATAACCTTTGAAGAGGATTCTTGACTCCTTCAGTGGAACAGTAATTATGAATGGTACCTATGAATGGTCTGCATATCTTATTTAATGCATACCCTCAAGAAGAGAGAATTAGAGTTCCTTCATACTGTAAATATGATTTATTTCCCATAGTATCTGAGAACTTAGAAAATATTCAAATGTTTATTTTTACCCCACCTTTGTATGATTAGATTATTCACTTGCCTCAAATTTACAGCTGGGAAATGAAGCAGTAAAAAGCCCTAAGTACAAAATTGACAAATAGGTGATGTGTATTTTATGTCTAACCTTGATCACAGTCCCTATTTCCCCAAGAGTATTTTGGAGTGACACAGCATCCTACTCAGGAGATAGCTCACCTTTGGTTTGGGTTGTAACAGTGAGTTCTTACCCTTCAAACCTGTGCTCAGTGAAATCAGAATCTAAGGCAGAAAATTGTGGAAACCCACTTGATATCCAGCTGTTAACATTTTGGTGTAAGCAGTTTGCCAATATTGCTTTCAAACTGCAGGTTTAGCCTCTGAGTCATTAGTCTAATGACCAGGCTTTTGTCCATGGACAATTTTTTGTGTCCTGCTTTGTTATGATGTCCTTCCTGGCTTCTGTGGCAGGTGAGATGGAGGTTCTGTAAGAAATTATCTCATTTTCCACATAGATTTTATTCACTGCTATCTGAGTTTTTGTCATTAGTACCCAGCAGCCTAGAAAGGAATGCTGGTATCAATTCTGCCTATATGAATTATCATATAGAATATGGAAAAGCATCCATGTTTCTGTGTTTATAAATTACCATGCAGAATGAACCCACAGCTCAAACTGGAAGCTCAGGCAGTATCAATAAACATTAATGATTTTGGAAATTGGATGGATTTGTTTATCCATGATGAAATATTCCTCTTATAAAGCATCAATGTGGTGTCAAAGTGTTTCTCCCTTAAGCTTCATAGACATCTGTACATAAGAAATCCTGAATTGTAAGAGTCTCTGATTTCTCTGGAAAGGACCATCTACTATTGAAATGAAGTAAGTGGGAAAAAAAAAGGGGAGGGTGGGAATTTAGGTATTAGGTACTTCAGTTTCACTGCTTTGTGTTTAGATCTTTTTCTTAGCAGAAAGGTGGATGGTATTGAACAAAACTGCTGTGCATGTAGCTAACCAGGAGCCTCCCTGGTGCTCTTTGCCTTGATCCCAGAACTAGTGTTAGCTGAAATATCTTTATCTGATTTATGCCTTCTGAATGCTCTGAGTTTACAGTGGAGTTTCCAGGGACACATGTCACACACAGCTTTGGGCAAGGTTCTGTAAATATATGCTTGAATAAATGCCTACATGTATAGGACAGGGTACAGACTTGGAGAAGGGTCAGAAACCCTCCTCACAGTTCTCAGCCCTGTGTTCCTTGTCACTGGGAACAGCTCTCAGGATAGCTCAGGCTCTCCTAATCCTGTCTTTTGTCTTGCTTTCTGTCCATTCCAAGTTGTCTTTCTTTGAATTTGGCTTGTTCAGCAGTTAGATAGAGCCTGTCCTCTGCAAATACCGCTGGTATCTCTGTCCTGCTTGTCTCTTTGCCCTTGTTATAGTTTCTTGAAATGTTCTTACTCTGTCTTTGCTTTTTTTTAAACATTGCTTTTTCATCTCTGTATCTTTTTTCCCGTTTAGGCTGTCTGTATGTTTTTTTTCCTGTTTGGAGAAGTGCGAGCTTCTATTTCTCCAAAAGGAACTTAACCCTGTTTGAGTAGGTGATTGTGAGTTAACTCAAACCTAGCCTCGTGTTAATTTGATCTGATGTGATATATCCCATGTCAGCTGATGTTAAACACTCTTATTGCCAACCACAGAGAAATGCTGACCAGTTTTTAAATTATTTTAATTTTGAAGTTCCTGCTAGTAAAATCTCCTGCCTCGATTTAGTGTGCATCTATTATATTTAATGAGTGCTCATTTTCAGTAAAATGTTTTAAAATCTTATGAAGAATATCATATAAATTGTAGGAAAAAGTCTACCTGGTGAAACTTTCCAGATAGGTAGTTTGTCTTTGCAGGTAAAAGCCAATTATTTTAAAGGATTGTGTAAATATTCATCTTGAGAATTTCTACATCCATATTTCATTGACATTACCTCTCCACTGTAGAATTATGCCATGATATAGTAGATAACATATTATGAAGCAGGTAAAATTTTTGTTGAGATACAGTATGTATATTCAACAGAATAAATTTCAGTTTTATTAAACATCCTGTCCTTCTGCAAGCTTGTATCTTCTTTTCACAGCTGGGACATTCTCCCCTTTTTTTTGTAATTTTTTGTTTCCCAAGTATTTTACAGAAAGCAGGGAAATTGGTGTTATAAAAAAGTGTGACACAGAAAGAAACAGGTGGGAGCATTAGTGGCTGTCTGAAAATTACACTTTACAATAAAGCCTCCTGCAGTGCTTAAGAACTTCCCCTTTAGTGTTCTGTAAAATGATCACACTGCCTAATAGGCTCAATTCAATAATTGCTTTTCCTCTTTTTTAAGCATCCCTTTTTTTGCAGTGTTTACCCATAAAAGTGCAGAAAGTACAGTATGAAAAACAACTGCACACAGCATTTTTAGTGCTCATTAAATCCATTTTGCATGTGTATGGCTTTTGAAATAATTCTTTTCCTTGCTCTCAGGTGGAAGCACATGCTAAAATAAAAAAGGCTGTGGAATAGAATAATAGATAAAATTGAAATATGGAGCAGGCAATTCTAGACAGCAAGTTAAAACATGAGAAAAGTTTTGGGAGAGGATGTGATGTTTGGCCTTTTGGGTACTTCAGTTTCTGCAGACAAGTGTTTGGCTGCAGTTACACCTAAAATTACAGAGCTTTTGAATCAACTGCTAGCAGGAGAGCTCAAAAAGGCACATTAGTATGAATGAGATTTACACATCAGTGTAAATCGTGCTGATGACACTGATTGTGTTCCACAATTCAGGAATATGTGTAGCAGATGTTATGTGGAACACCCAGTGTCACAAGGAGCACCAGCTCATGGAATATCTGCATTTTTACCCCACATTTACACCAGCAGAACATGTGTGTGCTGTAAACTGGCAGGGTAAAACACCTCCTTCTGCAGGAGTTTAACACTGCTCTGTGATGGGCATAACCTCAGAAAAAAATGGAGATAAAAAGATAAATGAGTTTGAGGTTCAGACAGCAAACAGGTAAGAGAAGTAATAGATTGTATTAATTTATTATTAGTGTAACAAATTATTCATTGTTTGGCTGAGGTAGTCTTTGGCTTGGCATTGGAAGGAAGATGTTGGAGATTTCTCAGACCTGAGTTTGGCTGGTTAAAAATGAAATTTCCATATGTATACAATTCTAAGCACCACAGCAAACCATTTCCAAAACTTACATTATTTAAGAGCTGAGGGAAGACTGAGTCTGAGATTTGCAGTCCTGCACAGGAGAATGCTGCTCCAGAGCATTTTCCTCCAGGGGCTGCAGGACAATCCCTGCTCCTGGATCACCTCTTCCCATTGTTTTGGTTTATTCCTGCTTAGGAACACTGGATTGGTCACTTTTAAGAATTGTAAAGATTTTCCAAGGGTTGAGAAATGCTGGTGTCTCTGGGGGATGGTGGGAGGGAGGTAAGTGGGAGACAGATCAGTGTTTCTACTTACTATTGCTTTTTGATTAGGATTTTTGTTGAGGGTTTTTGGATGTTGTTTTTTTGGGTGTTGGGTTTTACTTTCTATTGCTCTCAAATAACCTTAATCTACCTTTCTACCTCTACACACAATTTCTAGAATCTTCCAAAGGGTGTCACAGACTGAGGGAGCTCTCAGCACCATCTTCATTCAGCTCATTCTTTAAAAAGTATTTATTTGCTGTTTGCACCTAGAGGCAAAAAAATCAAGTCTGTGCAATTATGTGGCAATCAACATCAAAAAGGGAAACTACATAAAAATTAAGAATCTTGTTTAAAAAGGAGTTATAAGGGGAAAATAAGAGAATTAAATCTTTCCAGGCAGCCTGAGGACTATGTTAGAAAAATAAAAGAAGAAAACCACAGGGTCAATGCATATCACCTAGCAGAATCCCTTGAGAAGAAGTTGGTGAGGCTAAACAGAAGAAAAAATCAAAGTAATAAAAAGGGTAAAGGTATAATTTGAAAAGCTGGAGTTGTTTTCCAAAGGAAAGAAAAGATCTTGGCAGATTAAATATAAAAATTCAGTAAGCCAAACCAACAAAAAAAGCAGGAGGAAAAAAGAAGTCATATTTAAGGAATAGACAGAAAAGAAACTTGAAAATAGAAGAGTTTTTAAATTAAATAATGGAAAGTTTGTCAGTACATTTTTTAAGATCAACTGAGAATCAAGGTTAAAAGGCAAGCCAGATGAATTTGCTCCATCCATATTTTTTGTGGCAGAGGAAACTGGGTACATTACAGACTGACTCCCCCTTTTGTCAGGTGCTCACCAGCAAGATTTAAATGGATGTGGAGGTGGTTGTGGAACAAATGAGCAGGAAGTCAGCAGGACCAGAAGGTTTTATATGAATTATAAACAGTGACAGGAAATGCTTTACACCACCTGGCTAGGTCAGGACAAGAGAGAGATCCCAGAATCTGTAGAACTGGCATCTTCTCAAACACTAAAATTTATAAAAAGGACTAGAATTAGCAGACATCTGAATAAAGACCAAGTTTCATGGGGTTGGAATTCCTTTTGCAGGGGGAAAAGCTTGTTTTATAAACATTTTTAAACAATCCTTGAAAGACACAGAAAATACACCTTGTGGTGGCCTAATTGGTATAGAAGGGAAACGGAGCTCTTTCCAAAATTGTAAATGGTACAGAGGTAGCTGCTAAGAACTGCTAGTTCATTCTGTCTACAAATATAAATGTTTGACAGTAAGTTAAACTAATAAGAACCAGCTTTGTTGCCAAGCAAGAACATAATTTTTCATAAAATGACTGGTAAACTTTGGGAATTTGTTGTCAATGGGTATGACAGATGGTGAAAATTCACAGTAATTCAAGGGAAAACTGCCTAAGTTCATGAAAAGGCAAGTCCTTAAGGTTTACAGAGTATTTTTAAACTGTGCTTGGTATCAGAAATGCCTGAGATCTGTGCTTGGCCTGTTCCCTAGACATCTGCTTGTCCCTGGAGTTGGAGATAAGGGACTGGGCTAGCTGAACTTTTTGTCTGACTCAGTACAGCTGTTCCTTTGCTGCTGAGCATTGAACACAGGCTGTTGTGGCTTGCTGGGACTCGATGCTAATGGAGCTGGATCCCATGGAGAGCTTGAGGATATCTCCTTTGCAGTGCTAAAATTATTACCATGAAGGTACTAATGAATAATTTTCTGTGTGAGAGAAGTTTGTGGGAACTAAAGCACTCCCCTGTCTGGAGATAATAACACATTTGGGAAAAGAAAACAAACTTCTCTAAGTAAATAATGTTTCTCTCTTTTTCCCTTTATTGTATTACCATTTCAGAAGTTATTTTTAGATGCAAAAGGAATTGACACAAACCATGGTGTAGAACTTAGCTCTGAAATAAAAATACCTATATGTTCACAGTGTATTATTGTTAGGATATTGTTATATTATCTTGAAAGCATAAAACATTTTATTATTCATTATGATTCAATACAGTGTGCTTCAGCTTGCTCAAAAAAGCAATCAGTTTTTTTTGACACTGATGAAAAAATAACTGAGGTACAAAAATTTTATGGTGTATTTTCATTCCCTTGGTGCTCCTATAAACTGTTGTATATTGCAACTAATATTTACTTGCTGAAAAGACACAATTCAACAGAAAATCTTAGAAATGTCAGTTATTAATCTGGTGAAAAGAGGATACTTTGCTTCATCTCCCAAACTTCACGATGTTCTTACATGAATTGAAAGTCAGGAAGTGCATACCTTGGTTAATGAGGGTTGGTACTGAAGTCCTTGCTTGTCATCCAAGAGGCAGCCCTGGTGCTTTCATCAGCTCTCTGGGTGTTGTCACTGCACCTCAAGTGCAGGAAGAAATTTTAGTTTAATGAGGCTTCTCCTTGACTGTGTCTTACATCAACAGCAAATGATTTCAAACAAGTAGTATTTGGACAAGCAAACACACTGTGAATGAGATTTTCAACTGTTTACTTAATGGAAAAAGTGGAAATGAATCAGACACTCTTCATTTTCCTCTTTGATTTTCATGCCAGCAAGCATTTGACCTTAACTCAGAAAACGCAGCTGGCGTTTCTTAGATGGGATTTCTCAGCTTATTGTAATAACAAAGTTTCTTGTGAATGTTGGGACACAGTGTAGGCAAGTTCAAAACAGTGCAAATTAGGCATGTGAACATCCATCAGTGTGGCAGCCTGAAATATCTAATCAGTTGAAATTCAGGATTTATCAAAGGGGGGAAAAAAATCTCATAATAGTGTTTGCTCATTAATTCCCTCATAGACCCTTCAGACCTCAACTGGAATTGAGGATATGACCAAGAGACATAATGAAAAAGGAACTGAAAATGTAGTGTGACAGCAGTTACTGCCCTGCTTCTTGTTTCTTGCAGTCCCAACCATTATCTCTGTGTGGCACTTCAGCATGTCCTATGTCTCTCCTAAGAAAATGTACTTTTCCTAATCCTGTAACATGGAAATGTAAAGCATTTAAAATCAGTGGTGCTGAAGCTCTTTCTGCTGTTTTTTCTCTGTTATTTCTGATAAATCAGTATTTTCCTCAGTGCTTGCTCCCCTGGCTGGGGATGCAGCAAGCTTGTAAACTGGTGTGAAACAGGTTTGAAGATGTGCCAGATGAGATGTTATTTCCCTCTGTTCTATGGCATGCATCGTAACTAAGGTGTGCACATCCTATCACTATGCTTTACTGCAGCTTTCCTATCCCCAGCAGTACTTCATTAACATTAAGAACATAGTTCCTGGTTGAGCCCAGTAATTTTCAGCAGCCATTCTGATGCAACAACTTGAGTATTACCTTAATACTGCTGACATTTTTATATCTTTGAAATACATTTTTGGCAGATATTGTCCATTTACTCCGTGGCAGTTTCCATCATCCTTTGTTTTTATAGTCATGCTTTACTTTCAACTGGTGGAAAAGAATATACTAATTTTTCAATAGCTCTTAAAGCTTAAGAAAGAATCAACAAGGTGTAAACAGCATAGGAAGCCCAAAGATTTAGCTGTTTGAATGCTGGCTATGTAATTAGAAACATATGGAGCTAGAATTATAGTGAAACCAGGCCATTAAGATTTCAATATTTAATCAACACTTTTTCATGTGAGTGAAATTGTTACATGCCATTTATCATTTCAGCTGTACTCTGACAGGAAAGAAAAAGCCTTTAGGAACAGCAGTAAAATATTTAAGGAAGGTGGGACAATTATTCTTTAATATTCACTTACCTGTGGAGTTTCTCCTCTCTTCCTGTACCCAGCCTTATCTGAGAGTGTAGAGACTGAAAGGAAAGGGATTTGTCTTTGGAATTGGCACATCAGTATATGGCATCCATCCCAGGCAGAACAGGGAAGGGCATATATTATTGACGTGCTCCACTGCTGATCCAAAGTACTTTCAGCTCCAGAATTTCAAAGAAGTTTTCAGGGCATCATTGTTTTTTCTGTCAGTGGACCTCACTTGTTTCCCTGTGCGAGATTGCCTGGCCATGAGTTTGGTACTTGGCTCTGCTGGATTTCCATTCCCTGGAGGAGGGGGCAGCTCCACAGCTCTGCTGCTGCCTTCCCCTACTGCAGCAATAGGGGGGACTCACCTTCTAGAGGTCTCCATCCCCTTGCTTTCTTGCACAGCCTCCTAAAAACTGCTGTCACGTTCTTTGCTCACTGATTTGTCATCAGGTGTGCCTTACCCATTGCCTGTGAAAGCTGCAGCAGGACTGCAGGGCAGGTAATGCATTGTGCATGCCCTGAACAGGAGCACCATTGTGCAATTGCCCATATCAGCCCTTCAGTACAAGAGTCCTGATACAAAGCCAGTGTCCTTGATGCTTTATAGGAATTGGAGAACACCTTATCTAATCTGTGCCCAACCTGCAGATGCGTCCTGTGAGGTGCTGCCTACTGCTCTCTCCTTGAGCTATTGGCAATTAGCTCACAGTGGCCTTCACTCCTGTGAGGTCTCTGTTCCCCAGCAAGTGAGGCAGGATTTATGACATAAGACTGTTTAATGTGGTTTGAGTTTTTTTGTTTGCTTGGTTGTTTTTTTGTTTTTTTTTTTCTTTTCTCTTTCCTGCTGCTGTATAGGCTTGCACCTCTCCTCCTGCCTTTTTAGCCTCAGGAATCTTTTTGAAAGACGTGTTATACTTCTGTGGAGGACTTTTCTTTTTTCTTGGTTAAAATTTAAAAGTAATATGAATTATTTATAAACTGGTGACATGAAATGAACAGTATAGCCATACATACCATTGTTTTTTAAAGGCAAGGTTTTAAAGCAGACTTCTGTTCACAAACTATAGAGGTTATAGTGTTTCCTCTGAACTTAAGATGTTTTGAGCCTCAGACTTTAAAATACATATGAAAAAGTGTGGTTATCAGCTGGCTACTAAAAGTGTTCCAAAATACTTGGCATTTTGGTTTGAACTACTAAAAATGCATTAAAATGTCCAGGTCTTTTCCAGATTTATTGAAAAAAAAATTAAGTCAGTGCCTATTCCCCAACCTGATGTATTTAAAAGAAGTCTACCTGTCTTCTTTATGGTATACATAAGTTTAGCAGTATTCTTCTTTAGTTCTATCTGCTCCTAAGCAGTGGCTTGGCCTTGAAAATTTGGAAATAATGGCAACCTCTTCCTCCTCCATTTTTTGCTTCTAAATCCATAAGTGATAGGAAGCATAAATTAGTTCAGCAAATTTTCCCTTTCATGGATCCAGTTGCTGGCCTGGTGCAGAAAGGTCTGGAGAAGTAATAAAGGACTAGAAATTCTGAATCTGTTTTCTGAGAAGTTGGTCAGATTCAGAGAAAGCAAAAAAATGGAGGGGGAAGAAATGAGACACCGAAATTTGGAAAGCAGGTGCAGTGTGTGACAAACGTGGGAGAGATTTGTGTGACATGGGATAGCAGGGCAGGTTCTAGAATGGCAACTCCTCCCTATGGCATCTCCCTCACAAACTTTTGTTGAGTTTGTTTTATTTTTTTCTTTTTAGACAATCTTTTTGTCCATTTCTAGCCTCCCTGCTGCTGACAAGAGTAGAATACAAGGGATATTTCTGATGCAATTCACTGATAAGTTGTCTTCTGATTTCACATAAATTCTCTTGTTGATCTGTCTCATGACTATGAGAAAGCCATTCCCCAAAATGTTATTCACAGCAGGGTTTTTATACTGCTCTGAGAAGATTGTGAATAATACTGGAATTAGGTAAGAAGCTTCACATATACATATATATATATAAAAATATATACATATATATGTGGATTAGGCACTTTTCAGAGTATTAGTCTGATATTGCATTGCCTTCTTGAAAATAACGAACAAAGGAAATTTTTTGGGGGGGAAGGAGGAGGGGGTGCATGAGATGCACAAGGGGGAGAAGTAGGAGAGGTAAGTAGTTTCAAAGAAGTTGCATTGATAATGGCTTGATGATCAGTTGGGAAAATCTCTCCAGACAAAAAGCAGCAGCACTGCACAGCTGTGTAAAGGTGGAAAGCCTTAGGTCAAAGGGTCTCTTAGACTCTATGGGGACTAAAGGATAAAAGAAAATGGATTATCAGCCTGATGAGAGGAAATAAATAGAAAAAAAGGAGAATTAATGCAGAAACAGAGCAGTCAACTTCCCACAGGCTAAGGTTTTAGATCTGAAAGGAATCTTAATACCAGTTCAAGGAAATATTAGAGTGTAGATAGGAGAAAATATGAATATGAAAAATTACTCTTTTACCCTCTAACAAGATATATTTTGTATCTTTGGGTAGAAGAATAAATATCTTTGCTTTGAAAAGACTCTTGATTCACTTTAATCAGTTGCTGTCACAGTCTGCTGAGGGATGAGGACTTTCAGCTGTAAATTTAGTCTGTCATATCAGCATGGTTAGCACCTGTAATCCAGCCAGGGTGGGAGGACTGCCAGATTTATCCAAAGCAAGATCCAGGCAGGGAGGTCTGTCACCTAAGTATGGCTGTGATGAACAAAGCAAAGGCTTTATAAAAGGTAAGGAGTGAAGGGTGTTTGCTTTTTAGCTGGTTTGGTTTCTTTGTTTGCTTGCTTGCTTTCCTTTTCTGCTATTTTTTTTCTATTTTTTGTTCTCTTTTTCCCCTGTAAATGAATATTAGCACCGTTTGAGGTCTGTTTACCTCTTTGTTTATTATTTATGCACTTTTTTCAAGTATACACTGCAGCTCTCTTCAACATTTTTTGTTGTTCCTTTTGTCTTTATAGCTGTAAATTCTTGTCAAATTTTTATGGTATAAAAACTTGAAATCTATATTTAGTGGACGCCTCATTTTTTAACATATTTTGGTAATTTAATTCTTGATCATTTAAAAAGCGTTAGTATAGAACATTATAAATATTTTTAGGCTGCATTATGTCTGTTGAGATGCTTGAAAGAGAAAATAGAAGCAAATATAATAATACTGAACTCAGATATTTAAAGTTTCTTAAAAAATAAGAGAACTTTGTGTAAGCTACTTTGGATATTCTTTACTAATTTTCTGGGGAGAAAAAACTGTGAAGGTTACTCAGGTTTTGCAGAACTCGAAAATCAGAGAGAGTTCTTATCTCATAAAATAAAATCCATCTATCCAAGCCTTTTATGAAAGGCTAGAGACTGTGATATTGATGTTTTTGATAGATGAAATGCTCCCAAACCAGCTCATCCCAATATGACTCCTCAGGCTGAGACTTTAGATAAACAAGAGGTTCCCCCAGGGTTTCGACTTTCAGGTGGATGATTAACTGATAAAGCTAAAAATCCAGTTTCTTGATACAAAGGAACTATAAGTTTCAAATTAATGAAGCAATCATTCCCTCAGATGACTTTGAACATTGCACCAGGTTTTCAACAAGAAGCACTCTGATAAATCTTGTGATCCCTTTTCCATTACTCATTTGAGCATATCCACTAGATAATGATTTTTTCTGGACTTCAGGGAATACCAGTGTACCCCTGTTTGGAGAAGTAAAAGGTATTTGTTGGAGAGGGCCCTAATCAAAATAATGAATTTATTTTTATGTTGTTAGTGTTCCTCAAATTCTTATTCTTCTTCTTCCAACTTTATTTTTACCCACAAAATTTTGGAAGGATGCTTAGATACCCAGTTGGATGATAATATTCCCAGTGAGACTGGACATGTAAAGAGGTGGCATTGGGGGCTTTTTTGTTGCTGTTTTTCATTGGTCAGGGGCTTTTTTTTAAAAGTGTGATCTTATGGAAATAAAAAGGTTATTCTGTGCTATTATAGTGGGTCAGTAAGTTTTCCAAGTGTTTTACTAAGGACTCAGTGAAGAACGCTTTGTACATGACCTTTCTGTACATAAAAATTAGAAAAGGGAAAGGAAAATGCAGAGCCAAGAAGTTTCATGTGCAAATGGATTGCATTGCCTAAATTCACTTTATTTAAAAAGAAAACATAATGCATTATATATGTATAATTTTTAAATGAAGGGTAAATGTCTTAGGTTGCAATGCAGGATGTATTCTATCACCATCTGTTGAATTTTATAGTTCAATATAAAGATATCACCAGAGAGGAGGATTATAAGAAAGCACTGAAACATCACTGTCCTTGGTTTAAGGGTGGAGAAAGGAACAGAAGATTGCCAGTCTTGTCTTAAATAAAAAAAACTCCAGTGTAATTTTAAAGGCCTCAGCTAAAAAAACAATTAAAGTAATGTAGACAAATATAATTACTGACTTTCATGTTAAGCACACACTTGTTGAAAAGGTAAGGCAGTGCCTAGGTGCTCTTTTCTAATCAAGCATGTGGTTTTTAATTTTGTTCTGACTGGAGAAAAATACCAAATTTTGCTGGTTCTCTGTCAGGTTTTGAGGCTAACATGAAGGCAGTTAAACTCAGATTTCAATATTAAAAACCAGTTCCTTTTTTCAAGGCTTTCACTAAATGCACAAATGGAAGGTGCTGTTTGTGCAAACACTCTGTCCTGGTTCACATAGGAATTGACAGCACTCAGTATTAAAAAAACAAAAAAACAAAAAAACAAAAAAAACCAAAAAACAACAACAAAAAACCCCCAAAACCTTCTGCAATGTTAGAGATATATGTAATTGAGAGAAATGTGCAATATTGGGAGTGCACGTGTTTGTCAAGTGTTTTAGCATGTCCAACCTAAGTATTCCTTTCAAAATTCTGGATAAGAGCAAAAACCTCTGCACTTGTGGACAAGTTTCAGCTTTGGACAATGAAGGTACTAAGGCAATTAGGAAAGAATACCCAATATGCTCTAAATTTAAGATTCCTTTGCCCCTCTTTATTTTTGATAGTCTCAGAAGGTATCAAATTCTAGCAGAGAAAAAGGGGGAGAGACAGGCCTGCCAGGTACCAGGCTGTCATAACTTACAGCAAGGTTATAACAGGAAAGTGTTACTTACCATGTCCTGAAATATTCATTGCCACTTCTAGGAGCTCAATTAAAGACATGAAAAGTAAATTTAAAAAAAGAAAAAAAAAAACACACCCCAAAACCTTCATTTTATCCCATGTTTATCTATGTTCTAAAACCCTAAATTCCAAACTCCATACTATACAAAATTACACTTCTAATCAAACTACACACCAATAATTCTAACTCTCTTACTCAAATTTAAAAACCTTCTCCAAAACCTCAAATCAAAACCAATATTTTTTTACAAGTCAATATCAACACAAAAAATTCAACATTCCTAAACTTCAAAATTCCAACACATGGCAGGTAGGGAACTTCCAGAATTAGTTGCTACTGGAGGCTGAGTTGCTGGACGTCATAAGCAGATTCCAAAAGATATTAGAGACATTCACAGGCACAGGTGTAAATAATAAGTGGGTACAAAGGAGAAGAAAAGAAGTGGCCTGCAGCACCCCTGACAGGATGATTTGGCTGCTGGCATGGTGCAGGAGGAAGGGGCAGCAGGAAATGGATGTACTCCCGTGTTTCTGTAAAGCATCCCCTTGCTGCTGCTGCCCACAGCAGTGATGGGTGCATGAGCACGTCTGCTGCTCCCAGTTCCCTTCTGCCTAACCAGTGAATTGTTTGCCCCAAGTGTCTCAGAGGTTCCCAGCAATGCAGGCAGAATTTAATTCTGTGGCTGTGACAGAATTGCTGCTTTAGGCACCCCTGTGCCCCAGAACAGTGTGAGCTCTGCCCAGCCACCAGGATGTGCTGGCAATGGCCCTGCTGCCTCTGCTGCTGCCAAAATACAGCCCAGGAGGGCTGAATATCCACTCGTGATTAGCAGCTTCCCCAGCACCCAGGGAATGCAGATCTGCCTCTCTCTAAGCCCTGGCTTTTCTGCCACACATCATTTTGCAACCACAGCTAAGTGCTCTGTGTAAGTCTGGAGTTGGTGTATTACAATGTGACAGAGCTCCCTGAATAATTTATATCTACAGCTCCATTTCATACTTATTTGTTATCCTATAGGTTTTCCCCTAGGATATGCCATCTAGTTTCAATTTAGAACCTAAGTTCCATAAATTACCACTGCACAGAAGTTGCTTTAACACGCCATTTATGCAGGTAATGGCGCACATTGTATCAGAAGTGTTTGAGAGTCCCCACTCCTGGGATTACAGATCCACAGCAAGCTGGTAAATGGGAAACAATGCAGAGTTGGCCAGAAAATTGAACAAATCCACCTTAACATATCAGGCAAATCACACCTTAATGCTGGGAGCTCTGTAGGGCAATGTTTCTACAGCAGCGTGCACATCTGGATTCCCTGCTTGCATTAAACAGAAAAGGAAGTGTGTTCATTGTGTATCCTGTGTGAGTGGATGCCAGCTCATGAAAATGAACTTGGCAGAGCATTAAGACGTATCTATGATAAGGTATAAATAAGTACCATCATACCATTAGCTCTTAATCCTTGCTTTTGTTCTCTGAGCATATGATCTGAAAAAAATCAAAACTTCAGAGTATATCCAGTTTAAGTACTAAGTTCAACAACATTTTAAAAAGTTGTCACCCAAAATATTAGTAAAATGTGTCTAAATCCATTATATTTCAGAATAAATATTTTTCTTTAAAGACTAATTTGAATTTTATGGAAGTGCATTTCAGAAAAATTCCCTCTGTTTACATGCCTTGGCTAACTCAAAAGAAAATCATGTCATTGCAGCCATTACAACTATTTTTCTGTTTATGAGGCCACATTTTGACTAAATGTTTTTCCTTAGGTATTTAATTCTTTTTCTTAGCACTTATTATATCTGATAGGCTTTAAACACCTGCTTCAAATCAGTGAAATTAAGTGTTTCTTTAGTATAACCAGTGACTAACCTGGCAACTGCTAATTTTATAACAGTGTATATTATATTTTGGTGTATTACTGAGTTGTACAGCTGGCATGTTTGGGTAGAGATTGATATGTGGCTTATACTGCACAAAGCTACAAGCAAGGTAGCCCTGGACCCCCAGGCTGTGAATATCCTGCTGAAGTGAGTGATGTGAAAGGGCCTGAGAATGCTGTCTGCTGGTTTTACAGACAAGATTCAGTGAAACACCCTTTCATTCCCACTTACTCTCTTTTTGGTGATTTCCTTCATGTAAATTTGAAAGTATGTCTTGTTACATGTGAGTAAGGGCTGCATGGCAGGGATAAATGCATCCTGCTGTCTGCTAGGCAGAACCCATGGGCTGTGCAGCTCCCTGAGAGGCTCTGGGAAGGAGTGGGAGGATGTGTGTGAACCCTCAGGACTGCCAATTCCCCTCTCTGTGCTGCCCTCACCCTGTGTAGGGAGTATCACTGCCAGGGCATTGCCCTTGGCTTGTCTGATGTGAGTGCATCAGGCAAAACAGGAAAGGTTTCACAAAGAGAAGAAAATCCAGGATTTCTAGTTAAATCTTACATTTCTTGTGGTAACGTGAAAAAAACAATTATTTAAGGGAAGGATGAAGAAAAGGTGGAAAAAAGGATGAACTGTGACACAATGCAGCACGAGAAACAGATTTAGGTCTTGCCTAACACGTGCTACTTTGGGACTGACACACCTGGCCCAGGAAAATACTCAGTGCATTCAAGGTCACTCATTAATATGAATGGCCTAAGTAATTTAAGAATCCATTTACAAGCCACTTACACCCACATCATCCTATTTGCACTTAGCTTGCTGAGCATCTGTGGGCCCTGAAACCTCATGAGAACTATTTTTTTAATTTAGGAAAGATCTTGGTCTATTACAGTAACATTCTGCTCCCTTTTTTATTTATATCCTTTCTTATTTCTCTGCTTGTTCTTTTACTTTCTTTACATCCAGGATGGCAAGGTTGTAACAGTGAGAGTTCACTAGATCCAGTAATTCAAATATTCTTGGGGTGGTAGGCAGCTATTCCTAAGTTACTGGTGCTGCTATTTCTGATGTGCATTTGGCATGTGTTTCACCTGTCTAAATAAATGCCTTTCTTTGACCCCAACAGGCCAGAACCAGTACTGTGGACAAAGGATGGTGGAGAACTCCCAGATCCAGAGAGAATGGTTGTCAATGGCAGGGTTCTAAGCATCAGCTTCCTAAACAAAACAGACAATGGCACGTACCGGTGTGAAGCAAAAAACCCCATTGGCCGGAACAGCACAGAATACGTCCTGATAGTACATGGTGAGCGTGCTCTCCTTAGCTCATTCTATGCATATTTTACTCTTGTGGCTGATACAAGGTGCTTATGATCATTATGGAAAGAACAGAAAGAAAATTTGGAAGTGTAATTGCACTTTTATTGATGCTGTCATCTAGCTGTGGGGAGTCTTTCTTTTACTGGCATGCTTCTCTTCTTGCAGTTTAAACAAAATATATTCACTTATACTGTGAACTTTTTTGCTAAGTAAGCACCTGCAAAAATGTTTTTCAGTGTGTGGGTTTCATGAATACTTGCCTCAGGCCCAGCTGTTCAGGAAAGGCTGGTTGCAAAGGATATATGAACAGAAATATCAGACAGATGTGTACTTGAGGTTTTCTGCTTAGATTTTTATAGACCACCAAAGACAGGACATGGGATACTTCACACAAGTTAGAACCTGCTGCTGAGAAAATTCAGCTCATATAACTGAGCTGCCATCACCTGGCCCATCATGACCATCAGACATCAAAACTTGTCATGTCCTAAATGCATTGCACTTCTTGCAATAAAATGGAAAATAGGAAGGCTCACATTAAATTTCCATTGTTGGGGGTTTTTTTTCCTGTAGTAAATTAGGCAACAGTATGTGTCATGTGAAAGAAACAGCTGCCTTCTGCATTGATCATGAAATAGATTAATATAACTCAGTTGTAGGGGAAACTATAATATAAAATTAGCATTTTCCTTTAATATAGTCTGGCAAATTGGATCTAGGAGTCTCAAAACATGATGTACCTGCGATGTTATCACAGGTAATTCCTGGAAGGTTACGATTTCCATAATTTGAATTTCAATATAAGAGAATATAGAGGCAGAACCTCCTCTTGAATTCATGATAGTACTTTTTTCCCTCTATTATTTTAAAATGCAACTTCTTATAACTATGACAAAATGAAAAAATCTAATGCAAATTTTAGTCTTTAAATGGACAAGAGAATTATGTAGATTTTATTTGCTCACGGTGAACTCAGTTACAACAAGTATACATTTCCTGAGTGGCTGTAAAGTATCAAAAACAATTTTCACTACAGGTTTACCTGCCTCTAGGTGTTTGGCATAAAACTTCCAGTGAGTGCTGCTTTCAGTAATGAGATATTTATTGGCACTGTTCATGAAATGTCATTTATCAAAAGAAACACTTAGGTTACTTTTCATTTTTCTTCAAGTTCACCATTAGTTGATGTAGGATTAGTGACACAAATAAGGAGATCTTTGCATGAGGAAAACAGAGCCTGTACCACTGAGTGAGTATTTCTGTGTTAAAGGCAAGCAGAAAAACTAAGCCCTCCAACCTCTATTGACATTGGCCGTTACAAGAAGAGGAAAAGAAAAAATTTCTTTTGCATCCCAGAGGCGGTGGTACGGTGGTTGTTGGCTGCAGGCACAAAGTGCTCTGCCTTTGATGAGGTAACGGCTTCTGCACTTGCCATATGCTGAAACTTCTGTCATTTGTGTTTTCTGCCCAATTTATTTGTGTGCTTATTTCTGAAAATATGGCCTTTTATAATAGGGGATCTTTTTTCCATCAGCAGTGACTTTGCAATAGAACTCTATCAAAGAACATTTCACCGTTCCCACTCTTGCACACTGGTGTGCGCCGTGTTGATCTGGTTATCTTATATCAACTCCCTGGCAGTCTGTAAAATCACTCATTATCAGGGAGGCATTCTGTTATGTTTGGCAGCACATTAGGCACGTTATCAGCTTTAGCTTGCTCATTGCTGACCTTTCCTGTTATGAGTACCCGAGTTTCCCTAATTGCGTTTCTGCGATTCCAGCGCTGGAACTAGGGAAGGTAAATGTCAGGTGCTTCCCAGGTTTCTGAAACAGCCAGAGTTATGTGACAGAGCATCAGATGATGTTTAGTGCTTAACAACTTACTGGGGTTCAGAGTTGTGAGGTTTAAGTACAAAGGAGACTGACACAATTATTTTATCAAGTGTAGCACAATCAGTTGTATAGATAAATTTAAGCAGTCTTACCCCTTCTTTAGCTCATTACATTCATGAATGTCTCTAGTGAACCATAATCCTCCTAAAATTATACAGTATTTTTTTTCTCTCTCTCTGGGGGCTAGAAAACCTACTTTTTATCATTTTCTGAGATGCATCCTTCTATTTAATAGCGGTGTATATATTTTTTATCTTCCTAAATATATCTGGAAGCATCCTTTGATTTCTCATCCCTTCCCCTGCGCTTAACGTGTTGATGTGATTTTTTGCCCTACTCCTTTGTTAGAGCTCATTAATCATGTGACTTCTTACCTTGAATATCAGGTTTCTAAGAGGAGTTACATGCCAGATTTCCCACACCAGTTTGTGAGGGGAAACAGGGGACATCGGTGGAAGGCATCCTCTGCAGAGGCAGGGAAGGGCAACATGATTCACAGCTTTCCTTTTCTAACATGCACTATCATTTCCATAAATTTCGTTCTTTTCTTTTTTCACTTCAACAGATTTTTATCTCTTTCTATGTTAATAGTGTAAGAGCTTTTTCTGCTTCTCTCCTTTCCTTTCCCCCCTAAGAATTCTCCCTCTCAGTGATACTGAATCTGCTAATTCTCCCAATTTTTAAGTTATCTTCCTAACTCAGAGAAGATTTAGGTAGCTTTAATGTACAGAGAACATTGGCTAAAAATGGAAAATATAGCTTATCATAATTATAGATAAGGTGTAAGCAAAGCATTTATACATATTAATTA
Organism: Catharus ustulatus; assembly: GCF_009819885.2. NCBI lineage: Eukaryota > Metazoa > Chordata > Aves > Passeriformes > Turdidae > Catharus > Catharus ustulatus. Next base: position 6,023,348 of record NC_046222.1, on the reverse strand, counting down.
TGCAAACCAAGCAAAGAGTGTCTCATGCCTTTAACTGGACCAACCTAAACACAAAATTATACTATATATAAGTACTGTATTTTTTTAATGTGAGTGGTGATGATGAGGTAATACTGTTTTGATGTTAAGTGATGGCAGAGGAATATTGCTGTAAGCAGATGAATGGAAATCTGTCCAATACAATTAGTATCTGACAACATAAAAATTATTTTTGGAGTTGTTTTTTTTTTTTAATAATTCAAGAAACCAGACTTCAGAGAAATTGAATCCATTTGAATAAGGTTAAAGGCTTGGGCTATTAAATATGCTCATGCTGCTTTGCTGAATCAATGTGACTGCTAATTTCATTTTTCTTAACATTTATTGTTAATAATAAATGTCAAAAAGTACTCTGGGAGGCAGGAAGGTGGGTACAAAGTCAGAGTTTATAGGAAGAAGCACAAAGGCAAGACATGTAGTTTGCTCAAACATTTGTTTCATGCAGTAACAAAGGCACAGGCTTTAATGCCTGTAGCTGTTGTCATTTCTGTATTCTAATTGGCAAGCTTAGTGCTTTAGAAGTGCACATTCTGGCTAGATATATTACAGCCTTTCTTTGGTAATGGGCCCCAGGCAATTTTCACTCTCTTCCAATTTATTAAGAATTTTTGTTTACCTTTGTCCAAATACTAGTCATTAATCACCAGCAAACAGAGCAAACTGTCAAACTCGTGTTGCTCAACCCCAAAAAACATAGACTCGGCTTGCAGAGCTCTGGTAATAACTGCAGTGATTTAGCTGGAGTTGAGGAAGGAGCTGTTCCATCATAATCAACCTGAAGACACAGCTGCTGTGTTTGGAGGAGCAGTTCCCAACCTCTGGTGTCACTGCCAAAGATTCAGTTCAACACCTTGGAGTGAGCGACAGAAGTCCACATCACTGAGAAATGGAAGCAGCAGCAGTTCATATTTTGCAGCCCTGTTTGAAACAGGGTACCTCAGTGAGATATCCTGATAGGCCAATCTACAGCCAGGCATTAAATTAATTGGAGTATTCAGAGCAGTGTATAATGTGCTGTGCAGCAATAATCAGGAAGAGCAGTATGGAAATGAACATGAATCAGCAGCTGTGGATGGTCCAGGCAAAAATTTTACCCAAATTTTAACTAGGAAAGCCTTTGAACTAGTTACTTAGGATCTTTGGGGAATAAAAATTGGCATGACATATTCCTTTGTCTTCAACCTCTCTTTTTTTTTTTTTTTTTTTTCCCCTTGGGCAAGCAAATAAAGGCAACTGAAAGACCAAGTTACCCCCTCATTAGTGTTTTGCAGTGTGCTTTTGAACAGATCTCCTACAATGTGCAAGACCAGAAGTCCCACTGCACCTTTCCTAACCATGGCATTATTTATATTCCACCTGCTCGTCCAGTCCCATTTCAAAACATTTGCCATCTCAGCTTCCACAGTAACCTGTGGCAACAAGATTCTGAATTTAGTTATGTGCTTTGAGGGAAAAGTATTCTCTTTTGTTTGTTCAAGCCTGGTGCTTGATCTCTTCACTTTCCAGCCTTACAAGCTATTTGGCCTCTTCTGCTGTTTGTGCTGTAAGTTTGTATTTAAAATTATATTTTCTACTTTCCTTCAATAGATTCTCATGTATTTCCCCATTCTTCTCATTATTTGTGATCTTAAATTCTGCATTTTCTGGAATTCTCCTTCTTTCATAGTCTTTTTTTCATCCCCTTTTTTCTTCATTTTTTGATCTAGTTTTAACTCCCTGTGACTGACTGTTCTCCATATCTGAACCTGCACTATGCCAAATCTGTTCCAGAAACCTTAGTTTATTAAATCCTACCTCTAAATATGTTTACAGGGATTCACCTTCTGTGCCCGACAATATTTCCATCACCATACACTTGCACATCTGTGTAAGCTGTTTTTTTTTAAATTGCTGGAAACTGTGGAATCCAAAACACAAGAAATTGAACAATCTCTTCTATCTGTTATAGATTATTTTGTCTTTTTCAGCTCATTTGCCAGCAATCAGATTTTTTATTATACTTCATTTCTGTTTGGATGTCCTCAGAGGGGGCCTTCTCTTTCTCTAATTCACTTGTGCGTATCTCTCTATAAAGGTAGAAACTGAATAGAGCAGAAAATTGAAAATAACCTGAGGAGGTGAGGATACATTCAGCTTTCTTTCAAACTTAAGCTTAATGAATATCAATAGATCTTTCAGTTTGCAAACATTTCCAATACAGACCTCCAGTAAATTGTGCAGTGTTTTTAGACACCTTATTTTTATAAATATATAACAAAAACAATATAAAAAATTTTGGGAAAAAAAGGCAGCAGCATCCTTGGGGAGCAGCACACTCACCAGAAATCTCGGCTGCTCTGTGTTTTGGTGTTAAGATCCTACAAGTTGAGGTGATTAGACTTTTAGAAAATTTTCCTCCTCTAAACTTTTCTGAGTTGAAGTGTCTCATTTACACACACACACAGCTCAGATTAAAGCTTCCTTTACCTGTGGGAATGTCTTGCCTTTATGTGAGCAAAACTTGGCTTTGCAAAAAGAGAATTGAGCAGAGCTATGTTGTGATGTAACAATAATAACATTTATAGCTGCAGTAACAGGTGGATTTGGTAAATAACCCAACATTGCCCTTACAGCAATGAAGGCATGTCAAGAATATGAGACTCAAAAGACTTCTTAGGACTTAATTAGAATTTCACAGTATGTGACCACGTGTGCCTTTTAGTTTTGAGATTTTTCTTTTTTGTATCTTTGTTTGAATTAAAAAAAAAAAAAAAGAAGTCTCAGTATTGAGTCCTTAAAACAAAGGTGAAAAGTTTGTCCTATTCCCATTTTATAAGAAGATAATTTGCAGAAAAAAAGGAACCTGGGCTTTCAGATGGAAAATAAATAAATAAAAGCATGCTCATGAGTACTTACTTAGTCTCAAAAGCCTTCCTTCCCCCAAGCTATCTTCTTCAAAGCACAGCCCTTCAAACTGTGCTGAAATACTCTAATTTTACATCAGTGTATAAAATGGCATTAAGGCATTAAATCATTACCACAACATTACAGCTGACTTCTCCAGGAGCCTTTTGGTGGGGGAAGAGATGGTCCAGACTTTAAAGCACAATGCAGATGAATTTCCTGCAGTCAGATGAATTAAGGAATTGTGCAACAGACCTTTTGTTATTGGGCTGAAGAAGAATAGTGTTTAGTTGATATTTTCAGGTATGAGAAGTCTGTCAAGAAACTTGTGGTGGAGTTGTTGGCTTAATTTTATGGATGAATTGTCCAGCTATTATCCCTGAACACTCTCAAGGCAGCTACTTTGAAATTGCTTTTTCTTGATAAATACTTGAATAGTGGGCTGTATAGTTGAGCTGTATGAACTGATCTTTCTTCATTTATGGTGACTTTAGAAAAATAAGATACAAATTTCTTTTCCAGATAAGCTTACAAGTATTTTGGAAAGGTCAAGAAAATAACATTCCAAACCACACTAACACTTTTGGGGAATATGTTTGGAACTTCTACATTTTTACATTAAAATACTATTTCTCATTAAAGAAAACTTGTAAAATGAAGTGGTTTTGTTATATAATACCTGAGGTTTTGGATAATGTCTTTAATAATGCAAAACTCTTGAAAATATTTCATTTTCTTTGTGCACATATTATTGGCTGATATGATTGTTCTAATAGGATTTCTGAAAAGGAAAAGATTGTGTGGATATTCCAAATATGTCACTCTTGCTTTTTTAACTGACCTTCACTACTTTTAGGTTTATTGTCACTGATTTGCTGTAGTAGCAAAGACTGCTCTCTAATTTTTCACCCTTTGCTATTGATTATACCCCCAATTTTCCTGAACTTTACTTCACTTTACCCTTTTTTATTTTTTGAGATGCCAGCTTGTAAAATTGCCATGTCTATGAACATCATATGCAAACTTCATGTAGAAAATATTAGTCATTTCAGTTGAGACTGATAATAAAGTTATAGTCTAAAAGTTGTTAATGATCTGTTTCCATCTAGATCAGTTATTACTCAGCAAACTCAAACCATAAAGACAATATTAAAGTAACTTAGTGATTTTTCTAAATGGAAGTCTTTCTTGCACCATGAGGTGATGGAATCCAGATAAAAACGTCCTGTCTCTTTCTCATGTGGTGCTTCCATAACTTTCTTTTGAGAGTAGGTTCCTCAGTGTTTCACTCCATTCAGGACAGAAAATAGAACATTATCTAAGTGATATTGCTTAAAATGACCACTGGTCACACCAGATGATACAGCAGGACTGTGCTTGGCTCCAGCTGAGATGGTGAATCCTCTTGGAGATAGATGTGAAAGCCTTGGAGGATGTTTATTCTGCAAACAGCTCTCTTTGAGCCTTGAGAACTTTTGTAACTGAGGCCTCTGATCCTGTATGAGGATGATCATGGAGGCTCAGAGAGAAGTAGATAATTAGCTTTTCTCAAGCCATTAATATTTCTATCCTCTGTAACTTTATATTAATATCTGTTAGTACTGATTATTCTATTTTTTTTTTTTAATTAATTACTTGGTGATTTTTTCTGGAGTTTATCTTAGCCTGCATTTCTCTGTTACATGAAGGAGATATGTTCAATTAATATTGCTTAGATTAATTGACATTTTTCTTAGAGCAAGTAAGGTATTTCTCCACTTGTTTTCAGTATTTCATTCTTTCAGTATTCAAACTGACAATAATGTGAGATATTGCCAAAGAAAACTCAAAAATCTTCCTAACATCACTTTTCACAGCACAGGTTCAATCTAAATATCTGGTGGGAACTAACTTGTCTTTAGCTCCTCCTCCAAATTGGAATCCTCTAATCACAAACTATTTTTTTCTAGCTCTTACTGCTTGAATTCTTGATGCAATATAATGAAATTCTCTTAGCTTTGCAATTAAAGTCACATTTTTAATTACTGAATCCTTTCGTAGACTTTCTGCATTGGATCTTACTCTGACTTGTTATGCCTTAACACGAATCACTCTGCTTTGTCTCAAAGATTCCAGAGTGCTTTGGCAGATTTCACAAGAGCTCGTGGCATCAGTCTTTCTCTGTGATTCCCACAGAAAGGGGAACAGACAGCCAAAATAACCAGGAGGACAGTCAGGATGTATCTCAAAACCATCCTCATGTTCGAGGAGAAAAAAAACAAAGCACAAAAGCATTAAAGCCATTGCTGCCAAAACTGATGAAGTTGGGATCTGCCATGTGAGGAGGTCCCAAAATGCCCAGACTTCTTGCACCTGCTTGTGGCTCCCTCACAAGCACTGAGAGTGTTCTAATTCCATGTGAAGGAGCTTTCCTGGCAGGTGCTTGGGAAGAGGGCTCCAGATATGTGTTGTAAACTGCTGTGTCATTTGTGACAGTGACCCCAATAACTTTCAGTCAGGACCCTTTGCTTTCCCTTCCCTAGTACCCACACAGTTTGTTTATTCCCTTGGAAAAACAAACAAAAAAATGTTTTCCTTGGTAACCTCATGTCTGAGGCAGATTTATCTTTCAGCTGAAACTGCCTTTATTAATCCTCATGGCAAGTGTAGGAACAAAAAAAAAATCAGAGGAAGAGAAAGGACAGAAGAAAGTTTGGCACGGAAAAACTCAAGGAGCGGGCAAAATATTTATTCTTCAGATATTGCTGTGGGTCATTGCACCAGTGGGTTTCTTTTCCCCCCAGGTTTTGTAGTTTACATTTTCTGCAGGTTTCCCAAGCCTTGATTGGTGAGAAGCGAGGAGGATTGAGGGATGCTGGCATGTTGAAGTGCCTGATGGAGGAGAGCTCTCATCATTTTGGAGCAGGAGCTGAAATCTCTTGGCGCTGCTTTGTGCCTCACTTTGTTTAAAATAAATTAGCAGGTATGATCAAGCATTCTTCATTAAAAACACCCTGTGATTTCCACTGGTGAACTATCCTGCTTGATGGCCTAATAGTTAAGGAAATAAATATCTGCCAGCCTGAAGGGAAGCTGGGAAATTTCAGCAAAATTCAGTCTTGACAATATTGCATGGATCCCACCATTCATAGTTATGCTGAATACAAAGCCAGAGAATCATGGAAGGGATTCAACTGCATGTACAGAACTCTTTTTGAGGACAAAAAACCCCAAAACCTCCAAAAAACAGAGAATAAAAGATTGGCAGCTGGGAAGATAATGTTTTATTTTCTCAGGTAGGGTACTTTGGTGACAGGAATGTGAGAATTAAGAGTATTAGTCAGAGACAGTGCAATGAAGTGCAAAAATCTATGTTTTAGGTTGCACAGTGCCAGTCACTTTCCCAAGCTGATTTTCAATAAGGTACAGCAATCCCACTGTGATAAAGTGTTTCAGATTAGTGTTGGAACCCTTTGATTTTATGTTGAAGTCAACTTATTTAAAATAAATGACAGTCCCCGTTTTCTCTCTTTACTAACCTTAGAATCATTGCCGTGAGTTTGGAGTTGTTTAAGCAACTTCAGTGATTTGCCCTGAATTTCTCAGAGAAACAAAAGTAGCAACTGTAATAAAATAGAGATCAACAATCTGTTTACCTCCACTTCATTTCAACACGTGTTCTTAAATAAGGAAATTTTGGGAAATTCTCTTTACCTTCTTTCTTCTCAGTGCAATTCTGGCTGAGCTTTTTGAATTTTTTTTTTTTTTTGTGTGTGTGTGCAGAAGGAGTCAAGTGTCATTCTGAGAAAGCTGTCATCTTTGTTCAAGGCTGCTGGTGTCTGAATTTGTATTGTGCATTAGCTTTTCCTTATAGGTTTTCAAGGGCCAGCTGCTGGTACTTTATTTCATTTAATTTTGAATACTCCTATTTTATGGCTTGGAAAAACAAGGAAATATGGCTTGTCTGCTTACTTTAAAAGAATAAAAATGAACATCACAGCCTTAATGTGATTTTTAAGCAGTGGCAATGGTCCTAGAACACCATATTAATATTGATAGAATGGTGTGCTTCTGGGGAAAATTGTGCTGGCTTTATTCATACAAGATGTTTGGTGGCTTTTGTGGTGACATTTTGTCCTGAATGCAGTGAAATTGGCACTGCAGGTATAAGGACAACTGCTTTTTTAAATGCAATTTTGAGGGGTTTTTATTTTTGGGGTTTTTTTAGCAGAGTATTAAAATGAGCCTCAGGAGATCTGTTCTGAACTCCCCTGTCAGGCTCAGAAGTCTGAAAAGTATAAGACATTCCACTTAATTCTTCTGTGTTCATTTCCCCAGCTGTGAAATGGGAGTAATGCTGTCTCTTTTTCCCCTAAAATGTGGTCTATGCTGCCCAAAAAATGATCTTCAAGGCAGAAGTCCATTTTTTACTGTTTCTGTGTTTGTTGATGTAGAGCTGTGAACAATATATATATATGTATATATGTAGAGATATATATATATATAATATATATATAATATATATGACTTTTTATAAATAAGGTACCTTCATCTGAGGCTGTGGTCTCAAACAGTGCTCTATCACTTTTCCTTTTAATTTATTTAAAATGTTGAACTACCAAATCATTTTTCTTAGCCTGTTGCATGCCCTGCAAATTTCTTCCATGCAAGTTGCATAAGCTTCAGTGCAATATTTGTAGCTAATTTATACAACAGAGATTGACTCTTTTAAAACAGTAGGCTTTGTTATTGTTACTACTGTTGAATTGGAAAGGACTTTTTTAACTGCTGGCAAAACTTGTGCTAAGTTTGAGGAAAAAATTAGGTCTTACAGTACTTCTGGAGTAAATTGAAGTACGTATTATATTCATAAAACTCCAGAATATTGAAGCTTAATCTTTCTCTTTCATATGTGGTTTGATTTTTCCTTAGAGGTGAATCTTGCACTAATAACCATTAATAAAGTAAAACTGAGAGGGCTTGAAAAGAGAATCTTCAGTATTAAATAATTTTCCTACTTGAGAATTTAAATTTTTCTTGCTATAAAATATTTTTTTAATATCTAATTACCTGGTTAAGTTATAATTTTGTTAAATTTATCCTTTTTAGGAAATCTCTGTGCGTCACCTGGTTTCAGCATAGATAGAAATTAAGAAATAAGGCATTGCAGCCTATTGGCTTCCTACAGTCCAAATGCTGCAGATAATACAATTTTCCCCACAAAACTGAGCAGGAATAGGTAAATATATTGTGAGACACTACATTATGTCACCTTTTATCCTTCTGCTTCACTGGGAGCAGGGGCAGGGAGCTTTTTAAATGGCTGGGCTGATGACAAACAGCGAGTGTGACGGGCGGTGAAATGGGAGCGTGTTCCAGCATCTCCAGGCCTGCATTGCAAACTCCTCTCTGTTTCAAGGGAGCTGCAGCCAGAGTGCTTTTGCTGATAGCAAATTCAGTGGAGTGCTGTGGGGAGCAAAACGATCCCTAAAGTAAGCACTGAGGGCTTCAAAGGCCAAACCCGACATTTGGAGAGCTCTGAGCCACCAGGGCAGTGCTCAAATGTTCATGTTAGATGCGTCCCTGTGAAATGCGTGGTTCAGGTGTCCTGTGAAATGCTTGATTCAGGTTTCCTGGGATCCCTCTGTGCAGCTCCACCAACTGGGAGTGCAGCAGACTGCTGCAGTGACAAAGCCAAATCTGTGCAACCTCAGGTGCTGTGCAGAAAGGTCGTGGTTTGATATCCTCTAAAAAAAAAAAATTCCTGCCTTTCCTTGCCTTTCTTTGCCTTTCCTTGCCTTTCCTTGCCTTTCCTTGCCTTTCCTTGCCTTTCCTTGCCTTGCCTTGCCTTGCCTTGCCTTGCCTTGCCTTGACTCTGCCTTGCCTCTGCCTTTCCTTGCCTTGCCTTGCCTTGCCTTTCCTTGCCTTTCTTTGCCTTGCCTCTGCCTCTGCCTTTGCCTCTGCCTTTGCCTTTCCTTGCCTTGCCTTGCCTTGCCTTTGCCTTGCCTTTGCCTGGCCTTGCCCTCTTAGAATTTTTAGTAAGTACTGATGAGCATTATAAAGCACGTAGTCCCAGTGTCTACCAGATCCTAGATTCTGATCTGTGCGAGCAAAGGCTGGGTGCTGCCTCTACTCAGCATATTCTGCTTGTTAGAAGAGGTGGGTTTTACCTAAATACCCTTAATACCCTAAATGCCCCTCCTGCCTTCCTATCCCAGGGCCCCAGCTCTGCTGAGGATCTGGGCAGATGCATTTTGTGGAGAAGTCAAAGCCTTGCTTATCCTCCCTTGCCACACCTTCCTACCACACTGAGGCACTTCCACCCCACTGCTTCTTCCTTCTCCCCTGCCTGACATCCACAGCTGCTTGTTTTCTGGCAGCTCTCACATCTGTCCTGAACCTGACCTGGCTTTGCTGGTGGAAAATCAGCCTTTCACACACCTGTAGTCTTTGTGAGTCCTGCTGTTGCTCTGGTGCACAAAATAAATGAGATACTCACTACAGGAGTTTTTTCTAGACAATTCAGGGAAGCTAACTTCTTCATATTTCAGTGTCAAATGAGATGGCATAATCAGAAATAACTTGCTGCTACACCTTGTTTTTTCATATTCATCGCATTTTTTATTTTGTCATAGGCAATTGTGGTCAGAGCATGTGTTGTAAAATGTGCCACAGTGTGATACCAGGGCCTCATTTTAAGTGATTTGGGATGACAGCATACTGCCAGTACTAAATACTAATATTGAAATGGGATTTGTTCTTTTGAGTTATATTCTTAACTTTCTAAGGACAAATTTTGGGCCAGGGATTCCAAGTTTTTGCTTGGCTCATTGAGAACAGAAGGAAACAGTCTTTTTGTTGCTGTAACTTTTAAAACTTCATTCTCCTTCATTTGCGACTGAAACCTATTGCTTTTGAAATAGGGCAAAAAGGTGAAAAAACAAACCACAAATGAACCAGCAAGCTATAAAACTTTCTATAAGAAGAGAACACTATTGTTTTTTCCAGTTCCTGATTTGTTCTTTACTGTTCCTAATTTCTAGACGTTTCAGTCACACTGTGTATCTTGCAATATGAATTCATCCACTAGAAGACTTTATTGGTATAATTAAAGATATAGATCTACATGGGGCTTTTGTTAAAAGGGTTTGGATATTTTTAATGACATCTGATTTGCTAGCCCAAATGTCAAGCACATAATTGCCATTTCAGAGTTTCATAAATCTGAATCAATTAGTAAAAAGAACCCCTTGACCTTGTGTCCATGAGCATTCATGATCATTCAGTCTAAGTGCTAAGGAGCTATTGGCACATGATGTTCAAGCTGAGTGATCCTTTTGTTCAATCTCATTTTCTTGGAGCAAGGTAAATGCAGCTCCCTTTGAGTTTAAAACCTTGCTAAATTATTTAGTGCTACATACCACAGACTGATTAAATTTTTCACAGAGTAGTGAGATTGTTTCCCAGGTAGGTCATCACTCAGTTCAGTTTACCACTTAAAATTTCTTTCATTCTCAGTCAAAATACAGCAAGGACCATCCATCATTATCACTCTGTCCTTTAATTTTTCTGTCAGCCTTTGTCAGGCTTGAAACAAAAGCCTTTACATTTTTATCAACTGCAGCTATTGTTGTCTGATTTGTGCTCAGTCATGTCAAAATATCGGTTGTGTTTTTACCAAAAAAGTCAAATATTTTCAATAGGTCAGATCTATCTTTCACATAAGCCCACTAAACCAAACAGAACCATTTCTCATTTCTTTGGAAATGGAGAGTAAAAATGCTCAGGGCCAAATTGGCAGGAAGAGTAAATTATCCAGGCTCCTTTCACTTAAATGGATGGATGTCTTCTGCCTTAGCAAGGAGAACGTGGCATCAATTCAGGGAGGAAGGAGAAGCAAACAGGAAATTTTGAGCAGGTGGGGCTCGACACGGCTTTGAGCTGATCTTGTGCAAGGCTGCTCTGCCACTCCTAAGCAGTTTGCATCTGTGCCTCTGCTGAGGAGCAGCTTCCACACCAAGCCCAGTTTGCCTGTTCCTCCTTTTTCCACTGGGATTCAGCCTTCAGGTCGCCTGCTGGCTGCTCTGCCCTGGCTTGTGGCACAAGGAACTGCTTTCAGAGCCTTCCTCAGCCTCCTCTCTGCAGCACGGAGCTCTGACATTGTTGAGTCCTCACTGAAATGAGGGCTCTGGGATGAGCATTTGCAGCTCAGCTCAAACCTCCCTGTGCCACTGGAAAGAGGTCAGAGCCCATCTCTTTTACCAAATTCCAGTCCAAGCCTCACCTGTGTAACCTGTGGAACAGAAGGGTCCATTGGAGTCCCTTGGCATGAAGGTCAACCCCTTTTCTATTTCCAGCAGCTTTTATGGAAACAATTAGTTCTCCATGAGCTGTTTGCATTTCAAAACTAGCAAGATGATGAAGTTAATACCAACTTAATTACATTATTGGATTTTTGACTGAATATCTGCCTGTCAACAAACATCCAGTTTAGAAGTGAGGTTTCAAAATTAATGGAGACAATTATTGCTTGGCTTCTAGATCTCCTGAGCATGGCTTTTCTATCCTCTTTGGTTTCCCATCTGCAAAATATAGCTATTTTCTGCTTCAAAGGAGGCTAAGGATTAATACTTTAGTATTATTGAAATAGTCATCTGGTGCAGTGATTTGGGTATGGCTACTTGAATTAAAAAGCTCTGTTCTGCAAGGTCTCTTGGTCACAATGATCCTTGGTATTTAGTGGCACGAAAGTCATAAACAAAAATTCATTTTCAGCTGAACATTGTGTACAACTAGATTCAAAAACTGCAAGACAAGGAAGTGGAATTTAGTTTCACTCCAGCACAGATTTCTTGGGCAGAAATCTGCAAATCCATTCTGTTAAGATCCTCCCTGACAGAAAGCTCAAGAGGACAAATCCACGTTGTCCCTTTGATAGGATGTTCTGAGCAGCTGCCAGGAGGGAGCTCTGGATGACAACCTGTGCCTCACTGGTGAAATAAGATAGGTTTGCAAAAAAACCCCAAAAGTCCTGCAGGACTAGGAACAGGTCAATTGTAATTCCCTTTTCTGGAATGAAATGGAGCAGCACACCCCCTATGAAGCACAGTGATCCATGTGGCTTAAACAGAAACCTGTGCTGTTAAGTATCTGTTTTAATCCATAATCTGTGTGCTTTTGGGAACTTCAAACCCATTTACCTGCAATGCATGATGAGAGGCTCAGGAGCACTGACCACTACTTTAGGTTATTTCTTGAACTGCATGGTCTGTATTCTCTTATGCAAAGACAAAGTAGGGATCATACCAGAATGCTGTGCTCAGATCTGGGCTGTCCAGAGTAGGATGTAAGGATGAGATATGGTCCAGGCATTCCAAAAAGTGTTGTCTGAAGAACTATGAGCTATTGGGTTACTTTGCACATTCCTATTGCAGACTTCCATGTTTTTAATGAAACAATTCCATGGGGCAGAGCCTCCAACCTCAGCTGGTACCAAGCAAACCTTTCTAGAGCCCAGAACAGAGTCAGATTTCATTGTCTGGGCAATGCAGTGCTCCTCAGGCTGCTGATTCCTGGCTTCTCTCCTGTGCTGTGGTCTTTAGGAGCAGGTCCTGGTATTGCTGTGGGCAAAGCAATCAGATGCAATCATTTACATGGTGGCTTTCACCTCACTCTGGAAAGAAACTGAATGCTATTCCTTGTTTTTGCATCCCTTTTGAGAAGATATATTTTCTTTGAGACTTCTGCCAGGTTTCCATTTTGATGTTTGGCATCAGAGTTTATGACTTGCATCAGGAAAATAATTCCTGCACAAGTTTTCATTATTCTTAACCTGATGAGATCACATCTGTATTAAAGCACTGACATATCCTAATTCATGTTAGTTAGAACATTTCCTATGTAGCCTTTCATTTTAAATAAGAAATCTAGTTTGAAATGCTTTGATCAGAAGAGAAACCAGAAAGGTCTAAGTTCACCAGTGACTCATGTAAGCCATTATTTGGTAAAATAGGTAAACAGTGTGCTTGCAGGTTGGATAGCACTGTCATAAAACCTTAACTTGTCATTGCAGTCTTCAGTAATTGGTATTTAAGAAAGATAATGAATGGAACCATGAGTCACTTTAATTAGTTTTACATACAAGAATGATGTATAAAGCTTTTCTAATAAACAAGGTTTTGCTCTCCTTATGAAGTAGGTGGAGTTTTTTTTCTCTTTGATTTAATTTTTAACAGATACTTATCAGGGAAGGAGTTTCATTTTATGAGAAGAAATTGCATAGATCAGTACATGTGACATGTATCTTTTTAACATGTTAATTTATTTCTAATGCTTGTTATACTCAGTTCTATTCCATTATTGTGGGACTCATACTCCAGGTAATATTATCATTATTCCTGGTGATTAATATGACTACAACTGTGAGAGTTTTTAAAAGCCTGTTCTAATTTTTCTGTCTTGAGAATATTTTATACTGGGAATTTGATTAAATATCAGTGTACATTAGATTAAAAATCAGTGTACAGATGAAAGATGAATCTTACACTGTTTTCTGATGGCTTCAGAAGTAGAACATCACACAAATATAGATTCCAGAGAGCATAGTGGTGGTTTTTATCAACTATTAACATATTAACTAACAAGGAGACTTTTAAACTTGGAAAATAATCTGTCGTCCAGCATGGAAATAAGGTAAGTATGCTACTTTGAAGCCTTAAGAGAGTAATTATCTAATGCTGAGCTCAAGGACCCTGTGTCTGAAGTGTGTTCTGTAGGGCCCAATACTGAAAAGCTCTGAGCTACTTCAGCTTCCATTGATTTCAGTCAGAATTGATGGTGCTCAGGGACCAATTGCATTTCTTTCCACAGCAAGGGAAGACAGATTGTGGGTCAGATTTTTGCTCTTTTATTGCACTAAATAGCACCCTTCAGAAATATTTTCAGTGAAATCAGTATGGAATGGGTTACTCACCATCAACAGCTGAGAAATGAGTCCTTCCCTTTCAAACCTGCAATATAAATAATCTGAAAAATGCCAGATGCTTTTTATGTCTTCTCAGAAGTGCTTTTCTCTAGTTCTCTTCAGAGCTCTTGTTTGTTTGTTCTTTAAAACCTGCAATCACCTTATAAGCAAAGTCCTTTTGGCCTTTATTGCTTCTGGCAGTGTAATCAAAGTATTTTCTCTGTATATATCTGGTTATGCTCTGCTCTGTCCTGGAGCATTCTGCATCAGGAGTTGTTGAGAAGCAGCCGTGCTCCTAACCCTGGCACACCTGCACTTGCTTGAGCAAAACCTGAAGGGTTTTATAGGATGCTGTCATCATTTTATGTATGGATTTTTTCTGACTTGCATGCATGCTATTTTATCAGTAATGTTATTATCACTTCTGGTTTTTAGTTTGAAGGTGTTATAGAAAAGTACTGATGTGTGCTAACAATAAATTGTGAGCATTAAGGATGACTGAAAGATGACTGTGCCTGCAAATTAGGGTAAAGATTTTGAAATATACTCTGCTCTGGATCTTAGCAGACAACTGTGTCTTAAGCAAATGTGTGGGAAGAAGAAAAGCAATCCGGAAAAAGCAGCTCTTATAGTTAGTAGCATTTTCTCCCCTTTTTCCCTCCATTGAGTCTGTCTGAAAGTGGGTGTTTTAACATACAGCCATTTCTCGTTAACATGTGTGTGTTTATTTTAGCATGATGGTGTTGTTTTTTTTTTATCATCTCCCACTCTGACACAGCATGTTTCATCTGTGTATGGTTTCCACTATGTGAGACATTTAAAATGGCTCAGTGAAGAAATGGATTCTTGTCACTTAAACCGTCACTCTCGTTCTGTGGAAATGTGGTCATTTTAACAGAGTTTTAAATTCCGTGTACTCAAAGATTGACTATAGAAATTGAGAGTGATAAATGTCAAGAATTTAAAGGTACTCTGTTGTACCTGTAATAATTTATGTTAATCATGTTTTAATTTAGTCATTTTCAACATGCTTGTATTTACAAATTAAACCACTATTATGGTTCTCCTTTGTTTGCATGATATGATTTTATTTTGTTTTTTTTTCCACTCACCAGATGTTTTCAACACTTTGCTTCCCACTACTGTCATCCCCTCCCCTACCACTGCAACAGTCACAACCAATGTAGCCTTAAAAGCCAGCACAACCACATCTGCAGCAGCCACCAGCATCAGAGGTACAGTATCCTTCTTTGTTATGGCCTGGGAAGCACATGATAAGTAGGAAATTAGAGCTTTGATTTTGATTTTTTTTTTTTTTTTTTAACAAGGATAGAAATTGCTAAAGAGAGGGTGCAAGCATTTCAGTTCAGTATGTGTTTAACAGAATAACCCACAGGGTGATATGTGGGTTAAGAAAGATATAGTTTGACCTTGAGTGTTGTCATTGCTCTAGCAGTGTGTGTGTGAACTTTGACAGGATGCTTAAATTATTTGTATACATTTGCATTTAATTTTTTAAGGTTAGTAAATTAACTTTAATGCAAAATGCAAGCAAGCTATTTTTAAATAAACATGACCTTTTAAGACTGGTTATTTTGGGTGCTACCGTTTGAAACAAGCTAGGTGCCTCAGCACTGGAATTTCTGTTGATGAAATCTTGCTTGATAGCAAAGAGGCATTGCATTGCATCACCCTTGTTAGCCTTTTACAGTTTAAAGCATTCCTAATTTAGGGGTGTTGTTATCTCACCAGAGCTAGAGTAAGTGAACTAAAAGTTCTCTCTCCCTGACCCCCATCTGTTGGGGTTTTTTTCTGTTACAGCTTTTCAAATGGTTCTAGTAATGCTTCATTTCTTTATGAGCAAAATATAAAGGTTATTTTACTCTTTTATGCAGTGGCTGATCAGATAACTGCTAAATAGGGAAGATTTGTGCAGAAGGTTTTGCAGATTATCATCTTCTGGGTAGCTACAAATCTCTTGTGGTAAATGAAATGGCAGAAGGTTCCTGTGTGGTCCCTTGAAAGCTTTCACTGCACAAGAAGAGAGGAAATCATTCTTTTACCACAATGCAAGTGTTGACATGATGAGGTGTAGTTAGGCCAGGAAAGTTAAGACAGGTATGAAATCTTTTTTTTCTGGAAGTGTTGTTATTAGTCCATTGCAGTGACCTGCCTAACTTGCAAGAATAAAGATTGTGATAGTGTCAGGTCTCCTAAATTTTTCCTCCACAGGGCACAGTTATCTTAGTAATGTGGCCTTCATAAGATAAACTGACATCAAACCTAAAATTATATTTTTTAATCTTTAATATTACTTTTAATGTGAAATTGCTATTATTTTAATGAAGAGAGGAAGTGTTGTAGTAGTCCTTTTCCTTCAGAAAGAGAAAGCTAGACCATGGAAAACAGTGTTCATGGGTCTAAGAGGTTGCAAGAGCATTTCCTGAAAAGGAACAGAATGACAGGAATTGTCTTTATAAAAGGGAGTTTTGTATAAAGCACTTTCCAGCTTTGTGAGGGCTCACATCCTGGAAGGACGATGCTCTTGGTGTGCTGTGCTGAAGTTTTCTGCCCTTCATGAATTGTTTTCTTTTGTTTGTTATGTGGTCATAACTGTGTCATTGTTATGATTGTACTGATGTTTTTAATGCATTGTCTCACCTCTTCAGTGTGGTTTAGGGCCTCATTTGCTTTCCTGTGGAGTGTTCATTTTCACTATTTGTGTGTCCAGCATCAATAGAAAGGTCTGAAACAGGGGAACTCCTTTCTAAGTTTCAGCTCTAATACATGGGGGAATGCATGAAATTTGGTGCTACACTTACAGAGATGCTGCTTTACTAGAAAGTGAAAGAAGGAAAGTTGGGTGATGAATTGCTGAAACATGAGCACTCACTTTTTCCCAGAAAGAAAGAAGGGAATGCAGCAAAATGTCTGAAAAGATGAGACCACTCCAACCTCAAGGAAGTGGTAGATAGAATCTGTTGGGGAGATATTCAAAGGGACAAATGAGAGTGGGAAGTCCGTTTCCTCAAAATCTTGTATTGAAAGGAAAATGATAGTTTATCCCAATGCAGAGAAAAAATAGGACACATGTAATAAACTAATGAAGTTGTTTTTTTAACAGTCTAAGTTATCAAACCTCACTAAAACACAAAAACAAGAGGTTGCTATAAACATAAATCATGGAACATATCAATGTGGAAGAAACAGGAAAACAGGCATGCAACTGGGTGCAAAAAGAAATGAGCAAGTTGTGAGAAATTTAGCAAAATAAAAGTGTTTAGAAACACAGTAGATGAATAACAAAAATAACGAAAACAATAGTGAATAATGAGGACAAGGCTGAAGTAATTGAAATTTTAGCCAACAGTGGAAGACAACTGGAGTGCTGTTTCCAGTGGGGGGTAGGGGGAGGTGAAAAATGACCACAGACAGAGACAGATCAAAGAATAAGGACAGAAAACTGTCAGATAAGCCTGCAGAGAGCTAAAGGCACCACCTTGTTTGGGTTTGCTTTCAAAACACAAGTCAGTATGACTGATGAAAAGTTAATTTCCAAGTTCGGTGGGGAAATGATTCCCTGAATTAATCACAGAGACATTTAGTGGAGACACTTGGTAAATGCATGGGATACAGTGACTTCAGATATTCAGCTATTTAAGATCTGTGACTTCCTTCATCCTGACTTTCTTTCAAAATGTTTGATTCCCATGGCAGAGGGAATTGGGCAAGGTGCATCTCCTTGGTCTCCTCATCCCCTATCCTTCTTGGACCCCTAAACAAATAATGTTGACAGACTTTCAGTGCCTGCTGTGGCGTTCTGCCATCCTGAAACACAAGACTGAGCCTCATCTCCATGTCAGAACCTCATCTCCCCACAGAGCCACAGAGAATGACATAAGAGCCATTTCAGAGAAGGTCAGGTTTTTCAGTACTATCTGTTGCTAGCTGAGCAAAAAGTACCACATAAACATATTTTCCTTTGACACCTCTGCTTCATATTACAATAGGATTTTTGACATGAAAGAATTTATAAGGACATTAACTTGAGAAACTATCCATATATTCTCAAATATCATTTTTTGTTTTGTTTTTTTCTTTGTCCTGCTTTGATGGATCATGCCTTAAAGAAACACTTTCTCCTCAGATCATGGGGTAGTGAATGCTATTTAATAATACATTTTAACTAGGTTACCCATAGCTGGAATAATAAACTTTCTAGACAGATTTCAGATTTAGATTTTGCTCTAAAAATGAGTATACTTAATACTTAAGAATCTCCTTGGGTGAGTTTTACAAGACATTCCTCTGTTCTGCATGATTTTTACATAGTCCATTTTGGGTATGTGTTGCTTCACATCCAGTCACAGGAAATGTCTTTACAGGCATAAGATACAGGGTATAAAAAGCCAATGGAACCTGTAAATCCAAGGCATTTTGCATTCTGATTGTTGTACCTCCTCATTACCAAAAACCTTAATTCATGGGGAAAAAAAATTCTCCAGAAGTCATCAGTTAATTCTGGAACCATGTGATTCATTGCTGTCCTAATTTGCCTGGCATTTAGTAAACAACATGAAAAAGGCTACGGATCCAGTTGGGTGACAGCGTGATAATTCATAAACTTTCTGTTTAGTCAAACTTTTCACTTTTTCAGACAAATATTCGCTCGTTTTTGTGCTCAGTCCTTCAGGAATTAATTATTCTTTTACTGGTACATTACCTACTAACTCAAAAAACCCTAAACATAATTTGATGCCAGTGAGGAATATTGCCCTTTATATATTTGTCAAGGGTATCTTAAAGCCTAATAACCGTGATGAGGAATGCACGACAAAATGAGAATAAAATCTATGAGAAGAAACAAATCTGGAGGACTACTGAAAGAATAATTATACACTGTATGAGTAGACGTCTTTCTATCAGATTTATGTAATGTTATTTGCGAAAGCTGTGCATGGATCCATGCAATTTTTCCCTTTTATGAAGAGGCATAAGAAGATTGTGGATTTGTCCCAACAGTAAAACAAAGGGTGCTTCCATTGGAGAAATTCTTTGTTAGTGTAAAGTTAATTTAGGTGGTGCTGTGCCAATCTTTCCAAGTCCTGTAGGTGGAGAAGGGAGTGTGATGAACAGTCTAGGAGAAGCCACCTCCAGTCAGAGCAGCTCTGTGTTTCTGGATGCACAGGGGGGAAAAGCTTGTGCACACAGATGTACATAAAACCTTCCCATGGGCTGTAATTTTGTTACTCACCCCCCCATACACACACAAACAGAACATTTGCTTTGTTTTGTTTAAATCCTATTTCTATCAAGGAAACAACAAAACTCAAAGAGGTTATAAAACTTGTTTATTTTGAGTTTATTACTGGAGACTGAATCACCCCTCCGCCACCCAAGCAGGTGGAAATGTAGCAATGCCAGAGCATCCCAATCCCAGCAGACAGATCCATTCAGTTCAATCACAGACATCAGGGTGAGTCAGGCTCAGCTGACTCACTTGGATGGTGACTGCACCAGAATGTTCAAAGCTTTATATAGCAGTGCCTAAAAGCATGTCCAGAAGTTGTTGTGTGCAGCACAGACAGGATTCTGCTCCCAGGCAGCTGCACTGGGGACATCAAGAGTTTGTTGGTGACCACAGAGCCAAAACGTGTGCACATTTATGTATCAGTGAAATCCTTGCCTTGTTGCAATCCACTTTGCTTTTATTGGGTGTGGCTCTGATATAAAATAAAGATTTCTTAAAGGAAATTTCTGGAGCTAAACTTAGGATGTGGCATAAGGAGGGTTTGAGGATGTAATAATTTTGAAAACTAAAAAAAAAAACAAACCAAAACCAAACCACCCAACCCTACTAGAATAACTGTGTCATTGTAGGCAGCTTAAAGCAGAAACTACTTGTACTCGTCTTACTTTTTCCTGTCAAAAATGCTAAACATTACCAGTTCTTTCCTTGTGATTTTATTTTTCTGTCCCATAATCTGATTAATATAACTTGGCAGGCTGAGATATTAGCAAAGAAAGAAACAACAAAGCAAGGAAAAGCTATAGAATATGTAAGGAGCAAAGGAGATAAGGGTAGACTTACACTTTAAATATAGTTGTATGTACTTACTTGCATTCAGCTCTGATAATAAAAATGATTGTTGTCTAATGTTAAAAGCAGTTTCCTATGACAGCCAGCTAAAAACCAGTTCATTTAAATGCTACTTTTATAGCTGTATCAGTAACATAAAATCTAATTTGTGGTTGGGTTTATTCAAACTGTGTAGGAAAATTAGAACATTCTAGGTTTTATTTCTTCTTTCTCCCTACTTTTACACTAGTCAGAAGGCTGAACAATTTGAGATTCAAACAACAGTGCCTTAGGGTTTTTTTCTCCATTAGACATTCAAGTCTTCATCATCCATCTTTCAAGAACTGCCATCTCTTGATTTTATACTGATTTCTTTCATTACCATTATTTTTACAATCTTCTTTTTCCTCAGCTGTATAGATGGTGTGTTTTTAAATCATGGAAAACCCATGTTAGGCCATGATGAGATCTTGAACTTATTTTCCAGGCTTCTTTTCTAAAATCTCTAAATAGGACTGTCTCGGTCAGAGGTATTACCCAGGTGAAACATCCACAAGTTTCAGCTGAGTAATACCTAGAAAACATTCCCTAGCATCTCCAAACAGCTGGTAGATCATACGGTTGGATTTTTTTTTTTTTTTTAATATCAAAATATACCTGTTGTGCACAGTACTTGAAGTTTCTTAAGTTCTACAACAATATTTTCATGACTTAGTCATCCACAGTGCCCATTTTAGGGGTTACACAGTGTTTGTTCTTTTTCTGAAGTACCATTTAATTAGGGTTTCATTCCACTAGTCAGGCTTGGTGGTGCAATTAGTGCTGTGAATTCTCAAAGCTCACAGATTTAAGATCAACAGAGGAGATTGTAGCATCTGTTCTAACTCAAAGAGCTCTTTGGTTTTCAGGTCTGATAGATACAGAGCCAGGAAAATCTTCTTTTAACATGATTTGAAAAAAAAAATTTAAAAAAAAAAAAAAAAGGGAAAAATTAAACCACTCCCTTCAACCCAAAAAACAACACAAAACAAACAACAAGATTTAAAAAAAAGAACAATGTCAATCAGTTGCATATTTTTTTGGCTGGATTCCTACAGGTTTCTAAGTCCCCACAGAATTAGGATAATGCAAACAGGATGTGTTCATGTGCATAGTAATCACACACCAAAACCATGCCAGCTCCAAGCAAGAGGCTATACAAAGATAATATGAAAAGAACTTTTTTTCTTTTTTAAATTTGTTTAAAGCTAGGAATTTTGGGTGTTGGTGCATCCACCCAGAATATCTTCTTGTCTCAGAGGCAACAGGGCCATAAGTGACAGCAGAATGAGGTTATGGAAGGAGGAAATTTTTCATGCAGTGTGAAACTAAATATAAAACTGCATGATCACTACATCCTAAAAAATGGAAATGGAAATTATGTCTGATGTCAGTTGCCAGAAAATGCTGACAACCCAAATGCTTCTGTGGAATTTTCACTTCCCAGATACTTTTAAAAGATGTTTTATAGTTGTAATATCAATCCAGGAGTAATCCTCAAGGCAACATGCACCAACCACCAAAAAATTCTGGCAACATGAGCCATATGAGGCTAGTTACCTCCACTGCCACGAAAAGTACTTGTGCTTTTCAATTTTTACCTTTACAAACTAAAGCAGAAACCTGTGCCATTTGTAAAATGGCAATTTTCTCTGCTGAACAGCCATTATGATGTAAGATGAGGACCGTCATCATTATTACACATTATGTGGTCATATTATTCATGAAATGAGGCTGTTGCATTGTGGAACAAATAAAGATAGATTTCATGATCTGAATAGTTTGCCAAGTAAATGAATATCATAAATGAGACATAGATTAAACTACAGGCATGCTGAATACATGAAAGAAAATATCGTAATATCATATATTAGGAACCTGCTCTTTGTGTCTGGGACAAATATTTCTAGTGCTAACAAATCCATCCAGCTGTCAGCTTGCAGTAATGAAGTAGGCAACTTAAAAAGTACACAATGATTTCCAGCCTTGATGGATTATCACTTAACCCAAAATGCAACGCTGTGCAGATAAGTATCACAATTGGTTGATGGTCTGATAAAGATTCCATTATATGGCTGGGCTCCAGAGAGGCTTCAGCAATGCATCAGGAATTCAAACATTCCCAAGCTCTGATCACACTGGGGGTTTCTTGGGTTTGGTTTTTTGTTCTTTTTTTTTTTTTTTTTTTCCCTACTGCATATGAATGATGAAGTCTGACAGTCTCTCTTGTAAAATGGCAGTGCAAAAGGTTTTCCAAATTAAGAGTCCCTTCTGCTGGAAGCATTTTTACCTCCTGCCAAGAGCATCCTTTGCTCTGAGTTCAGCCTCAGACCTCCCCTCAGGTGCTACAGGCTGTTAGGTGTCAGCTCTCCTTCTGCTCAGCTAGCAAGGAAACACAGGCATTTCCAAAAAAAAAGTCCCTGGGAAGAAGGACTGAAGTCATCAGTGTCACCACCCCTGTGTAAGTGCTGCACCAGAGTCAGTGTGTACTGCTGTCACACTGGCCATTTCCATCCTAGCTGTGTGCTGACCTCAAGTTAGTGGCTTTCAACATTCAGCTGTAAACAAGATGTGAAAACTGTGTTATTCATGCTACCTTCCTACTCTCTTCAGGCTTAAAATGTGATTTTCAAAATAGTAACTTTTTTAAAAGTAGGTTTTTCTACCTCCTGCTTTAAAATGCAGAATTCTACTGACCTCAAGAGATTTTGGTGACATAGTATTTATATCTCTACAAGTAGTTTGGTTAAATGAGTTTATCCCATTTCACTCACAGGTAGTTCTGAAGTGGGTTTATCTGGATTTTCCAGTCCAAAGAGAGACTGTCTGTTTTTGTGCTGCCCCATAAGCTTGACAATGGCCTGCAGATATCCAAATTATTTCCTCTACAGGAAAACAGGTTGTGCTTTCTTTCCTTTCTCCCAAGTAAAACTTTACATATAGATAAGCTCATTAATTTCCAGTGGGGCTGTGTGTAGTTTGGTGTGTTATTCCCAGATAAAATCTATGATCTGCTCAGTCTGGAGGGACCTGCTGGGTCACTTAGCCTAAATTCTTGTACAGCTTCCAGTGCCATAGATTTATAATGAGACACAGAAACCTTTATTTTATTAAAGAGCATCCACCAGAACATATGTAGACTTAATTTAGGACCTAAGGAAACAGAGAATGCACAATTCCCCTTGGTGCTTCTCTTCAGCACTTAGTTATCCTCACTGTTGCAAACTTGCTTCTCACTTCAGTGTCTTTGAGGTTAACAGCCACAGATTGATTCCTGAAGGCTTCACATTCCATATGCATTTTCTCCTCCAAAGCGAATACTCATTGTAAAGAAGACTGTAAATATGCTTTGAAATTGATTCTTGAATTTCATTTGAAAGAATTGAATCTATGATCTTTAGGATCTTATTAAGGCTTTGATTTGGTTTGCTTTAAAGGCGTTGTCAAGCATGTCTTTAATGGCGAGTTTTAAGGGCGATATATTGGATTTCTTACAGCAGGGAGAAAGATTAAGCAAATGGTTGCTCTTGAATGTCCTTCACTGTTGCTGTATTTGTATGGGATCACAAAACTCGGTTTTACTTTATTTAGAGTGGTGTTTATGGTATTTTAAAGGCACTACCTGCACTACCTGCTTTTTTTTTTAATAGTTATTCGTGGGTAAGGCAGATTTTGGCAAGGTCTGAGCTATCAGGGTATTGATGAAGTGCTTCACTGTTACAAGCAGAAGTATGCAACTAAATATTGTTATAGCTAGCAACAAGGACATCTAAAGCACTGTTCCAGTGCCATGTGGGATGATAAAAAAAGACTGAAGTGGTGCCAAGTTCTAAAAATGAGGAAAGGGAAGAAAAAAGAAAGAAAAATGCTTATAGTTTCAAATGTATTGCTAACACCTTTAATAAAAAATGCACGTCTTTCTCACTAACCAGTGAACTAAAGTCATCAACTGTGCCTTTGAAGCTGAAAAGATTACTCTCTCTGCCCTTCGTTTCTCTGACATTCCACTTGAAACACAGTTAATAACTTCCAGTGTGAGCCTCACAAAATGCAGAATTGATACTAATTATATTAAGTTTTTTGGATGAAAGATGACCTTGGTGAAATTTGAAGCTATAGCATTCCCCAGAACAAAAAAAAAATAAAAGCAAAATCGACAGAGAGTGACTTTGGAGATTATTTAACCCGACCTATTAATTTGTGCATGTGAAGTTATTCAGACTGTGAATACAAAAACGAGTATTCTTAAGGTATTCTCTCTTTTTTAGCATTTTTCAGAGCATTGAGATAAATTGCTGAAACACAACCCTGGGGTTTTTTTTTTTTCTGTTAGTCATTTGGGATGTCTTTTCTGTGACAGATTCAGCGAGGGCACTGTGGAGAAAAGGGAGTGCTTGGGGGGGCTGGCACGTGTGTGTGTCAGCAACCAACAAAGGCAAACAGGTGAAGAAAAATCAAATACCAGTGTTTTAAAAGATTAGCTTCAAACACACCTTTAAAGGAAAGAAGTGGAAGAGAAGTCTGGTTTGAAGTCCACAGTCTCGTAATCACAGCTGAGTTCATTTTTTTTTTTTTTTTTTGTCGCTGCAAAATTGAGAAAAAGAGAGAATTACAAACTCATCTACTCTGAGAAATATAGGGTGGAAAACCTTTTTCAATAACACTTGACTCACTGTTTGGCTGACTATAAAAGACCAAACAGGGAAGCAGAACTGGAACTGACTGAAAAAATGAAATTCAGAACCAACACAAGGAAGTACTTTTCACTCAGAAAGAAATACAATTTTTCAACAGCCAACTGAGCCAACTTTGGAATTGGAGGCACTGGGGTCATTAAAGAAAAAGGGAGATACTATTCTGGAAGAACTGTGTTAACCAGGATGACTTGCAATGGGCTGAATGGCCTTTTTCCCAAATTTATCTTCTTTTTGGAAAACTTTGATTACAAGTCATCCTGCTGTGATTTAGATAGCATGAATTTGAAAAGAGTGTATCAAATCTTTTCAATCAAGGTGCTTGGGTTTCTTTCCAGGCTGAATTCTTGCAAGCCTGTAATAGAAAACCATCAGTCAAGGGAAAGAAATATCAGGAGTAGCAATTTACCTTAATGTACAATTTCCTTTTCTAGCATAAAGGGTAAGAGACAAGGATCCAAGACACAAAGGCCAGAATATAAATATTTATGGGAATATATCACAAAAAAAAAGGAAAGAAAAGAAAAAAATCCCCAGACTGACAATTTGAGGAAGACATTTTATTTCTTTTGTACACTTCTTTTCTTGTGGCTAACAAGTCTCCACTGTATACACATCAGGTCATGAAGTGCATTCAGCACCCAACAGAGAAGACACAGGTTTCATTTTAATGAATTCAAAGTGACATAATGGACTTTAGAATTTACTTTGGACCAGGTCCCTGGACATCTGGACATACTTGAAAGATGCTGGCTTTTAAAACTATATTAATTTGTTAGAGAATGGGAATATCAAACAAAATTAATATGTAAAGCTTTTTTTTCTTTTTTCCTTTTTTTTTTTTTTGTGCGCAGTTTTCTGTACAGAGGAACATTTCTGATCTTCACGTTTGAGTTTCACTCAATTACTGTTTCCAGAGCAGGAATCCACTCTGTTACTGGGCTAAACTGCAAATACTGGGCACACTTTGAGATTCTTTGGCACAATTACTGCCATCAATCCTGAACTCGTTTATCACCTACAATGCAGTTTTGTTAGTGTCAATGCTGGGTTGCTCTTGTGTGTGTGGACATCTAAATGTCAGACTGTTGTTGTAGGGGTTTAGGGTAAACTGTGTGATTTTGAAAACAATGGCAGCCCTGGGTTATTTAAGTTTTTACCTGGTTCCAGAGCCCTATCCCTGCAGTTCATCTCAAAAGTGTCTGTTCCAGATATTTTGGAGTTAGCAACACCAATGAGAAATTAGTATTTTATTGCTCTCCTGCACCACAAGACCTTGTGCCAAGTAATTTGTGAGTGGTTTTATAGATTCCCAGTGCCTATGGGTTTTTTGTTGCTGCTGTTTTTATTGTAGGTCCCTGTATTATAGCATGACTGTGGACAAGCATGTTAATTGGTTTTTGTCTGATTAAAATCTTCACCTTTTTACTTCCTGGTGCTTTTGAGTAGTATTCACTAATTCTTACCAAATAATTTCTGTGGAAAAATTTGCTTCAAATTACTGCTATGACACTCAAAGACTTCAGTCCTGCTTTCCCATGCAGAATGTGCTTTATTAAAGAATAATAAGTGAGTGGACTGTAGGATTTCTGCATAATTCTACTCAACCAAATAAACATTCAGGGGAAAAAATAATACACAACAGAAAATCACAGCAGTTTAGGCTTGCCTTTAACCCTGTAATAAAATAAATGGCTTGTATGCAGTCTGAAGCTGCTTCTGTTATATTTGCAGTGTTATGAAGAAATTAAGAACATCAGGAAAGTTCAAGGGCAGGAAACTTTTTCTTCTGGCCTGCATGCACTTGTATATGATAATAGAAAAAATAGTGTTCATAATATGAACATTACATGGGTCAGTCTAAAGCACATTTTCAAATGTGTCTGTTTTATTAAAAAAAAGTGATGAACTGTTAAGCTGCATTCTGAAGAGAGAACATAAGGAGCAGATTTGAGGACTGTGGAAGTTAATGCTGCTCAAATACATTCAGAGGGATTTTTTGAATTGTTTTTTTACTGTTGACAGTGTGCTGTCTATTTTTATAGGCTTCTAAACCTATTAGTAACTGTCCTGGTTTCTAGACAGAACAACTTTCAAAACCCTACCATATTAAACCATTTTGTGAAGAATTCTTTCAATCTGTGGTTGGTTGATACATGACAGTGTTTGAGTTTAGTTCAGAATTCAAACACAATCCTATATTACACTTCTGTCTCTCAATGTGAATGAAATTAAACATACTCAGGATCTAGCATTTAAACAGAGATCATATAAAACAGTCTTCATTTCTTTTTGCAGTCATCTGATTTAGGTTTTGTAGGATTGGACATGTCTTAAACCCTTATCTGTCTTTTGTAGGCTCTGGAATGATGCTGCTAATTCTTCATGCTTTCACAAACTTTAGTAAAGAGCCCAGAGTAAACTCTTAATGAGTATTTAAAGTCACTAGTGTCTAAAATTCCATGGGTTTGTCATTGGCCAAACAGATGGTTGGGGAAGGCAATAGGAAAAACAAAGCTGGATAAAAGAAAATTAGTGGCTTCTTCTGTCCATTGTAACCTCTTCATTGTTGCCCATTTCAACCTCATATTTCTCTATCATGCTTTTTATTATCATTCTTTTACTTATTGATTAAATAATTTTAAAAAGGAATGCACTCAGGATAATATTGTGGATATGGCATATTTAAATGGCCTTCTTCATTCAGAGTCAGAATTGGGAATAATCTATTGAATTGACCTCTAGTTTGGAGAAAACAAGGGTGATTCTGAGGAGGGAAGGTGGAGAGGGAAGTGCTGATCTCTTCCTTGGCATGCAGTGACAGGAATGGTTCAGAGCTGCACCAGGAGAGATTCAGACTGGGCATTAGGAGACATTTCTTCATCAAGAGAGTGGTCAAGCACTGAAACATCCTTCCTGGAGAGAGAGGTGGTGAATGCCCCATCCCTGTCAGCGTTTAGGAGGCTTTGGACAATGCCATCAATAAAGATCTTTGAGTGCCAGGCCTGAAGCAGTCAGGCTGGATGATCACTGTGGGTCCCTTTCACCTTTGTCCCTTTGTGGCTTTTCTGTCCTGTTCCATTGTATTTTATTCATCCCTAGCATTTATGTCATGGCAGATGCCTCATGTTGCACTGGAACTTGCAAACCTCCAGTTGAGAGAGGTTCCTGAAAAGATCTAAGCATTACATTTAATATCACACGTGAAAATTTAGGTCATCTTCCCTTCCAAATAAATTATAATCAAAGGATTCAAGTTATGGAATAATATAATTTTTTTTAAAAGCCACACAAACGTTTAGAACAGTTAAAGTCATAAGTTTCCCCATCTGTTGCTGGAGCCCTTCAATAAATGGCTTTTTAATGCTTGAAAAAGCTATTTTAATTCTTTTTGTAAGGGTTAGAAGAGGGTCTTTTGTACTGTGTTCAAAAGACCAATGTTGGAAAAGGCAGTTATTTTAGCCATATTAAAGGTATCTTAAAAGGATGGTTTCTGGAAAAGGGAAAAAGGAAAATGGCATTTAAATAATTTCAGAGTCTTGGTCAGTTGAGAGTTCCAAGAATCAGCTTCATTAGCCCTGAATATCAACTAAAACTGAACTTCAGACATCAGATCTAGGTCAAAAATTACTGTGGATGAGTTATTTATTAGCAAATGTAGTAAATGGAATTTTCCAAATGGAATGGACCCTTCTTCTGCCAAAAAAGTGGTAGCCCTTTATTTAATTTTTAATGAATTGACCTATACCAATACATTTATTCTTTCTATCAGGATGTTATATCTTAAGATCTCGGTTTTATCTGATGATATTTCATTAGTGTTAATTATTGGTTTTGCACTGTAGTGAAAGAAAAATACTGATGAAAACCTAAAAATGCAAGTACGTAGGACTGAAAAAAGGGGGGTTTTAGGACTGCAAGTGAGTCCCACAAACCACACGATGCACACTGGGTGTTGTAGGGCTGTGAGCTAATCCTGCCTGCGTTCTGCAGCTTTTCTGTCAGCAATCAAAAGGAAAATGATGTATCAGCAGCAGAGCTGTGCTGCATTGGCAGCACCCCTTACATACAGAGCAGGGCAAGAGCACGGCCAGGAACGGGACCTGCAGTCCAGCCAAGTGTTATTCAGCCAGAGCTTTACAGGTGGTCCAATTCTGCCAGTGCTGAAATTCAAGAAATTTGTTGTCAGCATTATGTGACATTCAACATGTGCTGTGATTAAATATTAACTGAATTAGTTTCTGACCACATAAAAATGCAAAATGTTCTTAACATTTGCACTTTTCTAGGTGCCTTCCCATGGCCTGATTTCTTGTGTTCTGGCCAAGGGGCAGTAGTCAGGCTGCAGATACTGCCCTGACCCTGCAAACCTTTGTGCTGTATCAGCCATCCCATGGAAATCAGGGATGCTATATCTGGGTTTTATTTAATTTATTTAATTTATTTAATTCAAATGTGTGTGTGTGTCTGTAGGACACTAGGACCCTGATTGACATTAGGGGTAAACCCCATTCTTTGAATTTTACTTAAGAAAGTTTGTTTGGAAGGTTGTGTAGAAGGCACCATGGCATAATCGCACCCAAATAAACCATTAATTTGATTTTTTTTTTCCCACTTACTCATTGCATACTGAGACAAGCAGAACAAAAATGAGGGATTTTGGTTTGTTCCTTTTTTCTTGGCACCCAGTCTGTGTTATTATAGACAAATAATTTTCATGATAAGCTTAAAGCATTTATATTGTTATGCACTTATCAAGCATTTACTCTATTTGCTCATTTTTTGTAGCACTTCACAACTTTGATAAGGTGTGAATATTAAGATAAGACCCAATTTCTGTCTGAAGTGTCCACAGAACCTGCTTCAAAGAAAAAGTAATCAGACTTCCAATTTTTACTCATTTTTCAAATATATATCTGAACATCTGCAGTGCCACAGAAGATAATGCTAAATATTACTGCTGCTAGAGAGCAGTTGTACCACTGTATTTTTAAGAAAGAAATTTAAAACAAATTAAAACTATTTGCTCATATGCTGAACATTCCCCTTTTCTATTCCACAGTTTTTTTTATGTAGTGACTGTATTTAGCAGAAAGGCATGGTCACCTTGCAGTTCATGTAACATTTGAAATCACTTTTATGATTAAATTAGGAAAAGTTCATAATTTTCAGTGTCAAGGTATTTATAGAATTGTACCAGAGATTATGCATAATTTTCCTTCACATACTAAAGGGGATAACCCCCCCTTATCCCTCCTGTCCTGTAGAGCTATTTTCACAAGCCACTTGTAAGATAACCCAATAAATTATTGTGAAATAATTTCAGGACTGTGAAGAGCACAAAAATCTTTTATTTGCTACCTGAAGTGACATTAATTATTACCAGCAAACAAGTGATAGAGCCCTGTGGTGTCATTGTCACTGTCACTTGACCCCTCCTGACTTTTGCTGGAGAGAAAGAATGATTTTCAAACCAGGAGAGGGGCAGAAACCCAAACAGAAATCATTGCTTTGTCACTTCATAAATGTGGGGTGGACCTTAAGGATCCTTAGGGTGTGGCTACCATGCTTTGGAAATGCAGCATGGAGTTCTGCTCATCCAGCAGAAAAAAAAAAAAAAACAAAAAAAAAAAAACCCACGAAAGTGATAGAAATGAGAGGGGGGGAAAAAAGTAAGAAGGATGGCTGATCTTTGAAAATGGTGTCTGTCCTAAGAGAGATTAAACTCACTAGCACTCTTCACCTTGGAAAAGAGCTGGAGAGAGAAGTGGCAGCAGTTAAATTAAATTAGAAATGACATGAAGAAAAGTGAATAATGTGAATACAGTCACCAATGCAGAAAGTTTGTAGACTCTTGAGTCACAAAATGGGTAAGTGAGCAAGGGAAACTTTATGTATTCCATTTTTCATTTAGTTTTTAATTAAATTGGACTAGTTGGTGGTGTTTTCCCATCTAGTATAGGCATTCTTATTTTCTCAAATTTGTCTGCAGAGGAAAAAATGTTAAATGTCCCATTTGTCATCATTTAAATGAAGAAAAACATAACAACCTGAGTCAAACCTATATCAAAATGTACCTTTCCAAAAGTTGACTAAAAGAACTAGTCTATAAGGCTAATTTTCTTGCAATGTTTTGAAAAATAAATTTAAATATATTAATTTAATAACCACAGATAAAAATACTGAAAAATGCAGACTGACTAAATCACAACTGTAATATACCTCTACATTCATCCAGTCTGCTTAAATATTTTAACAGTATAAATATTATAATAGAGAATATAATATAATAATAATATAATTTATTATTCAAGCATCTTTGGTGTACAGACAATGTAAATATGCTGCTCTCCATAGCAGAGCTCTTATACCACAGCAAACAGAGGTAAAAACCATTTGATTCAAGTCTTAGAAAAATCAGGTCAAGTCAGTGACCATTACACAAATCATCAGCATTTTTAAACACCACTGTTTAAAAATCAACTTGCCCTTTAGAAATTTCTGCTGGCTTAGGATGTTTTTTAAAGGCTTCCACCATTTTTTTTGGCAAAGTGAGGTTTAGCAGGGAGAGACAAAGAAATTGAGAGAGAGATGCTAGAAAAACATCTTCATGCAGCATGAGAACATTTTTGTCATCCTGCCCACTCTGACTCTGGCACTAGCTGGAAAGTGTGGACCCAATACATTGTTTAGAACTCTAAACTAAAACTATTTCTCTCCTAATTGTCTGGTGAATAGAAAAAAAGTCTTTTGCAGTCTCAGTTGGACACTGTCTTGTTATAAGCCAGTAAAGCTAGGTTGTTTAAGTAGTCTATAACATTTTGAAAGATTATTTTTGCAAAGTTACATTTATTTGCTTGTGTAAAATTTAAAGGCTAGGACATGGTTAGGATTGAAAAATAGCAAATGTTGGAACTTTTTGTCACAGAAAATAATTTCTCAAAGATGCCATGGTGGATTTTAATTAGGCTTCAATCCTGAAAACATAAAAATACACAGGCAACTGATAATGCATGTAGTCATAAAAGTCTTTTGTGCTTTCCTAAAAGATGTTTTTGAATGAAGTGTGTTTTCTTTTGCTGTTACAGAATTTGCAACTTTTCCCCCTAAATTTAAGATTGTATTTGTAAGCTAAATAGAAGTTTAATGGTTGTGAGGGAGATAGAGATGCTTGAGAGTGCAGCTTAATCCCCCCATTATTGCCATAAATAATAGTGATGTAACACTTCTTAACAAAATGAATTACTAATTTGGATTCTTTATTGCCAAGTCACTCAGTTTCAAAGACATTATAAAATCATAAAACCAAGTTATGGACTTTCCTCCTTCAAAATAATGCAAATAAAAATTAAAGATGAAAAAGACATTTGCTCATCCTACAATATAATTCACTTTATCAGGAAAAAAAAAGATACCATCTGATGAGAATGCTCATCAAATGTGAGTCTTATTGCTATAAAGGAAAAAATAATTTCCCTCCATGGCCAGCTACTGTGTGAGTTCAGTGATAAAATGATTATCAAACTATTTGGCAATTGCACTGGTGATGTGTGCAAAGAAATACTGTCTGGGTGGCTCAAGGTTGTAATAGCAGTAATGGCTCCACAATTAACAGAAGTGATAGGGGAAACCCAAAGAGCATCTGTTACAATAATGGTAGGAATAAGGAACATAAAGCTGAGAGAGGGGTAATACAAATTCAGATTTTACAACCACAGATAAAAATACAGGAAACTGAGAGATGATTAAATCACAACTGTTACAACCCTCTACCTTAATCCAGCATAGTTAACCTAAATCTTCTAGCAGTGTAATTTACTGCTAAAAGCTTCCTGATGTACAAACCATGTAAACATGCTGCTGTGCAGGTCACAGTCCATTTGCCACAGCAAACACAGGTAAAACTTTGGGAATCAGATTAAGTTGGTGAATATTAGACAAATCTAAATTTAAGCCTAGTACCAATGAAGGAAGATTTATACGATCATGAAGTACACAGTGAATAATTTATACATAAGCATTGTTTTTCCTTCCAAAAACCCCCACAATTTTCAATATTCAGAAGTTTAAAAATTCCATGAATGGAGCCATAAAAATAAGAATTTTATATAGTGGGTTAAAGGAAACAATTCTGTGAGTTTTCGTTAGATTTTGATTTTGGGAAAATATACTGTGTCATTAGAGAATTTTTATTGGTTTTTTTTTATACACATAAAATTCGAGCTGCTTTTTGAGTTCAGGAAGGTCATGGAGCACATATGAAGCTGTGCTCTTGCTCTTTGGCCAGAGAAAGGAGAGCCATGTGCTGTGCAGGTGCCTTTCTGGAGACCAGCCCCAATGCTGCTGTGGTTCTCTCCTCTTGGTAGAAAGTCATTTCTGATCCTGCATTCCCTGAAATGCCTGGTGTGGGACTCCAGCTGCCAAGAGGATTCACATCCTGGTCAGTGACAGCTCTCCTCTGGTACACAGGCAGGACAAAGCATGGCCAGTCATTAATCAGAAACACTTGTAGCCCTGAAAATCTAGAAGTGTGTGGATTTTACTCTTGTTCTTTGTCAGTACAGTAAGTTCACGATTATAAGCCGCACCATTTTGACTAAAATTTTGGTCCAAACCCAAAGTGCGGCTTATAATCAGGTGCGGCTTATCTATGGATAAAGAACAAAAAGTTGCTGTTTTAGTTTAGAGGACAGGTGTCTGCTGAGAAAGGCAGGAACTTCTCTTTGAAATGGAGAATGTAAACTCCCTCCCTCCAAATTATTAGAATTTTGAAATCAAGGGGCTCTCAGGCAAAGATATGGGAATTAGGAATAACAGTTCTTTACTAGGGAAATTAAAATAGAAATACAGCACTACAAAGAAACAAACCCCAAACCCTGACACAGTCAGAGTACAACCTGACACCCCGTCAGGCAGGGTGTTGGCAGCAGTCCCATTCCATGGTGGCTGCATCCTCCTGCAGTGACAGATGTGGCTCAGTTGGAGCAGTGCTCCTGTACAAGGTGCAGTTTCCCTCCGGAGCTCCAGTGGGGATGTGGAGAAATCCGGTTTTCCTCTGGAGTCCAGTGGAGAAAGGGGCTCCCTTAGTGTCCCAAACCCCCTATTTTTATCTTGGTAAGAAATGTTGGGCTCTTCCCCCTGGCTGGAGCAACTCCCAATGGGATGCAGTAATTTTATCAGTCCCACAGTGGGACTCAATGGCCATGAGCAGGAAATGACTGGCTGGAGGAAGGATGGGTTGTGAAAAGATGAAGAACAATGCCCTGCCTGGTTTCAATGGATGGCCCATTAGCAGAATATCTGCCACTGAGATAAGGATCACTGTCCCCACCCTCAACAGATGGTGATAGAATAGATACCTTTTATCACACTCTGTATTGTAATGTGTGGCTTATAATCAGGTGTGGCTTATGTATGGACAAAGAATGAAAAGTTGCTGGCACCCAGAAGTGAGGCTTATACTCAGTGCAGTTTATAATCATGAAATTACTGTACTCACCAATTTATGAGTGAGAGAAAAGTGACAGAAACAACTGCAGAGGTGTCAATGGGCAGAAGTTCATGACCTGTGGAGACATTTTCAGCCAAGTTTTTTGGTTTTACGTACCCTCTTAGCTTCTTCACATCAGTGAAGGCTGCTCAAACCCTGTGTGTCTAACCTAGTAATTCCATGTATAAAATATTCCATGTATAAAATTGTACCTGTTACACTGAATATATTAAGGGAATATGCAGGATTGGATAGTTTGGGGGAGTTGGGATGGGTGGGTGAAGAAGGTATTGAGTTGATTTTGGGCCCATCCATTAAATGTGTCCCAGTTGTATCTCCTGGTGCTCAAGAAAAGAAAAAAGGTGACAGCTTAATGCAGTGCTACAGCTGTGCTAATGCACAGGGTGCTTGAGGTATGTTAAAGGATACATAGCCAACACTGATCAGCACTTCTCCTGCACTGGGTGATGCAGGGAAGGCTCTGCCCCTGTGTGTGTGCTCAGGAAATTGAACTGAGCCCACTTCTGTTGGCTGTAGGGATGTTAAAGTTTCGTTTCAGCACAGCCCCTTGCCTGCTTCAGGCAAAAATTGGAATCCTGGCTTGGTCCCAGCAACTTGAAAAGAGTCTGATGCCTATACAAATATACATAATGGCAGTCTTAATCATTAGGAATTATGTTATTTTTCCCTTTCTCCAGTAGTGTTTCATAATGAATCAAAATGAGCTAGATGGCTCGCTATCAGTTTGAATGCTAATTAAATGGAGACCTTCAGCAGTTTGTGACCACTTCTAATGCTTCTAATTTCTGTTTGTTTATGTTTCTGTTTATCACTGAGGCTTGTGTTGTAGAAAACTCCGGCATAACAGAAGAATCTTAATTTCTTGCTTTTTCTTTCCTTTTTTTTAGAAGAAGAGCTTCCAAATCTACAGTAAACTCTTCCTGTTTAGAGATTAGTCCAACTCAGACTATGCCAACAGGGTTTTTTATCTCCCTGAAGTAGGGATTCAGAATATTAAGCAGTTTGGAGTAGGATTTACAAGGATTTTACGTGCCTAGTTGCCCCATCATTTTCTCACTTCTTTTCTCCAGTTTTGCTTCAGTGGACAGAAAATGAAATTCCTTGAAAACAAAAGGAATTTAGCAACAGCAATGCACCAAACTAATTGGGGAAAAGAGAGAAGAAAAAAAGGGAAAGCATCCTAAAATATGTATTGTTTGCCTACCTGTTTTTTGCTAATACTGCCTTGAAATCTGGTTATGCAGGTTGAAGTTTCTTGCTGACCTAATAGGGGATGAGTTTGACCATTGGAGCTATTCCCATCCTCACTCTTCTCAGAGAGGATTTAATTTCATGTTTCAGCATCCCCTTGTTGATAATATTGGGTACTTGGGCACACAGCAAATCCAAAGCAGAGCCTCTGTTCTTCCTTGTATTTTATTTCTTTGTCGGAATTCTTCTGTCTTTAAATGCATTAAGGATAGAAAGGGGCAGTAGTGAAATCTAGGGTAAGATAAACATTTTATTTCCTATCACTATTTTAAATGGTGGGCAAAGGGACAGTGTTTAGAGGAAAAAAACACAAGGTCAGCTTATAACACTAATTCTAATTTTCCCAAATGGTAAAGAGAGCTATATATGTTAAAAAAAACTGATATTCCTACTAATAATAATCACAGCAATAACTAAGGGAAGGGCATGCTGATTTTAATTCATAATTCTAAGGAATCTCTGAAAATCTGCCTCTCCTTTCCCCAACTCTGCAAATAAAGAGAACAAGTGTACCCAGTATTTTTTCTTGGTCCTGGCTGGTTTCACCCACAAAGGCACAGTAAGTCTTTCTGCTGAATTTTAGTATGTTCAGGAAGCACCAAAACTCATGGCTACATCGCTGTGATTCAACAATATTTATTAACTAAAGTGAAGAAAAATTGACAGAAAGGTTTGCATCCTTAGGGCAGATTCTTTTCCCCTTTTCACAGTCTTTCCAGCCTCCTCTGTTTCTTTAAAATATCTTAAAATATTTTCTTTATGTTCTTGTATCAAAAATGTTAATAAGCCCAAAATGCTGGGAAGAAAACATTATTTTGGTTTTTCCATAATTTCCACAACCAGTGTAGCATTTCTTTTGTTATAATTGACTTTCAAGTTTCTTTAAAATGTTTCACAAGGTGTAACATATTGAAATGAGTCACCCAGTTTTCAGGGTGTTCTTGGAATAAAAGGTTGCTGTACAATGTAGGTGTAAAAACACTATTAAAATGTTAGCAGCAGAATAACTCTCCCTAAACATGTTAAAAAGGGTTTGATTTTTTTTTTTTTCTTAATTTGAAAGAACAGTTCAACTCCCCATCAATTACACTCAGAGCTCATTATGTTTGTGCTGTTATAATTATCAGTCCTTTTATGTCTTGGGCCTTTCTTGTAGCTCCTTGGAAGAATATTTTGGTTTTGATTCACAGCTGCTTGTTTCACACAGGTCCTGCCTCAAAAAGCCAGATCTGATATCAAATGCTGTTGTCAGTTACAAAAAGCAATCACTGCCACTATTTTTTATGTTTCCTCAGAAGGCACATATGAGACATTTCAAAGTGTTGTACTGGAGTGCTTCACAACATTTTTTTTTTCTCTTTAAGCAACCCACTGAACGTGTACTTTTGTAGTGCCATGGATCCCTACACACTGTTGCTCCTTTAAAGGATGATACTCTGGAGTTCTTTCAGTCCTCCAGTAACCCTTCCAATCCTCTTGGCACATGAAGAGATAATAGTAATAATAATTTAAAGTCACATTCTGGGAACTGATAATTAAGAGGAGAGATTTTGTCTGGCACATCTCTCAGTATTTGTTTCTCTGTGTGAGTCTATGGGCTAAAATATTATTATTTCTTCTAAATTTTCTTTCATGTGTCAGCATTTTCAACAAGGATTTCTGAAATAGGTGATTATAAAGCTTACCTCAAAAAAAAGAAACAAAAAACCAAAAAATACCAAATCATTCATCCACAAAAAGGTGTAATACCAAAATATGTGATTTGAAATGACCAAAATAATCTTTCCTGAAGTTCTATTGCTTAGACCTGGGGGTTTACCAGCACAAGGTGGTTCTTTCCCACCAGGCTGGAGACAGTTCAAGAGTTTGTTCTCTTCTCTATCAATTCAGGCTTCTATTAAAGATTACAAATCTGATTCAAGAAGCTTACTCAGTGACCCTGTGTTTATATAGATGCCATGCCACCAAATACATACGTGCATGAGAAAAATAGAAAAATACCTCTTTAGTGCTTTGCAGGGTGGAATTTGTATTCTCCATGCAAAGAAACACATCTCTGAGCAATTCACACTAAGGAGGTCCCAGTCTGGATGGGATGAAAACTCTGTCAGCCAACAGCTCTTAGTGATAGTTTTAAGTTGTTTTAAATATTTTAAAGCTTGAAATGTATATTGAGTCATATGGGACTAGGCTGCATCCTTAGATACTGAAATTAAAGCAAGCATGAAGCATACACCATGTTAAACTGTTCAGTTCTAAGCCTCTGATGAGGGACTCAGTCATGATAGTATTTGTTTAAAGGGTTGGCTGGTGTAGTTACTTTTGGATGTGAAGGAAAACTAAACTATTTGCTTTGTTTGGGCAAGGTTTTTTGGGATTTTTTTTTCATGAGCATATTTGACAAAAGGGAAGTCAGCTTCTTTTTGTTGCATCTGTTCTGTGAAATGACAGACATCTCTCCAGGCAAAAAAATATTGCTGTAATTTGTGTGACTCTCAGCAGACAGGTAAATACAGCTTGAAAAGCAGATGTTTCAAAGAGCAAATTCAAGCAACACTAGAGAATGTGACTTACATTGTGCACCTTGGCTTCTGCAGATTTCCTGTTAATAACTGCAAGATAAATTCTGTGAAAAAGCAGTGCTTAGAAGGGAACTTTCCAAGGTTTCACATACACTGTTTTCTTCTGTGTTCTCATAAAAATATTAAGATGTTAGTAGCATAGAAAATGAGTCAATTAACTATAAATTCCTGTCACAAGAGGCTAAAAGGGAATTGTTTAGACTAAATAGTGGTGAATGCAAATGCGTGATATACCCTATCAACTAAATATACATGTGCTTAAAGCATCATGTTTTAAATCAACAGCTGTGACAGAAATGCACACCCCTGAAGAGATGGAGGAGAGAGAGGGGGAGGCTTTTAACTGAGTGTTGCAGTGAGGCATCAAACTAATCATTACAGAAAGGAGAGGAACATATTAATGATGCCGTTATTGACATCTTCAAATAGTGTTCCATGCTGCACTTCATTCACAGATGAGCTGTTAAGGAACCACTCTGCTGGCTGTAGTTGATATCTTGTTAAGAGTTCTGGAACATTTTGACCATGGGCAGGACTAAATCATGCCATTGCTGGTCAGTGTGCACTTGCTCATGCACAGAAGGGAGATGAGATAGGAGATGTGTCACTGCATCCATCTTCTGAGTCATTTTCCCAGGAGGAATTTGCCTCTCTAGGTGCACCCAGCCAAAAGAGGACACAGCCAAGGAGTGTGATATTGAGTGCCTGGTGCTGGGCAGCCAGCTGGAGAAGGGGAGGTCAGTGCTGAATGAGGCATTTCAAAGTGGTCTTTGGGTACAGTAACTCCTGTGTTTATCCAATGCTCCAAAACAATTCCACTCAAAAGGGGTGCTTTTTTGGAATTAAAGTCACAAAGCCCTCCTTCTCCCAAAACATCACTATCCACTTCTGGGGACTTCATTTCTGTCTCTTAGTGCAAAGTCATGGCCTTGCCATGTAATTTTATTGTGGTAGTTCCCTGACTGTTTCAGGGGGGTTCATCCTCTTTTATGCATGGAGGAATTGTATTTATTTTAATATTCTTTGTTAACTTCTACATCCCTAGTGAAACATAATGATTCTGTTCCCTTTCATGCTGCATCTTGAATGAAATAACTGTGGTTAGGGCATTTTGGTTTGAATTCAGTGTTTTCAAGTGTATATTTAACACTCTTGAGGTAAAGCAAATTGCTTGTGGCCTCAGGCAATATAGGGCTAGAGACACCTACTTTTTGAATTTAAAACAACTTTTTGGGGCAGGCAGCTCCATAGATGTAAAAAAAGGCATGCTGCCTCTAGGCATGTGCAGCACAGCATATCGGTTATCCAAGGATTTTTTTTTAAGGGATGCATTTGTCTTGCTGTCCTTTAAATGGCTTAAGCCACTCTTCTGTGAACACTCTTCATAACTTTGCTGCTCAAATTTGTCTTAAGATGTGCTAAAGATAATTAAATGTTTGTTTGGTTCTCATCTTGAGTGCACATTCACATTGAATAGAACAAAAAATTTCCAGAGGTCTCATGGACCCTACTTTTGTGGGATGAGGAAAAGTTCTGCACTTCCAAAGTAATAGCAAAAAATAACAGAAACAAAAAGGCAATAACAGGATTTGTGGAGATGCTTGTGACACTGGTTAAGCCATTTTAAATGGCTGAAGCTGTAAGAGCATCTTTAGTGGAAAAGTAGCAGAGGAAAAGGAAAGCAGGAGACACAGAAAGCACACTCCTAGATAGAGTTAGGACACAATATCATTAACAGATGCTCTGAGAAATTTTCTTCTCCTTGAAGTCAAGTTATGTCACCAGAGAGGAAGGGATATTGGAATGTTAAAGGAAAAGAGAAATAGCTTATACTCTCCAGAATATTTTCCCACAGGAAACTCAGGGACAGAGAGAAATTTCAGGCCAGAAATTTTTGCAGCAGGATTTTAATCTCCTCAGGCTTGGGGAGAAGATTTGGACCATGTATTTAGTTGTCAGATTGTTAGATGAGGGTTTCCACGTGGTAGTTCCATCGGAGCCCCTGCTGTGTTTGGGGTCTGCAGTGTACTTTGAAAAACGTGTGC
The DNA here is from genome assembly GCF_009819885.2 of Catharus ustulatus. NCBI lineage: Eukaryota > Metazoa > Chordata > Aves > Passeriformes > Turdidae > Catharus > Catharus ustulatus. Next base: position 5,983,283 of record NC_046222.1, on the reverse strand, counting down.
TCACTGTTATTACATGGAGATAAGATTCAGTATATTTTTATCTACAAAATGTTTTGTGCATTGAATATCAACTCTGACAGGCAGAGAAGCAATTTCTGTGGTTTCTGGTTCTTCCTCCCTGCTATTACAGAGAAACACCACCATCCTGAGTTTTACTTGCGTGACAATTTCTCTACTGAGTAAAGAGATACAAGATATTTGAAATGAGTTGACCTTGCTATAAATAAACCTAGCTATACTTGAGGAAAACAGAATTACACTAGTTTTGTCAAGCTGGCCATAAAACTGAAATCCTGACTGAAAATACTGCAATTGCCACAGAATGCTGAAATGTCAGCTCATTCCTTTGCAAATCTAACCTCTCAGTAATTGTAAACATAATTTGATGGAAAGTCCATTGGAACAATTTGCTGATCTTTGACATTTTTCATTAGGCATAATGCTTTGTAAAACATTCTCTGAAGTAATCTAGTGTAGAATTTACAGTTTTATTTTGTTTTTTTTTCTAGAGTTCTGAGACTCACTTTCTGAGATTAAAAACAGATCATTTTGAGAAAAAAAATTTAGTCAGGAAGACAAGGCCCTTTATATCACATTGAGTTTTCCTCTACTAACATACACCTGCTTTCTGTGGTATAATTTCTAAGGTTTTAGGTGAACTCCTGCTCCCTGATTCATGTGTGTCCATCACTGGAAGGTAGGAGAAGAGTAATTGTGGAGCCTTTTGAATTTTTGCAGCATGGATAAGACAGTGATGGCAGCAATGTATGACAGCACAGAAAGAACAGCACCATCTAAAGCAATGGCAGGATCTTGGCATCCTCTTGGATGGTGGTTATTATTAACTCTTCATTTAAGAGGCAGAAAACTGTAAGTTTTTTTTTTCTCATGTGTTCTTCGTTTTAGTGGCTAATGGCCCATTTCCTAGAACTGTAGAATGACAAAAGCTTTAACACACCTCCAAAGATCAGCTGGTTGAAGCCCAGCTTAGACCAGGTCCATGATTGCTTGTTCAGGTGAATTTTTTCATGTGTCCATGCAAGGAAAACCCACAGCATTTATGGGTAACTTGTTCCAGTGTTTGACCATCCTTGAGGCAAATAAGAATTTATTGATAGCTGTTTTGAACTTTTTGTGTCCCAGCTTGTGTCCATTGCCTCTGTTTGCACACCTCTAAGGAAAGCCTGGCTCCATCCTCTCTTCTCCTTCCCCTGTAGTAAAAGAGAGCAAGAGTGTTTCCTCCTTCAACTCTCTTCTTCAGTAATTCTCCCAGCATCTCCTCATTCATTGTGTGACATATATTGTATTTTGGCTTGTGCCTCTAGAGTCATGGTGGCTTTTAGAACAACAGGGGTTTTTGAAGATTATCCATGAAAATTTAACCACGTGGCAGCAATGAAAGAAAGGCACAGTGGTCCCTATAAATACTTTACTTGTTTATGCCAGAACAGTTACTTACTAAGAGACATCACTCTACCTGTACACACATTATTCTAAAATATTAACATTTTATGGCTCTGTTTTTGAGACTGCTGTGGTTGCTTTTGTTGCTCAGTGGTGACAAAAATGGTAAGATTACCTTATTGTTCCCTGAAACCTTGACCACTAGATGCAGGTTTGATTGCTTCATGTAATTTTAAAGTTCTAACCTGTGTTGTTGCATTTCATTAGCATACAAATAAAGCATTTAATATTTAATTGCACCCCTGAGATTTTAGGTAACTTTGTGTAACTAAATATAAAGACGTTTTAATAATAATTTTCTAAGTTTAATTGTAATGCATAAATTATTAGCACTTGTTGGAAAGTAGACATTACTGGGATGAAAAAGAAAACTGAAGCCAGGAGAGTATAGCTGTTCATTTTTTAAACATTAATTCTATGGTACCTTCTTGCATCAGCTGACATACATCTTCAATGATTCTATTATTAAAATGGAACATCCTTTCCTATTAAATTCAAGGTTGTATATGAACCCAAGGGTTCAGGTTGACCTGTTTAACAATATTAACAGCATCCCTAATACTTCTGTTTGTTTCCATAATTTGGAAGTAGACTCATCCTATTTCTGGCTTATTCCCATATTTCTGTTTATTTTTATCTTTGTCAATTCCCTGGTGTGAATTACTTCCAGTGGCATAACTGGATGAGACTGTCTTGTTCCGTCCCACCTCTCTGAAATAAAAGCATTTAGCTTTTAATTTCTTCATTATGCAAATTCATAATAATTGATACTCAATTTCCTTTTATACAAGGAAAAAGAATATATATATGTAAATATATATATATTCAACAAAAATCTTAGTAAAAATTAAACCCACAGAAGTCCATTTAAAATGTTTTAAAATGTTTTAAACAAAAAAATGTTTTAAAAAAAGATACTATTATATAGAATATTGTGTGTAAAGGCAGGTGAAGTGTCTGCCTTACCAGTACTACTGTGATATCTAAAATAATTATTTTTAAATTTCTTCTGTGAGTCAAGGTAATACATTGTCCCTGAGCCTCTCTTTATTTCAGAGGAACCGAGGCTCGGATAAAGAGAACACTTTGCCAAAGCTCAATTCAAGGCATGAGTTGAATGGCAAGGGCTTAAATCTGATTTTCCACACTTATTCCCTGGAAGAACCTTGCTCCCAAAGGGTGCCACCAGCATGATGTCCTGGAGGAGCACCTCCCCAGCCCCTGGGCTTCAGGTGCTGCTGTGAGCACACCAAGGCTTCATGATTTTGCTTGGCCGTGAGGTGCTGAAAAACCCCTTTCCACCTTAAGTATCAAAATGGGTCTGGAAAGAACAGGCCCCATGTTGGCCCAGGTGACAGGAGCAGGGCTTTGATGAGAGGCTGCTCCCAGCCAGGGGCACTCTGATTATTCTGTGCCCAGCGCCACGAGCTCGCTGCTGCCGCTGGCGCCGGACCCAGACATGCTGGTGTCAGAGAGGAGCTGTCACCACGGGCTCTGAATTCATGAATCTCACCTCCACGGGGTGAGGAGCAGCATGCTAAAGGTTTCCAGAAGGCAGGGAAGGCTAAAAACACTGCCTCTCACAGCTCAAGGATTTCTAGCTGTTTCTTTAGCTTCCCTGTGTCTTGTAAACAGGAGCTGAGATCTAACAGCCCAGTTCCAAATCATCAAAAGCACTAAATCCTGTCTTAAGTCTTGTTTGTTGCATGCTTACATGTTTTACTGAATTAAGGGCTGTAACACCCTTGAATTATCCATAGTTGGCTTCACAGCTCTCTCTTTTTCAGCTGAATTTAGTGTCTACCACCTGCATGTCAGGAATGGTATTGTTAGAGATGTTGTTAGGTTGTCATATCCAGAATTTTGCTGACTAACAAAAGTTTCTGCATGAAAGAGGGTGCCATCCATCATGTCTTTGAAGATTATTTTTATTTCTAATGAGTTTCAACATTCAGAATACTTCGAGAGAAATATCATGTACCTTACATAGCTATAAAGGCAACAGACTTATTGGGAGGGAAGTGAAGAAGGAAAGAAGTAAACAAAAGTTACTCAGCAGTGGCATTTGGAAAAGTTAATTCCAGATTTGTTCAGAACATTGTTTTCTACTTTCACAATTTGTCTTCCTGACTTCCTAAAGGGAGGACCAAGTTTTCAGAGGTCTTTTGAAAGGAAATGTCATTTAATGAACCACTTCAGTTATGTAAGAGTGGATGGTAAGTGATGCAGGCTAATCAGACAATTTAAGGTGAAGGGTTTATATGGCAAATCTCATGCAATTAAAACAGAATAAGAACTGAGTAGGGAAAGAAAGGAAAAGTTGTTGGAGTGATCACATAGGAGATGAGAAGAATATGTCAAAATTTTTCTTAGGCTCATAATGCTTCCAAGAACTTTTTTCCAGACACATCTAGGTGGAAACTAATTTTACCCCCTGCACTACAAAGATGCTCTCATTTAACAACTGTAGAACAATAAGGGTGTTTTCCTCAGCTTTAGAGCAAGAATTTACAAGGCCAAAACTCTCCTTGATTTACACTGAGTGTCTTGGTATATTTTCTGGGCAGAATGAATGTGCAATAAGAACCATGACAATGTAATAGGGTAGACCAGAAATATCTATCCTTTGACTAGGAGATGATATTTTCCTTTTTTTTTTCTCAATAAGTCCTGTATTCTCAATTTCAAATTAATTTTGTTGATGATCTGTGAGCTATAAAGCTCAAGAAGTGTAAATCATAAGAAAAGCCCTTCAAACCACAGTTATTGTTCCGTGAATATCCTCCAGAAATGTTTCCCCAACCTTTCTTTCTTTCTTACCATAAGTTTTTAAAAGACCTTCAGTAATGTACTAAATTTTGACTGTCCACATGTTGCAGCTACCACTGCAAGGAGAGCTGTAAAGTAAATCGTGAAATGCCAGCATCATTGTCTGTTTTTTCCTTGAAATTTGTGTTACTTTATTTTTGAGGTTTCTGGTTGGGATTTTTCTTAAATGGAAGGCCCTGAACTACTGATTTTTTATTTCTTTTTCTGCAGATAGTGTATCATTTGAAACTATTGGCATATTTTGCAGGATTTTTCTGATCTTTAAAGTTCTCCTCTAGAACTAGATCTTTATTTCCGCAGTGTTAGACTTTGTACATCTTTCCAGTATCTGGAACAAGTTCAGGCTCCTATTAAATTGGGTGTGCCATCTTCAAACAGTGTGAGCACAATCAACATACAGTAAAATAAACATGGCATCATTATTTCTTAATGCCTTGCTTAAAAACTTTAAGATTAGACCACGTCTCCCATGCTCCCAATAGGCAACACTTTACAGTGAGTAATATTTCTCTCTGCCGTAGTCAAGTAATCCCAAATGTAAGTAATTTACAGGCTGGCATTAGGGACTGTTACAAGAGACATATTGTAATATGTCACTGAAAATCAGCCTGCCTCTGCACATTTGATCAACAGCCAGATGGAGGCTTTTATCACATTTATTTAATCTGAGATATACATAGTAATTACAGTGGACCTCTGGTTTCTCGTGCTCGGCGCTGTCTCAGGAGAAGGTAGGAAATGAATCTGTCAGCTGCAAACTGGGGGGGATGTGACCCCCTTGCTAGAATCTGGGTGTGTTACAGCTAGTGGTGCTGACAGTGGAGATCATGCTGCTGGAAATTAATGCATGTTGCCAGGTTTAAAAAAAAAATAAATTAAAAAAAAACCCATAAACCAAAGGCTGTGTAACTGTATTTTTTTATGAATACAGAAAGCCTTTAGGGAAGCAAAGCCCAATGTTATTCTTAGCAAACCCATTACCAATCGATGGCTTTAAGAGCAAACAATCTCTTACTAATAGCTGGATGGTATTTAACTTAAAGGCATCTGAAAACAACAGGCTTAAAGTTCCCAGAGGAGAATTTGGTTAAGATATTGAATTCCATCAAGCATGTCATTATTAAAAGGGGAAAATATTGTTGTTTCCATTAGTACAGGGTTGGCATAAGGAATGAATAGCATTCAATGAAACCACAGGAAAAAATTCAAACAAACTGAAGGTAGATTTATCTCTTGGACAGGAACTTCACAAATGGATGTTGCCATTGTCACAAAGAATTTAATAAGATTTTGTGCCCTAATTAAAGCAGCTGTAGAAGGTGCCTCACATATTAACGGTGGTGCTGACCTCATCAATAATGTTCCCCTCATTCCTGTTACTCTGTGCATTACAGCAGGCTAATGTCTCTCACATCTCCCTTTCTGAGATGAGCTGATCAGTCTACATCCTCTTTTGGATCAGTTACTCCCCTAACCACAAGGATGCCTGGCTGATCTGGAGATACACTGACAGATAAAATATACTATTAACTGCCCAAGAGGCTCTTCTATTACAGTAACTCATACTGAGTAGTCCCATGACAGATTAAATTGCTGTTCAGCCTAAATAAGGTGTCAGATTCTGGCTGTAAGTGGCTGGTTTACTGGGGTGTTTTGATGACATTATAGGCTTATAATTACTCTAATCTGATTTGGTAAGAAAAAAATTATTATGACAAGCAGAAAGAATTCATTTGAACAATAGGTTTTCTTCCACCACAGAACTAAGTTTTAATTAGAGCTGTTCTTCAATTAAATTAAATCTGCCCTTCTTGGTTTTAAAACTCTCCTGAACATATTCAGTACAATGTACCTCGTACAACTGTGAATCTGTTGCTGCCTCTCTGATCTTTACTCATCCTTACCTGTTCTCAACTAACTTTTTGGGTGTGGCTCTGCCTTACTGGGGACAAAACCTTCTCCTCTCCAGCTTCTGCCATCAGGAACATCTTTGTCTCTCCCTCTCCAGATCTCCCCATCCATTTGTTTGATGCTGTTTGTTGACTGAAAGTGTCTTTCTCCCACTGCTTACTTGTGGTGGTATTTATTATTTGAGCTCTGCTTAGCTCTGAGAAGTAATCAGTGAGGGAGTTCATGTAACAGCATGGAAAACAAGGTGGCAAAAAAGCCACAGTGGAAATATTTATACCACTTTTCAGTGGGATGAAGTTCTTGGGGCTTCCTTTTTTAGTGGAGGAAGCTCTGAGCAATCCCTTCAGCGCTTTGAGTGATCACTCTCTCAGCACCCTGCCCGTAATTTCTGATGGGTGTTATGGTGACAGTGAGTTTCTTTCTCCTGAAGTGTGAGTGCTAAGACTGCCAGGGACCATCTGAGCCTGGCCCAGTCCCTGTGCCAGCTCAGCCAGCTCTATGGAGCACAGGTGCCATGCTCCCTTCCCACACCGTCCTGGTCGTGTTTGCACCAGCAAATCAAAGTCTGTGGGAAGCTACCAAAAAACACAGATTAAAGGTACTCTAAGAAAGGGAGAAGAAACTGGCATCTCCAGTTTCTGTGTTAATGAGAGAATGGTTTAATATTTATATAGATAATTAACTTCTGGTGACAGGAAAAGGAGCTGTGCGCACACTAACTCCATCTGGTCTCTGGCCTCTTTGACAAAGAAAACCAAGAGCAGGGATCTTCCTATATTAATTGATGGAAAGTCATCAAAAGAAAGATGGCACTTCTGAAATGTGGCTTTCTCTCCCAAAGTAAGAAGTCATGAATCTCATTTTTCTAGGTAGAGATCGGTTCTTCTGTTTTCTTTTTTTTTTTTTAAGTATCTAATAGGTGGATGCTTCCAAAGTTCAATCTTGTTTTACTGCAGTGAAGGCATTGAGCATTCTGGAACTTCACAAGAAAATTAAAATTTAAATGCTGGAACAGTTGACACATTCAAGTTAACAGGGAAATTCTCATGTCATCTGTGCCAGTTGTCTTCTTCCCTACAGCCTCCTGTTTTAGCAGACAGAAGTTATAGCTGGATAGGCAAGTATTTCTTCAAACCCAGAATTGACTTAATTATCCTCTACAGAAAATGAGATGAAGGCAAAACGTTGCAGATTTCAGTTCTTTTTTTCACAAGACAAAGTCTGAAGCAATTAATGAGTTTATTGACAGCCAAAAATATAATGTTGTCAATAAGAAAAGTCTTTTATGTGCTCTAATTAGAGGAACTGTTCCCTTCAGGAAACTGGAGCTTTTAAAGCAGCATTAAGGAAAAAAAGAAGAGAAAGGGGAAAAAAATCTTTTAAAAAAAAGTGTCAATGACACAGGCACAAAATATGGAACAAGGCTCTAAGAGCCCTGAAAAATATTGTTAAACTTTTTATCTTAATGTGGTAGGTATACAGCTCTCTCCTAAGCATAAAAAAATATACATTTACAAAATAAATTGGTATGGGTAATGCTTTTGTTCACTTTGACTAGGTCTATCTACTCACAAACACATATCAGGAGACATTTGCATTTTTCTCTCTTCTGAAAGAAGACTTGGTTTCATGAGAACAACAGGAGTTCTTTGAAAGGAGCCGTAGTTTTGGTGCTAAAACATTCATTTGGGACTTTTATCTTTCTGGGATGTAGGCTCTTCTTAATAGGAATGTATATAAAATTCAGTACTGTGAAAAAACCAAATCACTTAGAGGCAAAATGGGCCAAATGTGCTACTGCAGTAGCATGGGAAGAAAAGGCTATCAGTTCTTTTGAAGGTTTAGAAGTATTTTTTTCTGCCTGTCTTTGCTATGGTTGATGATGTGCTACTATTAAAAGAGCAGTTTATATGTGCTGTATATTAGTACACTGTTTTGTTCCTCTTTGCTTCAGGCACTGAAGGATAAAGAAGCTTGTCACATATTTTAAGTTCGGAATTGGTTAATAACAAAACGCATTTTCAACAAATTTCACAACCAGCCCCTTTGGGCAGCTACTCTTTGCAATTTAAATGAAGGTGCAGGAAGTTTTTCCCTCTTAACAATAGTTTCACAAGTTTGGCATGCATGTATTTCAGGGGTTAGCAGTATATTACAAAAAGAGATTAAAAACACCTGTTTCAGCCTTCCAGGCCATGCAAGAGAAATTGAACTCTGGGGTGCCCAAATTAGGATGCTGAAAAGGGTAAATTCTGCTTACCAGCATTTATCACAGACAGCACTACTGCCACTTCTCCTAAGGCAAATACCTTGTCAGCTATCACTTCAGTCTAACCTTCTATCCATATTGTGGGACAATTCCCACTTTAGTCTTTTTGTCTTTTTTTCCTGCTGATGTAAAATCAGATCTTTGAGGTTCTGTTTTGAAGTTTTGGTATCGAGGTTTTTGATTTGGGTTTTTTTTAGATTGTTTGTTTTGATTTTTTTGAAGTTTTCCTTTTTTTCCCCAAACTTGCATTGGTGGGACAGTTAAATGTTTTATGAACTCTATGGCTAAATCTTGGCAATGATATGAATGTGAATGTATTTCAAAACCCAAGTTTGTGCCATAAGCTGCAGAAAGAAATCTTCTGTGGTTTCCATGAGATTGTGCCTCGAGGGTTTTTAATTGAATTATGGAAGTACTGCAGTGTGAGCTGAGACAAGGAAGAGAAGCATGGAGGGTGGGCTTTGGGGAAAGGAGAAAAAGGTGAGGAGACAAGGGTTTAGAGGTTATAAATTCCACCTAACTATGTGAAAAGCTTCAAACAGGATCTGTGCCACTGGACACCAAAAGTATTTGCAATGGAGAGACACCTCTAATGAAAAATTGATTTTTGGGCAGAGATTTTGACGGAAGCTTTTGTCTCTATTAGGGCTTTTATAAAGGCATTCTTCCTACACATTCTCTGGTATCTAATAAGTTCTGAGCCCCTGCTGCAACCTGTCCTCTCAGGTTAGTTGTAAGAAAACAAGACTCTTAAGTTCTTTACTGTCTCTTTAAGCTTGTTGTGATGGAACCACTGTTCATAAGTAATTTGAACAGAGTGAAAGAGAATAATCACACAAGCTCTCATCTCCTTGGGAAATTGCACTGATATGAAGAAAAAAATTCACTGGGGAATACTTCTAATGTAATTTACATTTACTGGTGGACTTCAGAAATCCTCAAACTACTCTCTCCCCATTGTTGTTGCAGTTTGGTCTCTGCTGGTTAGGACACTTCAGTGCAGGTTTAGATATCTCATTATTTGAGGGTTCTTGCTAGATTTTCTCCAGAAATCTTCATGGTCTCCCACCACTCATTTTCACACTCACCTGGACCATTTCAACAGCCTTTCAAATGAGACAGAGATATTTATTTAATTTTTGTACTTTTTTGGGTTTTACCACCCTAAAATGCAAATTGCTTTACTGATCTGATTTCAGCAAAGCACTTAAAAAAAGTTTTTGCAAAAGTATGAAATATTGATGGGTTGTACTGGGGGTTATAAGAAGTCCCTGAATATGGGGAAAGAATCAGGAATCATTTGAAGAGATTTTTCTGCCATATAAATTGTAACACAGAGCCATGCCCCAGAATCCCTTGTTGGAGTAAGTCTACTTTGCCACAGCATTTCATTATTTACCAAATCAATAAAAGTAGGCTGGTGGCTTCAGTACTTCTGTGAGAAACAGGACAACCCTTTCTTTTCCCAGTCTTAAGGAACAGTAATTTGTGAATAATACTTATTAACTAGTGCTATATACTTATTAACTTCATTTTGTGAATGCTATTTAAGCTCCACAGCAAATGAGGATATTTCCAGTTTTTCATATGGTAGAAATGGTCAAAACAAGTTATTATTTTGGATACTTCAAAACCTAGGTCATCTCACGCTCAGAGTGATTTTTTTAACTTCAGCATATGAGCCAAAAATACACATTGATAAAATTCTCCAAAAGAGAGGGCTACTTGAGCACATATTCCCCAAAATATGCCATTTCAGCATTCACAAATGTGCTTGTTTTGCCTTTGCTCAGGAAAGGGTTATCTGACCCTTTCCTGCAGCCTGCTCAGTCAAGTCAACTCTGCATAAATAAGAAGGAAACTTATGCATGAAGAAACTGAAATTAGGTGAATAATTAACATAAACTTTATGCAAAAGCATGAAAAACTATTCCAAAATTTCTCTGCTTAACTAAAGTGTGAATTCATATTAATATATTCTTCACTGGAACTTTATCAGCAGGTCATAAAAAGTGCATATCAACTTATTTATTAGATCTAGGGTTTATCTGATGTGTTTCATCTCTTAACAAATGAGGCCTTTTTTCCCCATTAGTCATTTAAAGTGTTATTTAATATAACTGTGTGTTATTTCATTTAATTGTATTCACAGTTTGTGAAACAGCAACAGAGAAATCCCAGAAGTTGAAAATGGGTTCATTTTCAAACACTGGCAATAAGTATTTTGAAGAAGCTTTCTAAATTTTTGGGGCGGGGAGAAAGCAAATAAAGCAGAATTATGAGGTTTTGTGTCATTATGTTTTTATAAGATTTTCTTAGTTTCATTAAAGGATGAAATAAGCAGAAAAAAGAACTGATCTCCAAAGATCTAGTCTGATTGCAAAATTGTAATTCCACTGTTTCAGGCCATGACTACTGTAGCTGCCTATGCTCATGCAGAAGAAAACAGTGTGTATTGAAATAGTAACGTAGTAATGTAATTTTTTATATATCTATTTTTAATGGAAACAACTGAATTATAAGTATTTATCACAGTTGCATACCTAAGATTTCATTTGCTGGAGTTATGTGCATGGCAGGGTAGGATTTACTTGGTAAAGTCCACAAAGCTTAAAAAACAAATCTAAAAATAATATTAATAACATTAATAGAATTCTACTTTTTGGAAAGTGAACTGTGGTAAGTTCAGTGGTTTCAGGAACTTTAATGGCAGTTGCTAACACTTGTGCTCAGAACACCTGAATAATTATGCATGTTCACTGTATAAATAAGTAAAATACAAAAAAACATGGTTTCCAAATCCCTGTATTTATGTCTTTCAGATTCTGCTTGGGCACATTTTGAAACAGTAATTATTTATACTATGATAGAAAGCCCCAGATCTATAATTCACTCATGAGGCTTAGGTCATTTCATGAAAGGCAAAAGTATAGTGCATTACTCTCTATGCATAATGTAGAGAATATTTATATTTAATGCTAGCATTATTCTTCTGTGAGGAGACTATTCATGAGTTATGCTTCCTGTTCAGAATATTGTTTATGTTGTACAGATTTTCATTTTGAAATGGAAGAAAGGCTTGTTTCCCATGAAAATGTTGGCCACTTGTAAGAACCTTTCTTTATTTCCTTCACTTCCATCTTTTCCTTTCTCTACTTCCTTCCCTTTTTCCTTTTAACAGAGGAATTGTTCATTGGTAATATAATACTAATAGGTTATATATAGGTTTTTTTGTGGTTTTTTCTGGATGAACTTCTCTAGCAATAGCAACCACTCTAATCTGGCTTTGATAGCAAGGTTGGAATTAGAGCAAAAAATATGATGTTACTTTTGCAGACCAATGAATAACTACATTAATTTTAGTGTTAAAAAATTCAGGCTATAGCAGTATCAGAATCTCATTAATCCATGCTAAGAGGTGGAAACCTTGTATTTAGGCTGGGTTTGGGTCACTGTGCAGTCACATCAGGTATGTCAGAGGAGGAGTGAGTCACTCTATGTCAGAAATCACCTGAGGATAAAAACACAGAGATGTATTTATCTCAGTGTATTGTGAGGATTTTTATCTGTAATGTTTATTAAAGCTCACAGAGGACATGCGTTGTAAGTCTGGGTATTGAGCTAAGGCTGTGCACTTCAATCAGCTTTGCAAAAATGCCTGTAGATAAAATTCTGTGCTAACCCTTCTCTGGATTATGCTCTGCATCTGGAAGTGTATTATCCCTTAAAAGATCTTTTATTCTACAGTGTTAGCAGCAGGAGCCAGTTTTTAGTGGGAAAACACACTGCTCCAGTCCCAGGGCTGCCAAAGAGCATCTCCTGCAGGTCACACACAGGGCTTGGGGACAGGGGTGGTCCTCGAGTCCAAATGGGTCCTTCCCTTTGGCTGCAGGCAGGAGCTTTACTCAACATTGCCACAGAAGAAGGAATTTTCTAGGTGGCTCAAGCAGGCTGACATTCCTGCAGCAAGCTGTCACCTTCCATCCTCTCAGGTGAGCAGCCAGCTCCTCCTTGCTCTGCTTGGAAAACAAAGCCCCTGCAAGGCAGGGAGAGAGTGGCTGACTGCTCCAAGCTCTTGCTTTGGGAAGGCAGTGTTTTTGCACTCTTGCTTTCCCCTGTGAGTCTCCTGTGCACAGGATTTTGGGTCAGATTTAATGGCCAAAAGGGAGCCTGTGTCCCTCTGGACTGGTGATGTGTGCTCAGTGTGGTGCCACCACGAGCAGCACTGTGCCAGCAGGATGTGGAGGTGGATGAGGATGCAGGTGAGCTGATTTTAAAGGTGTTTCTAGCTTCTTTGAGGCCAAATACCTATTACTTGCCATCATGTCCACAGAAGTGCGATGACCAACTTCCTCAAAGTCCTCGTAGCAGCCAGAAGAGAAAGGTGTGGGGGCTCAGGAAGGCAGCACTAAGTGACAAAGTCCTGCCTGGTGAGCCCAGTGATTGTTAAGAGCAGAACTGAACCTGTACCAGTGACCACACTACTCTGTGCTCCAGCAAGCCTGGAAATGTAAATGCAGGAAGGGAAAACAGGATTCTTTTCTTTCATCTATGGACCATTATATTTATCTACATGTGCATGTGTAGATCTTGGAGTCATAGGATGGTTTGAGTTGGAAGGGACCTTAAAGATCATCTAGTTCCATGGGCAGGGACACCTTCCACTAGGGCAGGTTGCTCTGCTTCACAGACTTGCCCTCTTTTCTGTGTAAATATTTTTCCTCCCTTTCCCTTTTGCAAAACAAAGAAGTTGTTTCCAAACTATCTGAAGAATATAAACAGCTCCTACAAGGGAAATGCCCTTGAAGCAGTGAGAGTGGAATGATTGCAGCATACAGCACATTCTAATAACATCTTCAGAGAATTGCTATTACTTGATAGCAGAGGCGTTTTCATTACAATAGGAACCATGTCATGATCCTCAGATTAAAATTTTACCTTCTTCTGCATTAATCTGTTGAGTCAACAGTCACAGGTTACTGGTTCACTGTTAAAAGCTCTGAAGAATTACTCACCCCAAAGTATTGCCATATCCCATGATTGTCTCTTTGCAACTTTTGTGACACATTGGGCAGCAGAACAGACAAATGACCAGCACAGAACTTGAATGTGACAGCATTCCCTCCCAGTGCTGGGAAGGGAACAGAGCTGGAAAAAGGAACCTGCTGATTCACTCTGCCACTAGCAAATGTGCAGATGACACCAAGGTGTGGGGGAGTGCTGATCTGTTGGAGGGCAGGAGGGCTCTGCACAGGGACCGGGACAGGCTGGATCAATGGGCTGAATACAACAGCATGAGATTTAACAACACCAAAGTGCAAGCTGTGCCAGAGGAGGTTTCAACTGGGAATTGGGAAGAAGTTTGTCACAGAAAGAATGATTGGGCATTGGAGTGGGCTGGCAGGGAGGCAGTGGAGTCACCATCCCTGGAGGTGTTTAAGAAGAGACTGGATGTGGCAGTCAGTGCCATGGACTGGTTGACAAGCTGGTGTTACTTCACTGGTTGGGCTGGATGATCTTTTCCATCACTGCTGACTCTGTGATTCTGTGATATCTATTACAGCTTGCTCACACTGGGTGTTAATTGAGCGTTTGTAGTAAATTCACAAACTGATGCTTGAGTCTGAAGGATGAGTTTCAGGTTTCCTGATACCTTTATCTGACCAAATCCACGCAGACTGAGCCATGTGCAGAGCAGCTTGGCACGGCTGCACTTTATCTGCCTCTTTAGTCCTGGTGCAAGAGGGTAGGAATGAGAGGAAGAGAACATATAAGGGTTCCCCACTGAGAATCAATTCTATAAATTATGTATTATGCAGACACTATTCTGCTGATGCTATCTGATCCCCAATTCTCACTTCCTTGTTTTTCCTTCTATAAATAGCTATGGCCAGGTTTTCAGTGGTAAAATGACGAGGACAAAGCTAGAAACCTTTTCCATTTAATAACCTCTGCCAAAGAAGAATAAGGTAATATTTTTCATAACTGTGATGTCCTCAGGGTTTTAACAATCTGGGAATACAAGCAGCACTGTGTCGTTGATAAGATACTGGGAATAAAAGTGGGAATAACCATGCTGAATATTAAAGAGGGAAATGCCCTATTTTCAGGATGATCATAAAACTCGGTATTATGAATTTTCCTGTCATTCTTTTTTCCCTGTGTAGGATCATTTCTGCTTTTTTGTCTCTCCCTCTAGATCCAAATGCTTTGGCTGGACAGACTGGACCTGACCACGCTCTTATAGGAGGGATAGTGGCTGTAGTTGTCTTTGTAACACTATGTTCTATAATTCTCCTTGGTCGATACCTGGCAAGACATAAAGGTAGGACACATTTAGTGGAAGTTCAGTCACTCTTGAAAACAAGGCATGATTTCACCTGGAAGTGTCATTCCCTTTTGCCTTCCCCTCTCTGCTAAATAATTTTTTTAAAAAGTAATTCTCAGTCCAGTTGCAATGAATTTTTACCAGTTTTCCAGGGGCTGGCTAAGGCAAAGGATGTAGAGTTAGTGCAGGCTCAAGGTCATCTTCTAAATTAGTGATTTAGAGACCAAGGGGTAAGATTGCCCCTTGGTTTGGATCTTGACTCCTGATACTTGTTTGCATGTTCTCATCATGTTCTCATAGTTTTAACTAGCCTATCAATTCAACAGAATAAATAAGCGTCGAGCGAATAAGATTTTTCATTTTAATGGATTATGCTAATATTTTAAATATATGTTTAAAAGATAATATTAGAATCCAGTGGTGAATTTTCAAATCAGTTTATCAATAATCCTGCTGGAATAAGGGGTTCATTCCTGGGGCTAGCTTTACTTTGTCCTGTGGTTTTACCTTAATAATTCTGGTCCCTTCATTTCCGTCCCCTCTGCCACTAAAGATAACAGGAATGGAGTGACACTGACTTCAGACTTCTCTATGATTTAATTTTGACCTAGTTAGTTCCAAAACCATGCCTTGAGATTTAACCTCTGTACAGCTTGGAGGCCTATTGCTAAAACTCGGTTGAATACGTTTCCACACCCCACAAAAAAAAAAAAAAAAAAAAAAAAAAAAAAATCAGTGTTGGTATTAATTCAGTAACTCTCATTCCAGATAGGATAATCATATACCTAGCAAACATTAATTGATAAGAACCATGTTTTCAATTTGATTGGACTACATTTGAGGAAATCAGAATTTTTATTTTCTTTAATGAGCCAGTGAAAGTGTGTCTCTTTTGTTTTACTTTCCTGAATGAACAGTTGTACATCTTATGCCAGCATAAATAATGCTTCTCACAAAGGGAAATTCGACTATTGTACACATTTCTTTTTTCATTCATATCCAGAGCATTTTTATCCAGAGCATAAAAATAGCTGCGATAATATGAGTTGGTTCAGTTAATAAAACTGCCTCAATTTTTTAATTCTTGGAACCTACTAGGATGCAATTCTGTAAAATTAAAGCCTAGATATGATCAAGAAAAAACAGAAATACAAATGATTAGTGGCCATTAAAAAAAAAAAAAACAAAAAAAAACCAAGCATGTTTATGAATATCTAAGTCCTCAAAATAGCTTTGTTTTTGATGGATAGCTATTTCATGAAATAACCATGATTTTATCACTTATTCTGTAATTGAAAAATATATTGCATATTACTGCAGAGAGATAAAGTGGAGTTTTATTAAAATATTTCCTCAATTTGTTGTGGATATAGTAGAGTTTGTATATGTGCCTTTACCAGTACAAGTATCAGTGTAAATATTTCTTAAGCAAATTACAAAGTTGAGCACACCTTTATGATATATACTAAAAACTGTGTAAGAATATCCTTCGTTCATTAAAAAATTGGAGTACATTGCTTGAAATGCACTTCCTATAATGCAATGTGAAAAAAAAAAACCAACTAATATTTCTCTTTTTTTTTTTCTTTTCTCTTGTACTGATTCCTACAGGAACATATTTAACAAATGAAGCAAAAGGAGCTGAAGATGCACCTGATGCCGACACAGCCATTATCAATGCAGAAGGCAGCCAAGTCAATGCAGAGGAGAAAAAGGAGTATTTCATTTAGATGCAGAGCTAGAATCTTGGAGTTTTTCTTATCAGGCTGACTGCTGGAGAAAACTGGCTATCATTTCTCAGAATTCATTTCTGCCATCTTCTGCTATCTTTATTAACTCACATACCTGCTATAAGTAGCCAGTTTACACCAACAACCAGCTGTTGACATCATCATTCTGTAATTACAGTATCATGCATAAAACAGGACATTTCTTATTGCCTAAAAATCATATCCACTGCTCTCTTAACATACAGTGCTTGAATATACAGCCTTAACAATGTTAATCATCATCTTAATCCAAGTTTTCTACATATTTAAGTGTTATGCAGCTTTCTTTTCCAGTTTTCTTTTATCATGCCCTACTAGTATGTCATAGAACAAATTTCATAACAAGTACTATTAGGTAAGGTCCTAATTTACTTACAGCAAATGTTAAGTCTAAGATTAGAAGTTTACAAAGAATATTTTATACCTGTCTATCTATAATTCAAAAAGCAAATTGTTTTTGAAACATATGCCCTTGGAAATACAAAGTGAAATTTGTTTAGTATAGTTTCCTGTATGTTTGGATTTGGTGGGGAAAAAAATATCAATCCAGTGAATTTCTTGTTTTGTTTTGCTTTGTTTTGTTATGATTTAAATGGTACCTTGACAACAGTGCCATGTTTCAGTGGTGAAGACATGCTGAATAGCTATTCAGATTCTAGGTAGCTCTAGGTATTAGGGCTTCTTTTGAAACAGTTTTCCTTCCCTTTTACTGGCTTTTGGGGTCACAAAGATTAGAGAACTTTCTGAGTAATTTATGTTTTTTATAATTTATTTGCTGAACATGAATTCACCTGGCTACTCAAATTAGATGTGTTCATGGGGCACAATGCAAGGCATTTTAGTGTCTGTATATAGTGCATATAATAAATTCAATTAAACATTACTTGATACATATTCAACTTTTTTGGCAGTAGCTAAGTCAGTCACAAGTAAGCATTTTCTAATGTCCATTATATCCCTTTAGATATGACTCAAATTGAATATTCTGAGTAGATAACATGTGTTAGTATTTTTTTGTCTGTATGTCCTAGCACTGTTCAGCAGCAAACTTTTCTAGTTCTTGTTAATTTTTTCTTTGTTATACAATGGAAGCACAATGTTATATGGAAAGGTAGTTTTAAGCTAACAACCAGTGCACAGCCTCAGGTTTTAAATTACAACCACATTTGATTATTATCCTTAAAAAGTACTATTGAGTTGCTAAAATTCTCAATTTTTAATTTGGCAGTTCCAGAGCTGCTTCTTTATGTTGGTTTGCCAAAAAAAAATAAAATAAAAAAAAAATTAAAAAATAAAAGAAAAAAAAAAAGAAAAAATAGAAGTGTTAAAACAAAAGATATATGTTTTGTGTATACAGTAAATGGACTAATTCTTTATATTAAATTCCTGTCTATGCATTTTGTGAGGTACAAACTTATGTCACCGTGAATGATAGAGAATTCCTGCCATGCTTTTAGCTCCACAGTGAAGGTCTCTGTTTGGATTATTTCTGAATTTTTTTTTTGTGTAATTGACAGCTGAAAAATCACATGCTCTTAAATATGACAACAAAACACTGTAAGCCCATTGGCTTATTTCCTCTTCCAATGAAAAGAAAAGGTTGCCATAAGAGGTCTTGGAAATGATTCTACACTGGAGAAGGCAAGTTAGTCTAGTCGGAGCTCGCTTTGCTCCTGTGTTTTGCACCTTTGACAAAAGAAGTATTTCTCTCTGGTTGATGTATTTGTGAAGCATAAAAGCATGATGGTCTGCTGTAAAGGACTTTCTCCTGGGATTTTATTTTTGTGTGGGGAAGGGAGAATTTGGAATACGACATCATGTGGTATGGTAAAATGGAAGATAAAGGTGCTGTGACAGATTATTTATCAGAAGAATATAAACCTTTTAAGGACAATATTAGAGTATTTTAATTGTTTTTGTTGAAACATTTATCTTGTTAATTTCTAAGAAAAAAGGGTGACGTCAATCAAAGCAGCACTTTTTTTCAAAATATACAGACATAAATAATATGATGTGGTTGAGTGTTAACATAATAAATCATATACAGTATGACATTTTAAAGAAATAAGTCTGCATTGATGTGATTGCATGCTTGTTTTTACAGATCACTCCATACCCATCTGTGGAAAAATGCAATAATATGTTAATATAATATGGTAGTTTGAGAGAACCAGGTAGGTGCTACTAGACACATTGAAAACTAGTATAGGTTTACAAGATATTCATGTCTTTCAGAACATAAACATGTAAACGGCTGGCAAAGGAAGTCATTCAGTTTAATACCAAAAATATGGGTTCTTGTCACAGCAGTAAGTTCCATTAGCTATAGTACAGTATCAAAGTTTTATTTCAGGACCTGGGGCCCAGTTCAACTAAGCTTCTAAGCACATAGTCAGCTTCAGGCATCAGAGAGGTTCCCTTGGAGTATAAGGCACTGTTCACATGCTTAAAAACGAAGTGCTTCCCTGGATGAGGGCCTTATTTGCTCAAGTGGAATTCCCCACCAGTGTGGTGTTTACGCCTTCCTTCATCCTTCCTAATTCCAGCTCGCTTGAATAGTAGGGTTGTTACTTGAACCATTACCCAGCCAAGGCCAGGTAGGACCTTCAAAAGCAGGATTGGTCTTGTGGTAACCATTTCAAACCATATTCTCCAGTGGCATAGAAACAGCATTTCAACTCAGAAAAAAAACCCAGATATAAATTATATCGTTAAAGCTGTTTTATTTTGTTTTGTTTTCCATTAGCTTTCAATTAAAACTCCTCACACGTGCTCATTTTTAACCCATTTGATCTTCCATTGCCTTGCACCTGGTGATGTCCCTTGCAGCTGTGCACAGCAGGTGTGAAAAGCCCCGCACAGAGCATTCTGCACTTAGCAGGTCTGTCTGGTCTCCACGGGTTCCAATTACTACATTGGGTGCAAAGAGCATCCCTCTTTTCTGTAAGCAGAACCATGGCTCAGCACTAATGACGTTAAGTAGGCTAAAAGCCAGTTGTCCATTCCTTTTGCCCAAGTTCCCATTCTGGAAGAGAAAAAAAAAAAAAGTTTTTGTGATGGTGTGAGGCACCCAGAGGGTGTATAACATGTATAATATGGAGGCTCTGAGTGGGAACCACCTTCACTAAAATGTAGGTGACATCCTGTCCCTCACTCCCTTGCAGAGTAGTTTTCTCCAGACCAGGTAGCTAGTTTCTGCCAGTGTACTGTTTACAGTGTCAATTGCTGATTACTTTTAAACTTTTTGATGTAGACTTTTTTGTTTGTATTTTTTTTTAAATGCTTCAAGAACATTCTCATGATTTGAACAAGAAAGCGGTGCATCAGAAGACAAGGGGTGCATCATCCCACTCTTTTAGTGTCATCTGACAAACCAAGAGACAGTTTAAGGAACCTGATGTTTAACTTGAGGCTCAGAGTTTAAGCTAGAACATCTCAATAAGTTTCCACATCATTAAGGATGGTTCATCTTGCACTGAGACTCCCTCTCTTAAAGGAACACATGAAGAAAACCAACTTTTCTAAGTGAGACATGAAAGTTAACATCTTGTGTGTTTTCATTGCAGTATAATATATATATATAAATATAAATATATATATATATAGCTATTCCAATGAAAAGGAAGGAGAGAATCATCTGTAATTATGTAATTCATGATTGTAACAGCACTGAAGTTACCATGTACGCACATGTACAGTAGCTCTTTCAACAGTTACAGTGTAGTTACATGTAATTCCCTGTAACATAGCAGTTCTAGTGTAATTTAGTGCCACTTATTGTAAAGTGTTACCAAAAGGAAAACGGACTTCTTACCTTTAGAATTCCGTTCGAATTAAAGGTAAGTTTATTAAATTAGCATCATTGAATCTGATATTGCGTTTCTTAATTAAGGAGGTGATTTAAAACTTTCATGTTCACGCCGCAGCTTCCCCCACCGCTTACCCAGACTCCTCCAAATGTCTAATCTCTACACTCCTAGGAAATGGTAATCTTTGATGAACATACCAAAAATCCCAGCTACTCCAACTTTGATTGAGCAAGCTGTCTAATAAAGAAAAACAGCAACAACAAAAATGATGAGTAATGCTTTTTATTAAGTGGCACAAAGTACACACTAAAAACTATGCAAAAATATAGGTAAATACAGTGTACTTACATGTAAGTATCTTGTACTTGCTGTGTATGGATATTGGAAAACCATGTAATTATAATATGCATTTTGATTATTTCAAGCAGGGGGTGACCCCTAACAGTCACAAAGGAAAAGTGGAAGGTACATCTGCAAGCATATCCTAATGCAATATGTGTAATTCCTCTACTTGCAACGACAACTAATTTATAAAAAATACTTATACTGCTCCTCATTCTCAACCAGCTTTGCTTTCCATTTCTTGGAGCACCATCTGAAACACCTTTAGGCAAAGTAAGACACTGACTCCTCTAATGGCTTTGCTACCAGCACTCTGAATGTCTGGCAACACTGTTCTGTAATCTTATTTCTGGCTCAACAGCACAAGTTTCATCTTTTTTTCTGTCCTCAAGGGAGCCTAGTATGTTAAGATGCTGAAATATGCTGCCATATGCCCTGGTATTTTTAGCATGAACAGAGAGAGAGAAAGAGAGAGAGAGCTGCATTCTTCTGACCCCTGTTTTGCTGAATCACCTCACCTGGAATTTCCACTTCTTGCTCAGTAACGCCAGGTAATCTTAAATTGCAAGTACAGAATGCTTCCATTACAGTACAGAGGATGCCTTTAATGATAAAGCTAACGTTTTTGTAAACATGAAGTTTTGTATTATAGATCTTTTTACTTCTTGACACTTTCCCATCATGCCCTTCCAGAAGAAATGCACCAAAAGACAGGTAACATAGAATAGCAAAAGACAAGAATTTTTTTGGTAAGCCTTCTTGTGATTGCCATTGTTATGATCCTCCTTTGTGTCCTGTGTAACAGGAAAATAAATGTATTTAGCAACTGCCATTAGCATCATTCCACACTATACTATTCCTAGAATATGACATCTACCTCTTAGTCTGAATACTAGCTATGAGATATTTGTATACATTTTAAATACTATTAAATTTTTGCTTTAGTCTTGAAATGAAATCACTGTATTTTTTTTTCTGTTAAAAATAGGTAAAAAATTTTACCTGGGTTCATAATTCTTGCCCTGTTCTTATTAATTTTGGTATGGTTTTAGCTTTTTAACAGGGCATAAGGACACAGCCTCAGCTGGTATAAATCAGCTTCACTCTGTTGCCTTAAACGTGGGCCAATTTACGCTGGCTGGGGATTCATCCCAAACAGCTTAGAAACAAACTGCTATAACCCATCAATATTTAGTCAGCTCTAGAGAATGATTTGCAATCCAACTCATTGCAAACACAATTCTTCCTAGTAAGGCATGCACGTATGAAGAGAAACCTTAAAAAGCACATGCAAGCTTTTGAATTAAATATGCAATACCAACACTGTTGAGATATCCTGACTTGTCTCTTACTTATTTAAACATAATATTGCCAGGGCACGTTTACATTAAAAACACTCAATGCATGGGGAGCAGAGAAGGACTATTGCAAACAGCAGGAGAAAATTAAATTAATAGAGAAGCCTTTGATGTCAACAGAACAGAGTAGAAACTCTTTATGAGAGTTAGGACTTCCTACAGGGTTTTTCAGGGTGGACCTAAGGCCTCTAAAACACATGGGAGTTGTTTACTTGGCATTAAGAGAAGCTAGCACAGTTCCTTCTTGCTATCGAGGAATCTTACCCAGCACTCTGCACTTCTTTTAACTCAGGAGAAAATAAGGGTACAAACATGGTTGAACAGCACACTTCTGTATCACTCCACATCCTCAGGATGCTCCAAGCCTCGTGCGCTTCCAGCAGCCCTTAAGGGAATTCTTCCAGCATGTAGGAATCATCCTGTTGCCAAGCTGTGTTCATTTCCTTCAGCAATGTTTAATGTACTCACAACTAGAGAGAGGGTGTGAAGCCAATTTGAATGAGTCTGCAGTTCTAGGGGCTTCCAGAGCCTTGCAGTAGATGGGAGGAAAAAAAACAAAAAAAACTTTAAAAAATTCTTCATGGCTTCTGTGTTTACTGTGGTCTGCCCTCCACATTCTGTGTCTTAAGCAATTTATTCTCTGCTGGGCTAAAAGCAGCAGTCTAATTGGAAAGGAGGAAGGAAAAGTATCTCCTCTAAAAGGAGCAGTGTGTGCTACTACTAAAGAAAAGTTCAAGCGTTTTTGTTTGTTCCCTTTTTTAAGATTTCAGGTGCAAAGCCAAGCCTGTTGGGGTCAGCACTTTAAGCACTTTCCCTGTGTTCAGGGTCAAGCCAGCAGTGTTTCATGTGTGAGCTCTGATCTCATGTTTCAGCACAAACTACAGACAGCCTTAGCCTGCCCTTATGCATAGTGCTGAAGATCACCAATGCTATTTTCTTCTAAACATGGTAATTTTCTTGGTCTTGTTCTAAAATGAAATATTGAAGGGTTTTTATAACAGGTGTAAAGGGAGAGAGTTTAAAGTAATAGCTTGTAAAGAAGATCGTAAGGATGATCATCAACTCTTTATGTTGGCTATAAAGAGGATAGTCTTTAATTGCTGGGCTGATTTCTTTATCATTTCCTTTTTCTCTCCTTTCTATGCATATTGATTAATGTTAGTAAATATGCAGTTGCGCATGTTGTCCTTTTTCAGTGATGCAGATTTGCTTACATCCCTATATAGCTTTCATAGAAATATGCAAACATAACCTACAGTCATCTGCTTCTGCCAAAACAGTGAGCCAAGAGAGTGAACTCATGGATTACTGGATTCATATATGTCCTGCTTCCATCAAAATTGAGTACAGTAGGCCTATTGATTTCAAAAGAACAAGGCTCAAATCCTTAATGCACATGTTTGAGTTGCTATTTAGCTCTTTTTCAAAAGAATTATAAAGCAATCCTTGTGCATCCTTTACTTTTAGCCTAGATATTTTATAACTACAAAACCCCTTCAGTTCAGCAGGAAGTTTCCTAGAATAAATAATAAGGCATAATTTGTGAAAGGACTATAACAACTTCATCTATTCATGGTCAGTGTGAGTGTATTCTCCTAGGAACCCTGGTGTATTTTGCTCTCACACTGGCAATTTATGGCCCTTAGAAGGATATATTTGAATGGTTCAGAAATACAACCTCTAACCTGTAAAAAAAAAAAAAAAAATCCATGGGAATTAAACATATTGCACTGATGATAAGACACATCAATTTCATTTTATTTCCTCATTGATAACTTTAAGCAGACAAAATGCATATTGTAATGTTGGGTACATGACACTTGCATGTTGCTATGCCTATATACTTACAAAGTATTCAATGTGTACTTGGTGGCGCTTAAAAATGTCATGTACAATTCTTCTAAACATTCTTACAGGGTTCCCATTTGCACTTCATCTTTCAGAAAAGTCTTGTCAGAAAATTGTCTGATGAATATTATTGAAAAAAAAAATAAAATTTCAATTTTAGTTATCTGTTGGACATTTCTGAATTGTCTATTCATTTGATATATTACCTGGTGCTTGCCAGTTTGGCAGTGGAGTTGATTTAGACCAGTGGCTGTACACACAGACTGTTCACTGAGCAGATTTTGCTGTTTCCAGTGGAATTGTTGCAATCATACTCTTCTTGAAATATTAATTCTGAGATTTTAAACAGTAATCCAAGGAAATAATCTGTGAGACAGAATTACAAATTCTATTCTTTGATTTGATGTTTATATACTATTTATTGTGAATTGCTTTGTAGTTTCTTCTGACTGACAAAGTAACAACTGTCGGGTGCTGTCCTCACTGTAGGGGAAATTCATCCTTATGAAGAGGTCAAGTGATGAGAAGCATTTATGCCTGTGGGACTTAAATGGTGGATTAGCCCTCTTGAAGGAGCTAAGGAATTCATGCAAGGTTTTCTGCACCACTTACCATGCTTGAGTTGATGTTGTAAAGGGCAAGAAGGCCACTAGTCTCAAAGGGAGAGGGACAAATGTCAGAGGGAAGAGGAAATTCTGAGTGTGTCTGTGTTTATGAAAAAGAAACCAGTCCCAGATTGGTACTCCTGGGCAGAGGATTTACCGTGCTCTTGCACATCTCAGTTTTCCCGTGACCTAAACTAAGCACACATTTGTAGAGTCCTGTTGGATTCAGTGGATAAGTTCTTACCTTATTGCTTCTTTTCACTAACCAAAATATGTCCTCTTCACTGATTTTTAAAGTGCAATAAGAAGCTTTTTAAATATGCCAGCAATACAGATTTTCACATTTCCCTCAGTCATATGCCCATGATCTTTAAGGCAAAGCATGCTGAAAGTCTACAGTGTACCCATGCAAAATGACACAGTCCAGAAAATGTCAGCAAATTTTGCAATCCACCCCTGGATTAATAGTTTTCTGCATTCAAGCAGTAATTTTAGTACTGTCCTGGTTTCTGTCACCAGCCAAAAATTTATCCAGAGGTAACTGCACTTTGCTCTGTGCCTTTCCCTGGTTGAGAGTAGTTTCTTATAGTTAGCAACCTGAACATCCCTCACATGTTTCCCTTTAAAAAAGTCCTGCATCTGTAAATTCTGCTAACAGAGTTTTTTTTTTTTTTTTCATCAACAGCCAACAAAATTCCAGCCCTCTTTCCCACTTTCTGTAGTAATAAACAATGAGAATCCCTTTTTCTATGGGTTTTTGGTTTGATTTGTTTTGGGTTTGGTTTGATTGGTTTTTAGTTTAGAGTTTTGTGGGGTTTTGTTTTTCTGTTTTCAAAAGGGGAAACAAACAGGCTTTCTTTTAAACTATAGAAACTGCCTGAAATTACACTGAATACTGAGAATAATTTCCTTGAATACAGAGTCTCTGTACCAGCCTGCCATGGCATTATACACATTAAACACTGACGTGTAAGAGGGGCTCCTTGCCCCTTTTAACACCTGCATGAACACACACTGAGTTTTCCAAAGGTGATGTTACAGAGGAACACTTGGCCCAGCCCCTTTGGAAAGTGCAAGGTAAAGGTAAGTGCAATTAGCGAAATTCAGAGATAATTAAGTGGGGATAATGAAGATGATTCCTTGCTTGACAAAGAGTCATAGTGTGTTGCCTTCTGGTCCTGCTCCAAGCACTTGGCAACATCCTGAGCCATGGGAGGGCACTTTTGATTATCTCTGGGCTCCTTGCTTGCCCGAGCTCTTCCTCCTGCTGAGTTTGCAGCAATAGCTTCTCTGCTGCTCAGGGCTGAGAGGCTGGGGCCTTATTGATTCTGCAAGCTGCACACAGGAAGAAAAGAACACAAGAGAGTGTTTTGAAGCAAGCCGGAAAGATTTCTCAGAAAGAGGCCTCTCCTTTATTCTGTGGCATCTTACAGGAAATTAGCACTGCTGTCAGCTGGTGGGGATAGCAACCATCCCTGCTTGGAGTATTGAGGGGGAGGACATCCTCTGAGCCCTGCCAGCTGGGTGGAGGAAGGAGGGAGCAGAGAGAGCAGGAAAACTGCATGCCAGGAACATGGGAGACAGGTTAGTCCCTCTCTAGGTATAAAACCAAAGGGGGTTGTTTTTCTTTTCAGCCTGCATTCATGGCTGGAGGTGCAAAAAGAAACCTGTCCAACCAGGAGGTTCACAAAGCCACTGAACAGCAAGAAACACCTCAAATGTTGATGCCATCACCTGGCAAGCAAGCAGTGCTTCCCACTTCAAGGACTTTGAGCTCATTGAACTTAGAGAGAGGTGGGAGTTTATAAAAGACAAAGAAAAAAAGAAGAGAGAAGAAAATCAGAATTTGAACTTTGACAGATAAGGTTGGACAGAAACTGCAAGCAGCAGAAAAGAAAATAATACCATTTGCAAAATTTGCAAGGGCTTTCAGTCCTGTATCATGGCATTAGCCAGCCCTGTCTCAGGACAAATGAAATATTTTATATAATTCTGTATGTTTTCCAGTGCATTTTCTTTTTTTTTTTTTCTGAGCATCTAATGGTAACCTCAGAGACAAAAGCACATATACCATGATGTGATCCAGTTAAAGCACATCATTATATTGCACTCACTCACATGGGATGAGATTACCCTCCAGAACAGCAGTAAGCAGCATCACTAAGAGCTGTCACATCTATTTTCTCATTCACACCCTGCAAAGGAATGTGTGTGCAATGAAGCGTTGGGGTTTAGCTTTTTATTTATCTATTTTCATATTTCCCCAATGTTTATGTAAGAACTTTATATTTTTAAAAGCACTTTGTACTTGAAGATGAAACCAATGCAGTTTGTAATCGTTCCTTCTTCCTGTGAGATTCAGTGCTCCAGTTTTAGCAAATTCTCCCTGTAAAGCCTTCAGCAGGACAGAGGAATAATTTTCTTGATGATGAAAAATCTACATTTATGATCTCTAGCAAGACTTTTAACTACATTCAAATCCAGTCTTTAAAGTAAAGTCCAGAACCTTGGAATTAATTCTGAACAGCTGATGTAGGCTGTGGGAAATGGGCTGAGCTTGTTTATTAAGGAGAAGATGCATCCAAGTTTTCCATGTCTTTGAGGAGACATGAGGACATTCCTCATGGCCAGCCATCCTGAACAGCTCTAACCCACCTGAGAGGTGACACAGATTAACAGTTCACACCAGCTTCACATTAATTTATTGCATGAAGGTGGTAACAAGTCATAGCTGCTGGAGAGGAGGGTAGCAATCCTCCTGTTGGGAGTGTAGCAGTGCCAGTTTGGGGCTGGTTTTGGCATTCCCTGGGAGCAGACAGACTCCTAAATTTTATTTACCTGGACACAGTTGAGGGTGGCTCCCTCTTCATGTAGGTAGCACAGGATTGCTGTGCCTTTGACCAAGCCTTGTCTGCACAGGGAAGGTGAAGGTGATGTATGAGAGGGTGAATCCCATGGGACTGAGCAGCCTCAATTCCTGAAATATGAATACAATATGCACAAGGTTTTGTAGCTACCATCATCTCTTAGGACACAGCTTCCTCTTTTTCCTATTTGTTTTATACCTGCACAGCTGCTGGTGATGCTTTGTGTAGCACAGGCAAACCAAGTTTACTCATTGATCAAGGTTGGCTGTAAGTTTTTCAGCAGGAAGCATATTGAGGTTTTCTAAGGGAAGCCAAAATATATAAAAAGGGGTGCTGGTGATGCCATTTGGGTTTTGCCTTTTTTCATTTATAGGATCTTTGTATTCTTCACACATATATTTGTAACTCTGTCATCTATTGCATTAGTAGCTGGTTTTCCCAGTACTTTTCCATGGCCTTTCCCTAGGCAGAAAGTCAAAACAAACTCCAGAGCCCCTTGGAACTTCAGTCTCATGGACAAAGTACAGCCAGAGCTGAAGGGAGCTCCAGAGAAGGGGCTCGACCTGGGGGGAATTGCACCACTTGTCCTCCTAATTGGTGCTTTTTATCAATTATGCTAGTTTCCTAAAACCCATAAAAATTTACTCATCCCTTGAGGGGTTGGGTTTTTGTGGTCCTCTTTACATAACTGCTCCTGGAGTCCTTCATTAAAGATCCCCTTTTACATTACCTCCTTACTAAAATTATCTCGAGTTTCATTTCCAGGTTGGGAAAAGGCAACAGTGGGAAATATCATGGATTTTCCCACTGTACTCAGTACAGCTAGGCAGTATCCACTGGAGTGGGAGGGAGACTGAGCATCAGTTCCTGCAGGTGCTGGTAGCTGACCCAAGGATGGGAAGGAAGCTGGTGTGGGGCTGGTTTTGGCTGTGCTGCAGTTTGGCAGAGTGTGTGTGTCCACACACCAACACCACTCTTTATTTCCTTCAAAGTGGGAGGGAAACAGCAAAGCCTTTTTCAGTGCCCCTGGGGCATTGAATCTGTGTTTTCATTCAGGAAATGAATCATGATCATCGTGCCCTTTTGTAGGGCAAAACCAGACAAAATGGTATTTCCCCTAACAAATGCAGGACTTGTAAGGAACTAGGAATAGGGGGAAGAGGATTATATAGGCTGTGTGGGATGGAGAATGAGAAATAGAACAAAAGTGAGAAAAAGGAATGTGCTGGCAGGAGGAAATGCTGCAATACCTCTCCCAGCACTGAAAGTCTCACAGTTAAATTGTGAATGTGAGTTTCACAATTAGAGGAGGGGGGCATAGCTAGATTCAGATACAACTGCAAAAACTGTCAATGGTTCAGGGAGAGAGTGAAAGAAATATCAAAGCAAAGCCAGAGAGAGAAAAAGGCCTCAGGAAGAAGACAATGGCAGACTGAGAGAGTGTCACCTAGACACTGCTGAGGTGCCCTGGTGTCCCCAGAGCTGGCATCACCAACACAAAGGGCTTCCACTGTCACTGACAGGCAGCCTTGGAGCTGATCAAAGGTGCTGCTAAAAACCCACACTGCACTCTGGAGCCCAAGAGAGAGCAGATTGCCTACAGGCAACACCTTGAGCATAAAATCTGTAGGAGAAAATAAGGTAAGAGGGACATTCCTGAAGCTACCAGAAGCCCTCTCCCCACAACTAATGGAAATGATGATGTGGTCTAAAGCATTCCCTACTCTTTTGGGGTAAAAGTATACCAGCAGCTTCAACTGGAGCAGGAGTATCTGATACAAAGATTTACATCTGCATTAACTCCTCTCTCAAAGCTGTACTGGAGACATAAAGAAGTCAGCAGTAACTGCTTCAGGCCCAAGCTCTGCTCCAGCTATCACAGGAAAGTGCAAGTGCAGTCACAGCCCTTGTCACCAGCTGCCACCCACTTACTCTGCATAAAGAATGACAGACAGTTGCTCTCTGACAATGGCAGTGGCATTCTTCATGGCTAAAAGGAGCTCTAAAACCCCTCTGTTAAATTCATACTGAAAGAGGCTGAACCTTGATGCACTATTAATAAGCTCAAGAGACAAAACTTGGAAATCTCTCCCCTCCTTATATAACTCGGGCAGGAATTTCCTTCCCAGAAATAATCTCCTTTATAACCAGCCAATGAAATTTGTTACAATTAGCCAAAAGAAAGGAGTGAAGACCATTGTCAGAGTTTCATGAGCTGCAGAGTTCATTGTACAAGCCATGAAATTCTCTTGCAAATGGAAATGAAGTACTCTGTAGAAACAGGGATCATTATATGAGAAGATAAAGGAAAGCCCTTGCTGCCCTATATCCCTAACCAGCCAGCTAATTTATGGGTTTAGGTTTTCTAATGACCAACAGTGATTTGGCAGACATCACCTATGTGTGAAACAAGGTGAAACTGAGAACCATAGAAATAAGGCTGAGTTATACCAAAGCTAGCTCAGTTTAAAATCAGCCTAACTCCCCCAGACCTCTGTGAAATTGCTCCTGATTCATTTGGATGTACTTAGGCATAGAACCCAATTATTGTTTTTGAAAAGTGTTGAGTGTAGTGTCATGCTGGGGCAAGGAATGAAGAAAGGTTTGTTTCAGCTTTTTTCTTCTTTCTTCATTGCTTTTTTTTCTTTTTTTCCCCTTTGAATGACCTCTTATGCCAAAGTTCTCATTATGCTGCATCAGAGATGTCCAAAAAAGCTGCATGAAGTGTTACAGTACTGACTCAAACCTGGTCTAGCATCTGTAAAATCAGTAGCATGTTAATGCACCGACCTCTCCCGAGAAGCAGGGACAACTCTACAGCTTGTTTCTAAGCTAATGCATAGAAATTGGAGTGGGAGAATATTGGGAAGGATCAGTGTCAGGCACAGCCATATATTGGGAGTGAATTGCCCATGAATCAAGTTAGAAAATGTGCAATTACAGCTGGACAGAAAAAAAAAATCTGAAAATAATGGAGGGAGTTGGTATTTACTTTTTGTTTGTTTTCTCTGAAGGCCTATATATTTACTAGAAGTCATGGGAAAGCAGGATGTTTATTTTGTTGTTTGGGTTTTTTTTGTGAAAGGCTACAGGAGGATTTGTCAAATATGACAAGGGAAAACCAGGAGCAGATATGCCTAAAAAGTTGTTATGTGAGTGAAATGTGGGCCTGCAGGGAAAGGCCTGGGAATTAAATGTCCTCATAAAATTCACTGGGCACAGCTGCTTTCAGTAGCTGTGCTAAGCTGCAAGAAATGCAAATGACTGATTTCTAAAGAATCAGAGTCCCCCCAGTAGAGTGTGACTAACCCACATCCCCTGCTCCTTCTGGCCAAACACTCACTCCAGTGCTCAGCCTCCTGTGAAAAACCAACCCCTTTGCTGGTACAGAGCTGGCACCAAGAGCCAGCTAAAGCTTGGGTTTTGTTTGCTTTTTTTATGGCTTCTTTTTTTTTTTTTTTTTTTTTTTTTTAATGGGGCCAATCCAGCAGTTTCATCTGGTTGGTACAGGATTACAGCAGCATCTCCTCAGTGGAGAACTGGGCTTTAAACCAAAAGCAGAAGTGTTTCTGTTAGGCTGCTGTGTGAAAAGCCCCTCTGCAAATCATTTCTCACCAGAAGGCTTGCCTTTTCCCATGAATTGATAAAAAAATACTAATACAAATTTTTAAAATGTTATTGAGGTGATCCCTTAGTTTCTTGAAATTGCTTATTCTTTCCTAAATTTATTTGTACCAGGTAACATTCTTTAGGAAAGTTCTGATAATCAAAAGGGGAAAAAAAGGAAAAAAAAAACAAACAAGAAAAAAGGTAGGAAAGAAGGCTTTAAACAGTATTAAAAGCTTTGCTTTATTTGTTTGTTTTTTAAACAGAGTCTGGAAGTACCCATGTTTCTTACTGCCTCCTACTGTAATGAATCAGAAAGTTGAAACACATCTTGCAAACCAGCATTTCAGATGGTACTTGATCTGTGTTGTGAAGCCAAGGATTGCCTCTGTGCCTCTTGTTGACCAAAAGTCCCATAACAACATGGCTAAAGAATACAGATCTGCATCTGACTGATCTCCAAATATATTTGAGATAGATATATACTGATATCTCTAAAAATAAATTTATCAAAACCCAAGGCAACTTTTGTCTCTGACTCTGTGTCAGTACAAATCTATTATGTTGTCAGCATGTTTGGGTCAGGAGGAGTTACTTTAGGGTTGTTCTCTTCCACAAACCCCTTTAGCTGATAGGAGCAAAATCAATACCAGGTTACCTAGGTTTTACTGCCTCTTGAGCAAGTCTCATATCCATTCCATGTTTTCCATGTATGAAATGAAATTATATTTAAGGCACATTTTTAAAAACCCTTCAAAGATTGTCGTGTTAAAAATTAGCCTCTGCCTCTTACTAATATGTTAGTTTAACATGTATTAGAAATCCCATTAGATTTGCACTTGTGCAGTCTCAGGGGAGCAAATGTCTGTGACAGCCACTGATGTAGAAAGAAACTGGCTTCAGCAGCACCTCCTGAATTTGCTAATAAACCCACCTCAGATGGCTGTCAGAGCTGGAATGGCAGCCCCTATTTGGAAATGAGCAGGCATCTCTGAGTGCTGCCACTGCAGGAGCACGTTCTGCACAGGACAGCTCTGCTCCCCCTGCAGCAAAACACCTCTGCAAACAGATGGGCTGTGTGACAGTCAGATGTGTCAGGAACTCAGGAGAATAGGGGCTTGTAATTGGGGCTTTGCCTTAGTGCAGGAGTTTTAATAGCATGGATATTTTTCCTGGTATTTGTTTCAAGAAATCAGGGAACTGATGGTAGTGACAGCAATTGAATGAGACAAAACCTACTGGAGACTTCCCTCTCAGTTCTGCTGATTCTGTGAAATGTTTGATTTCTATAAATGCTTGATACCCATAGTCTGGGTAGAGCATAATGCAACCCTCTTTGTCCATTCAAGAAAGATAAATTATTGTGTGAGTTAATTAATAATATTAATAATTTAAAGATATTATCTGACACTAAGGTACAACCTGTTCCATAAAGTACAAGTTCCTATAACACAAATTTGTCTGGTTTTTTGACTTTAGCACTAGAGCACCGTTCTGTGCTTTATTTAAAAATAGCAAAATTATTGTTTTCTACTCTGTCTGTGCTCTGATATGGACTAAACAACTTATTAGAAAACATGAGATTATAACAACACATCCTTATTTGAGCTATTGCCAAGTTAGAAACCCTGCATCAACATTTCTATCACACTCTTAAAACTCGAAAAGTAGTGCTTCAGCCTGTGTGGTTAGTTCAAAAGATTGCAAATGCAAAGTTTACAGAAGTGTGTGACAATGATATATTTGCCAGCAGCAAATTAGTCCAAGTGAGTTGTAAAGCTTGCTCTGACATATATAATTCTTAGCAGGTTTCAAAATGTCTCCTCCAGGCTGTGATTAATTTCATTAGATATTCTTAAAGTTAAGAAAAAAAAGAAGAATAATAAGGTAGTCTGTCAATCACAAGTTCTAAAACAAGAAAATATATCTCAGATTAAGTAATCTTTCCTTTCTGTGGAATTGATTCTCATCTCACTGACATGTAAATGGTTCTGCTGCACTCATAACCCACACATTTAAGCAGATGAAGATTTAATTTTAGCACCAAGCACTGATGTCTGATGTGTTTATCTCAAAAGATCTCCTCCAAAATGGAGATTATGCAACAAAGTGTTTTAAATTTACCTGTCCCCAAATAATGTGAAATGCCATCTAAATTACAAAATTATGTGCCCATAGGAAAATGCCATTACATAATTAATATGGAAAACTATTCATATTGTGCAATAAAGAGTATTTATGCCATAAATAAAAAAGGTAAACAATAATTTAAAGCTAGAATTATGCTTTATTATGGTCAAGTAATGAAGCAAATGTTTACATTCATCACAAAGATATTACAACGACAGAAGTTATGTGGGAAGGCAATTTGCAGCCTGAGTACCTAACAATAGGAATCACCATTAAGGTGGCTCATGGCTAATGACAACATGGCTTTTGTTAATCCTTGATGATTAAATATTACTTTTTTTTCCCCTGGTGATTCCATCACTGATTTGAATTCTCAAAAGAAGATTGATCTAATGACAACAGTGTTATTTTTTTTAAAGAAGAGGGACACCATTTCTCTTCTCTGCTAAGGCCCAGTTCTCTGTCTCCTGCTCATAGGTTTCACTCATCACTTTCTGACAGGGCTGATTTTCTCTGCTCAGGACACACAACTGGTGGTGTCACCAGCACCTGGCTATCACTGGCCTCAGCTGTGGCCATTTCACTGACTCTTTAGTGGGTGTGGGAGGAGAGGGGAACTCAGATTCCTTATTTCTTACCTCTGCCCAGAACCTATTCTTGCTCAAATGCTGTTCCCCACAGCTTCCAGCTCCCCCTTCTGAAGGGTGACAGCAGCAGCCCAGCAGCATGGCTGTGAATACCAATAACCTTTATTCAGTACAGCTTCCAAATTTTCTAGATTACTGTTTTAATTCTCCAAAGACACCTGTGCTAAAGGGTGGCTAAGTGATTTCATGTCACAGAGAGGAATTTGAGAACAAACAGGTGGATTGGTAAAGGGGCCTAAGGATAAAAATCATGTGTTTTGATACCTAACCTTTAGTACCTCTCTATTACAGCAGAGTCCAGAGCTCTGTTTTAAATGTGTGGATGCCTAGGGCATGGATCTGGATGTAGCTCCTTAGCCCACTGAAAAGGGATACATTTAAAATAGTTGTGGAGAGTAGGATGGCGTGAGATGCTCACAAAAGGGCTGTTTCTGAACTTTCACCTTTTTCTGAAGCATTGCCAAGTTAGCTGAGCATATCATAAATCAGATATTCTTTTGGGCTCAGTACTGGAACCTGTTACCTGAACTTTTTCCAGAAACCAGGTCAAACAGCAGCCTTACCAGGAAGGGTAATGGGGTTGTGTGGTCCCTGGTGTCAGTGTTTTCAGCTCTGGCACGAGTGCTCTTCTGTAAAGGGATATGGCTGCAGAAACGCCCACGTTTGCTTCAGGGTTTGTTTGTCACCACTGCTAACTCTCACAAGAATAAGATCACAACTTTACTGGGTCAATGCTGATGAGAGTAACTCTTAAGGTTAACACCTAGGGACCTAAGCCATTCTTTTGTGAAGTCAAATCACCTAAGAAAGAAGAGGAAGAGCTCATTTCTCCTCCTCCTTTCCAGCACAGCTTTATTTCAGCTATGTGTAGTGGTGCAGGAGAGCTTGCAGATGCAGGTTGGAATTACCCCAGGCAGGGTAATTCCAGCCAAGAGGACTGGAATTGGGTCCCTGTTCTGTTTGCTAATAATTCCATAGTTTATGTTTTGTCTGCCTTGTACATACTAGGAAAGAACTGTTATTCCTATCCTCATATCTTTGCCTGAGAGCCCCTTAATTTCAAAATTATAATAATTCGGAGGGAGGGAGTTTTACATTCTCTAATCCAAGGGAGGCTCTTGCCTTCCCTAGCAGACACCTGTCTTTCAAACCACGCACCAGCCAGCCCAGAAGGAGTTTTACACACCCAGCTGAGGCAAGCTGCAATTTTCCACTTGGCACTGCTTGCTTGGGAGCTGCCACTGGTGCCAGCACCAGCTTGGGGCTGGCTCAGGGAAAGGGCTCTACTTTGCACATCCATTTGCACCCCCACTCAGGCCCTTCTCATCACAGCAGAGGCTTTTCAGTCACCCATGGATGCTGTCACATGGGGAACAGCTCAAACTAGTTCTTTTAACTTCTGTATAGGCCTACAGTACAGGGAAAAACAAGAGCTAATAGAAATGCTTGAGCAGACAAATGGGAGCTGGGCTTTCTGCCACCTTCTCAGTCTAGTTCCTCCCATGCCTCTCACTCCTGCTTTGCAATAACCCCTGCTACTCCCATCACGTGTTTCTTGATCAGAGTCTGTCAGTCATGGTTCCAGGGTGCCAGATGTGATGTTGTGTTATGCCAAGTGTGGCCTGTGCTGGCTGTGACTCACTATCAAACCATTTCATCCTGTGAGACAAAGATTTAATAAATATCAAAAAAACCCAAAAAACCAAAAAAAGAAAAAGAAAAAAGCAAAGAAAATAAAAAGAGGGAGGGGGGTGGTGATTGCATGACTGTAGGTCATGTCTGTTGGTTGAGTCTGTTGGCTTAGCTCCTCTGCAAGTTAAAAAATAGTATATTTACTAGCCTTTGTTTTTACACAAGTTAACAGTGAGAGGCCTGAAAAAAATATGGGTGGAAAATAGCCTGAAATTAGGATTTTATTTTTCTTTATTGTAAAAAGCACATGGATTTTTGGGGTTGTCTGGAGCAATTTCACAGAAACAAGAGCAGATTGAAGGAGGTAATGACATGTTTGTAATTTCATTCCTAAGGCTCATAGTGTCCTTGCCTCTGTCTAGTTTTCAGCCTGGAGATAAATCAAGGGCTTCAATTTCCAAATCTGTCATAGAAGCTTCACAAATAAAAATGCTGACAAAAAATATCTGCTTTTAAATGGCTACTTGCAAGCACTGACAACTAGCAGTCTATAGATCTTTCACCTTACAGGGAAGAGAAGCAGTGTGTATTGCCAGGAAAAATGAAGAGCAGAAATGCACTGCTCCTAAAGTTAAAGTAATCTAAAAGTATGACAATAATAAACCATTTACAGTCATGTTTTGAATGCTAGATGAAAATAGATTTCAGGTTGTATATTAACAAAGTCTCACAGCTGCCTGGTGTGGAAAAAGAATGGATGTGGCACTGGAATAAGAAGTAAAGAAGCCATGTGGACAAGAAAAATTCCTTCCCTGCTGCTGTGGCTGTTCCACATGTGCCCACAGAGCCCTTGTAAGTGACTGGGGAGGAGTGGGAAAGAGGCAACATGAAAACCAGGGCAGATTATGCTGGTTAATGCTGAATAATTTGCTGTATCTGTTAGCTGCAGGCTCTAGCTTTTGCACTGTATGAATTCCAATTATAAGTCAGAGCTGGAGCAGCTGATAGCAAGAGGCAAACCAGGCCAGTTCCTTTGCTGGAACTCGGGGTGATGGAGCTGAGGAGCGCTTCTCCTGGAGCACTGACCCCACAAAAAGTCCCCACACAGGGATTGGTGTCTGCTGCTCACACCCATGGTCTCCTTGGTCTGTGGGATTCGATTCTGTGAACAAAATTGCACAGCCACACTGTGTTTTTGAACACCCCACCAAACTCTTGGTGATTGTAGAGGCAGAATAGGATGAGCCAGTTCTCCCATACTGTGGCTTTCTGACTTATTGGACTTGTTTCAGCCTAAAGCCAGACATGCAGGCTGTGTGGGGCTTTGCTCTGAGAGCAAGATCTGAGCTCCTGGGGCAGAATAATTGCACCCACCCACCCTCACTTCCCAGGAAAGTGCTTGTTCTTTACCCTCTGCTAACATGTACCTGTGTGCATTTGCTGCTTTTCATCTCTTTAAGGCTTCAGCCTGGTAAATTCTGAAAAGAGACATCCAGCAGTTTCCATATCCAGGGGTGGAATGAATGAAACACGCTTTAGGCAGTTGAAGTGCCTTAGGTAAATTTATTTCATGCATGAGCATGTCACCCCTATGGTGGTGGCCCCAGGACTGGCTCTGTGGTAGCTGCAATCCCTGTTCCAGCAGGAGCAGGGCTCCTGTCCTGCCCAACAGGCAAATGGCCCCAGCTGGCCTGAAGGTGATTTGTGAGGCAGGAAAAGAGAACATGCCAAGGGAAATGTGTTTCTAGTGTAGCCCTACAAGTGAGAAAGGACAAGACATGAAAGATAGAGATGATGCTGTCTAGATAAAATAAGGATTTTTTGAAATGCATGGGAACTGCCTGTGGGACATAATAACTTTGTAGGACAGGGAACTTTGCACATGCCTCTGCCATCCATCGATGGGGATACAGCATCTGCTCAAGACAGTGATTATCTTCATCACTACAGCCTTTGTCAGCTGCTTGGATTCAGGATGAATCTGGAGAACATGGATGGTTCTCATTTCGCTCTTCACAATTTATGCTTCAAGGTCAACTGAGCACGGTGAACCTCACCGCTCTAATTTTGCTTCTGGTTTTATCACAGCTGTAAAAGGAAGGGTTAGAAAAAGTTTTTACTTCAGGTTGAGGACTTGTCACTGAGAGATGAGGCTCAGTAAGTAGCTACCACCAAGATTTTTATTTCAGGGAAAGTTTTAGAAAAAGAATACTTTAATCTGTTGGTCTGGAAAGTCATCTGCGAATAAGGGCAAAAAGGGTTATTATTTTTAGGACATAGTATACGTTCAAAGAGCTGTGCACAGTGCTAATGCACAGCCATTAACAAATTGATCTTCAGCCCCTGTGCACAGTTAAGTAGGAATATTTTACAGATGGGCAGACTGAGACAAAGCATCTTGCTCCAGGCTGCCCAGCAACAGAACTGGCTTTGGAAGTCAGCATCTCCCGTCTGCCTGTGTCATTCCCCCAGACAGCACTGCCAGGCAGCAAAAAGCTGAATCAGAGGCACCTTTCTGTGAGGCTTAAAGAGCATGACCATGAAATAAATATTTAACAGTTAAAGCAAAAGGCAGTCAAAACATTGCTGCAGAGCAGCGGGGTCTGCAGAGCAAAACCATTGATAGTTTGATAGAACTAACACTAAAGACATTAAGTTTTATTATCAATATCATATCATTGCCCATCTTGGCAATCACTGGACTATGTGTTTGATAAAAGAATGTTTGAGAACAGTCAGGGTGTTATTATATATAATTGCTCTTTACAATGACTGGGTATCTCTGGTGAAAATGAATCAGTGATCTCCACTGTAGCAGAATCCATTAAATAACCGGAGAAGCATGCGATGGTTTGCATAAATTTCCTGAAATTGTTTGCTGTCAGGACCTGGGTGGCCTCCTTTGGACCTGACAGGGACCAATCCCTGTCTGATTTTTAATATCGATGCATTGTGACACCAATGAGAACATTTATGCACCTTTGTAAAACACACATGTAAAGATGAAAAACCCTGGGAATCTTTATTTTTGGTTCCAGCTGTTCAGCAGGTAACTGTCCCTGGAATAGATCACATAACCATCTGCAGGCCCTGGGCAAGGTGTGAACTCTTTCACTGCCCAGAATGAGACTTGCAGACACTTTGTTCTCTCTCCTGGGTGAAAGAAAAGGACTGAGATGAAGACAGGCACAGAAACAGCATGAAAACACCAAGGTCGGACAGAAGGAAGAGTCAGGTCCCAGATGGAAGGGATTGATGGAGATGCCTCACTCTTGGACTGAAATGTCTCTTTTTTAAGCTCTGGAGAAGAGACTCTTGTTTCCCTGTAACTCATAGAAATGAATTATGGGGTGGATGAAATGTTCTGACTGTAGATACGAGCAGAGGCCTTTGTGCTGAAGTAAGCAGAGGTTGGAGTGGCTGTGATCCCATGAGAAGTTTGAGCAGAGGGAAGAGAGGATCACTGCTGTTCTCCAGGGAAGAGAAGAAATAAGACCTGTGTTTTCAAAGATGAATAAAGCTTTTGTTTGAATTCTTGTCATTCTTAAAGTGTATCCCATAAGCTGACATGGTCCTCAGTAACAATTGTGGGAGGACTGTTAGTCCAGGAAGAGATTTTTACACAGTGATCAGATTTCCATTCTCCCAGGTGGCTGAATCACTGTGACATCGAGGACATGGGGAAACTGCTCCTTGTGGAGAAGCCTCCATAGGCTGAAGTCTCCTCTCCCTACATAAATTGGTGAAAGACTATTTTTAGAGATGATAAATAGACTTATTTGTTTCTCTATGTTGTCAGTGTGAAAGAAAAGAAGTTGTGCAAGGAGGAGAAGTGTTCTGAAAGTTTTATTCTGATTCTTATTATTTTTTCTTGTAGTTTCTGATAATAAAGTTTTTCTTTATACCCTTCAAAGTCTGAGTCTGTTTTTCCTTCCTATCTCACAGCAGGAAATGAATAAATAATTCTAGTGGGTGCACTGGCAATTTAGACAGTGCTAAAGTCACCACATAAATTGGTGTGTTGGTCAGGAAATCTCAAATTGGCGAATCAAAACCACTACAGCATGGCTGGTATCTTTGATGTGGAAAGGAAGAAATTCAATAAGCAGTCTCGTCAGGCTTTCTAACACAGCAGAAAAAAAGGGCTGCAGGCAGGAACATTCTGACACTACAGGTCAGTGAAGGTTCATGGATTTGTGTGCCTTAGAAAGGAGGCAGAACCTACTGTACAGGACTGTTGAACCATTAGATACCTCAGGGTGTCTGAGTATTTTTGTGCAGCCTTCTAAAAATATAAATGGTAGGGCTAGACATCAAAAGTCTCTCCCCTGCCCACGTTTTATGCGAATATCATGTGTCCTGAGGAGATGTCAGAATGGAGCTTCAGCTGTTTTGCTATTTGACAGTGGCACATTATCCTTACAAGATTCATTTCTGCATTTATTAACCCATCTCTGCCTCACAGACTCACATCTCTCCAT
Source organism: Catharus ustulatus (assembly GCF_009819885.2). Classification (NCBI taxonomy): domain Eukaryota; kingdom Metazoa; phylum Chordata; class Aves; order Passeriformes; family Turdidae; genus Catharus; species Catharus ustulatus. Next base: position 5,943,388 of record NC_046222.1, on the reverse strand, counting down.
CAAAAAAGTGCCTATTTGTCTTTGAATTAATAGCTTACGTGTATGTAGTGGTGCTCATTGAAATTAAAAAAAAACCAAGAGGCATTCAGCTCCCTCTGCCAAATGTAAAACAGCTGGCAGGTACTCAGTACATCACCCTGGGAGGAGAGCTGGCTGAAAAAAAGCAGAAAAAAAGTCCTTATTCTCTTCTAACAAGAGGTACCCAGGGACATTTAATGTGACCATGGGACCAGCTTTTACTGCCTCCTCTGCGTACAATGCACCTCATGATGCACTCTTTATCTGCAAGGCTGGAGGAGGGAAAGGGATCAAGGGGCTTTGAGGCTCAAATTATACCTCTCTAATGTTCACAGCAGCATTTGTGCTGGCATTAGGCCATGGAAGGGATATTTGGAGAAACCGTTGACAAGATGAGGTTGGTTGGTCATTTCCTCTGTAAAGATGTGCAGTAAAAGAGAGCTGAGCACCCAGGTGCAGAGAGGTAATGCTTCTGCAGTGCACTGCGGGTAGCTGGTGCAAGATTTTGGGACAGTGTCAGTGGCCTGCCTCCCTGTGGGTGGCCCATTCCTCACCACACCTCATTTCTGCCACCTGAGGATTCAGCCAAGTTGAAGGAAACTGGCCAGGAGAAAGCACAAACACTCTGTGGTGACTCCTCAGTCTCCAGGGCAGAAAGCCAACCTCCCTTGTGATGCTGTGGGAAGATGTTTGTAAGGAGAGAGCAGAAGGCAATTTTCCTCAATGATTTACAGCTGTACTGATTGCTGAGAAGTGGAGTCAGCCTTGCCTGCCCAATGAGGATGGGGGTTATAGAAGAGTGGGTTAGCTGGTTGAGAATTAGTTGGAGTTGGAGAGTCAGAGTGTGCTGCAGTTTGGGATGGAGTCTGCTGGCTGTGTGGAGGTAAGGGACAGGGGGCTGTGTGTGGGACAGACAGGGTTATGTGGCTGTAAAAGGGATGGGTTGGGGCCAGCTAGTGATACAGAAGGAAATTTGCAGAGAGGAGAGAAGGAGTCAGTGCTGTGTGGAGCTGCCTGTGAGGAAAGGAGTCGGAGTTGTGTGATGGAAGTCACTGTGAGAAGGTGTGGAAAGTTTTTAATAAAGGACTGGTGATGGTGCCAGTTGTGTCTGTCTCAACATAATTACTACAGACCTGTGCCCAGGGCCAGAGGGGACACAGTGAGAAATGTGGTGTTGCCAGGGTGTGTGAGAGACTGGAGAGCTGGAGAAGCTGGGGGGACCTAATTTTTAAATTTCTTTATCAATCCCAAAGCTGTGTGGCACAGGCTTGGGTGCAGGCAAATGGGATCACCCCAGTGCCTTCCTAGGCAGACATCCAAATCCTCTGACCTGCAGGCTGTTTGTGGAGCTGCTGTCTCAATGTGGCATTGAAAATCCTGTGGACAGCATTATGCACTATGCAGATCTGTTATACAGCATTTTTCAGTATCTTTCAAGGAGTCCACGTTGTTTTCATCCATTACCTGTTTGTTTCAAAAGTCATAAATACATAGCAAATGTTGGGTGTAATAAGGTCTAAATTTGTCATCTTATTCAAAAGGTTTTCATTTCTAGTGCGACACATCTGTACAATGTGATGATTTAAGTTTAATATTTTTTTACCTCACTTTATGCTGAACTGTGGGTCTAGAATATTGATTTATAATATATGAGCTAATGCCTTTTCAGAAGTCTCAAATGAAACTGGTTTGCTGTGAAACCATTTTTCTCATAAAAACTTCTTCTCTTTCTTGTCCACCTTTTTCAAGCTTAAGCAAACTAAATGAAGAATTCATACACAGATCAAACAGAATGTTTAAGAGTAACTTTCTTGACTTACTTTCTCTTCTAGGATCAGTAACTTTTAATCTCAGATGTGGTGTCTTGATTAGCTTTTTTCCTTGCTGCTGTGCTGCAGTATTTCTATTAAAATGTCTTAGCAGCTTCATAAGACATAAGTTGTTTTAGCTGAAGCCTCCACACTGTATAAATGAAGCTTTGATTGGAGTATGTGATTAAAAAGAGCAGATGAGTGCAGCAAAGTGAGATAATCACAAGGCCATGTCAAGTTCCAGACACTGATTCATTCTTTGGACACTTCATAAGGCATTCTTTACATCTGTTGGATTCTGTAGGAAATGGACAACAGGTTTGCATTTTTGGATCAACTTCTAGGATCTCCCTTTCCAGCGCACACTCAGCCACAACAGGGCTGATAATCTGTGTTGGAGTGTGGCTGCAGATAAATTTGGGATTCGGAGCTTGCACTTCTTGAGGGTCAGGGCTTTGAATCTGCTGTGAGTCTGGGCTGAACACAGAGCCAGGAGCTGGCCTGTGCGTGCCCAGCTTGTCTGGCTGCTGGGACTATGCACAGCATTCCAGCTACTCTCTCTCTCTAACAGCATGCCCCCATTGTATTTCTATTTTTTATCACCTCTGCTGTGTCTTTCAACTGAAAGAAATGATGACCTGCATTTTTTAATTTGTACTTAGACGTGTGTTTTCCCTTTGATGCTGAACAATGGATTCTTTCCTGTCAGTTCCAATTTATGAAAACTAAACACCGGATTTTGGTTCCCATTGGACCTGTCACCTTAGTACCATGCAATTTCACCTCTCTGGCCTGGGGTCCTCCCAGGGTTGGACACCAGCCCCCAGCAACACTGAGGAGAAGCCTTTGGGCTCCCTTCCCCATGGAAGGCACTGGGTTGGAGCTCCACCCGTGCACCACAAGCCTGTGCCATCCCCCAGTGGGATATTTTGGGAGCCACGTTGCTGTTGCCACTTGCAACGAGCCTGGGTGTCTCATGTTGTAGTGATGATAACACTGCACGTTCAAAAGCTGCTCTTGCTCCCATGGCCCAGCTGCAAAGGCAGAACAAGGCCCTTGTGATGCCTTGGCTGATGGAGACAATAAGCCTGTATAACATGGCTTTTCTCCCCTTGCCTTAGAAAAATCACTAAGGAAAAATTATTTTAATCATTTCTTAGAGGTACCTTTTCTAAAAGGCGGTACTTTCTGTAATTCAGATGTGCTTTTTATCTCATCAGCCCTTCAGTACAAAGACCATCAATGTTTTAAATTGTCTCATTTTATGTTTATAAAGGCTTTATATATTTTTTAAGAAGCCAATTAAAAAGATTGCTGGTATATGCTGCTACTTCAGAAGGAGTAGAGAAAGATGTGTGTTCTAAATAGCCAGGACTCCTGGGGCGAGTTGGGTTTAATATTTTGGCAGGGAGAATTTCTATTAAATCCATATAATTATCACAAAAAAATGTTTTTCTCCTTTATTAAAAAGCTTAACATTTTATCACATTTAACATGAAGGTGGATTTTTTTTTTCTGATTACATCCATATTATATTTAGACAATTGAACGTGTAGTCCTTGCTGTACTCTGCTGCTGCAATATTGGTGTGCACCCACAATTTATCAGAGAGCATCTTGTTTTCTGTAATCTTGGTTCACTTGCCTGACTTAGATGCTTTGCTGTTGGGATTTCATGATTTTCATTTGTACTTCTCAGCTCATTGTATAATTTTAATGACAAAATAATATGAAAAATCATAATTAAGTCCCTTGATTTTTTTTTAAATGTTAGCTTATGAAAATTGAAATGAATTAAAATAGATTCACAGCTCTGTCAAGACATTCCTGAAAATGAGCAGCACCAGCTGATGTGCATGCCAAAGGCCAGGTAGCCTGTGTTTGTCAGTGATCCAGTCCAATGATGTGGAGAACATGGAACTGCAATAATATGTGCTCAGCTGGCTCCTAGCTCATGGGTAGAGTTGTGTTGGCTCTACTTCTGGCTGCCACAAACCTCCTGCAAATTAACCAGTCAGGGTGGGAAGAGCTTGGCCCTTTGGAATGATTCAAGATAAAGAAAAGTAGAAAGGCGACTTTAAGCCCCAAGCAATTTAGAATCTGATTTTAGAAGAATATGATACACAGGATAAGAGTAAAATTGTAAGATAGGGTGTGATACTGACAGCATTTAGAGCACTACTGTCAATCTCAGTGAAATGTAGGTTATATGGAGGGATTTGAAAGAAGAAAATGAGAGTGCTTTGCTGGCAGGGGAGAAGAGTGTTCTTTTACTTAAAAAAACTTTGCTTTGAAGAGGACAGCAAGTTTAGAAGAGGAATAGACAGAAAAAAGGAAGATGTATGAATGGTGGTATTATGATGATGCTAATATCTGTAGCGTTTAAGAAGTAATGAGCTTAATGGCATATTTGAGAATTCTTTTGAAAAGTATTGCAGGGAAACTTAGCAATATGTTTTTAATGGTTAGCAGTTGCTAAATCCTGCTCTGCCTCAGAGTTTCCTTTAATGGGCTACAGAATCTATTGCCCTGAATTTATTTGGAGTTTAAATATTTGCTATTTTCCCTGGTCAAGAAGGGAATGACTAATGAAAAAGTAACTCCTTAGTTATTTTTAGTAGTTTTGGAAGTTATTTTAGATTGGTGTTTTCAACACACAGCAATTTCATGACCATAAGGCGCACTTCTGGGTTTTGACTAAATTTTAGGAAACTTGCAGAGACAAAGAGGGAAGGAGTCCATGAAGAGTGGAGCTGCCTGGGAGGAAAGGAGTCAGAGCTGCCTGAGAGAAGGCACAGAAAGTTTTTAATAAAGGACTTGTGATGGTGCCAGTCGTGTCTGTCTCGACATAATTACTACAGGGAGGCATTTCAGAAAGCCAAGAGTGATTTAAGAGGGACCAGCAGACCCATGGGACCTGTGGGAGTTTAGGATTCAAAACCACGTGAGGATTTCTGATTGTGCACCAGAGCTGTCCCTACAAACCTGCTCAACTCTTTTTCTGGTGTAATGAAAAGAGCAGCAAAGCTCTGGCTTCACCATTTGAATGTGTGCTGGTGTTGTGTGCTCGTGGGACAGGCATTATGTCTTAATAGCATAAACCAGCCAGAACTATTGTCACTTGTTCAGCTGTTCTTGGTCAGGGTTAGAGGACTGCAGAGTGAGCCCAGGCAGTAGGAAACCTCCTTGGAATACAAATAACTTAATCAAGGCTGCTTCCTGCCTGACAAGTGTAGTGGCCAGTGTGGAACAAATAGCTGGCACAAACCCCCTCAATTCAGTTGCTCCTTGAGGGGGAAATGGGATGTAAACATGGGACAATGAGAGGATCCTGTTAATTCTGCAGGGATACAAAAGTCCCTCTCTTAGAATACTATCAAGCCAAAAAGTAGGAGCACAGCTAGTTTTGAAGACCTGTATTTCATGGAGCTGAAAGCAAAAAACACATTGCAGCTTTCTTATGGTGATTTCTGCAAATGTCTCTCACCGATTACTCTGATTTAACAGCAACCTGGTGCTCAGTGCTTCAATCCACCTGTGCACAGGTGTGCAAATGCTGAGTTTTTACTCAGTCTTCAGCTGCTGTTTATTATTTATTTCTCCTTATGATTTGATACTGAAAAGATCAATCTGCTTCATTCACTTCTGTATTTCAGAGCTCTATCTCTCAGCTGAGTGTTTTAGATACGGGTGAAATTTTATGCAAGAATAAGCTTGAAGAGCACTCACAAGGTTTTAAGCAGGGTTCTCTTTCCTCCTAGATTGAATGTAACAATACAGCAAAGGAAAAAAGTTGTGTAGAATGTCCCCCTTTTCTGACATTTTGAAAGGGAACAGGGCAATTAACCTAGT